>NW_027189268.1:0-373063 GCF_040958095.1 Procambarus clarkii | reverse complement strand
TAAAGTCGTAATTTCAAACTGCGAATACGTGCAGAGAGCCAGAATTTTGCTCCAAAATATGGATCAGGCCTCAAATTGGGATATTTGGGATATTTCGAAACTGCAGGGGAGTTTGTGTGAAATGTGACTCCCTGCCGCTTTCAGGGCTTGGCATATGTTATGTATAAAATATCGTAATTTCAAACCACGAATACGTGCATAGAGCCAGAATTTGGCTCCATAATATTGCTCAGGCCTCGAAATTGGGATGTTTGGGATATTTTGAAAACTGCAGGGGGGGGGGACAAATGTGACCAAACACCGCTTTCAGTACGTGGCATATGTTGGGCATAAAAAAGTCGTAATTTCAAACTGTGAATACGTGCAGAGAGCCAGAATTTGGCTCCCAAATATTGCTCAGGCCTCGAAATTGGGATATTTGGGATATTTTGAAAACTGCAGTGCAGTTTGTGTGAAATGTGTCTCACTGCCGCTTTCAGGACTTGGCATATGTTGGGTATAAAATCGTAATATTAAACTGCGAATACTTGGAGAGAGCCAGAATTTGGCTCCATAATATGGCTCAGGCCTCGATATTGGGATATTTGGGATATTTCGAAAACTGCAGGCAGTTTGTACAAAATTTGACTCACTGCCGCTTTCAGGACTTGGCATATGTTGGGTATAAAAAGTCGTAATTTCAAACTGCGAATACGTGCATAGAGCCAGAATTTGGCTGAAAAATATGCTCTGTCCTCGAATTGGGATGTTTGGGATATTTTGAAAACTGCAGGGGGTTTGGGACAAAGAGACGAAACGCCGCTTTCAGACTTGGCATATGTTGCGTATAAAAAGTTGTAATTTCAAACTGCGAATACGTGCAGAGAGCTTGAATTTGGCTCCAAAATATGCAGGCCTCGAAAGTGGGATGTTTGGGATATTTTGAAAACTGCAGGGGAGTTTGTGCAAAATGTGACTCACTGCTGCTTTCAGTACTTGGCATATGTTGGTATAAAAAGTCGTAATTTCAAACTGCGAATACGTGCAGAGAGCCAATTTGGCTCGAAAATATGTCAGGCCTCGAATGGGATATTTGGGATATTTCGAAAACTGGAAGGAGTTTGTGCAAAATGTGACTTACTGCCGCTTTCAGGAATTGGCATATGTTGGGTATAAAAAGTCGTAATTTCAATCTGCGAATACGTGCATAGAGCCAGAATTTGGCTCCAAAATATGCTCAGGCCTCGAAATTGGATATTTGGGATATTTCGAAAACTGCAAGGAGTTTGTGCGAAATGTGACTCACTGCCGGTTTCAGGACTTGGCATATGTTGGGTATAAAATCGTAATTTCAAGCTCGAATACGTGCATAGAGCCAGAATTTGGCTCCAAAATATGGCTCAGGCCTCGAAATTGCGATGTTTGGATATTTTGAAAACTGCAGGAGGGTTTGGGACAAAGTTACCAAACGCCGCTTTCAGTACTTGGCATAAATTGGGTATAAAAATTCGTAATTTCAAACTGCGAATACGTGCAGAGCCAGAATTTGGCTCAAAAATATGGCTCAGGCCTCAAAATTGGATATTTATGATATTTCGAAAATGCAGGAGTTTTTGCAAAATGTTACCACTGCCGCTTTCAGTACTTGGCATATTTGGGTATAAAAATCCTAATATCAAACTGCGAATACGTGCAGAGAGCCGAATTTGGCTCCAAAATATGGCTGAGGCCTCGATATTGTGATGTTTGGGATATTTTGAAAACTGCAGGGAGGTTTGGGACAAATGTAACCAAACGCCGCTTTCAGTACTTGGCATATGTTGGGTATAAAAATCCTAATATCAAACTGCGTATACGTGCAGAGAGCCAGAATTTGGCTCCAAAATATGGCTCAGTCCTCGAAATTGGGATATTTGGGATATTTCGAAAACTGCAGGGGAGTTTGTGCGAAATGTGACTCACTGCCGCTTTCAGGGCTTGGCATATGTTGGGTATAAAATGTCGTCATTTCAAACCACGAATACATGCATAGAGCCAGAATTTGGCTCCAAAATTTGGCTCAGGCCTCGAAATAGGGATGTTTGGGATATTTTGAAAACTACAGTGGGGGGATTGGGACACATGTGACCAAATGCCGCGTTCAGTACTTGGCATATGTTAGGCATAAAAAAGTCGTAATTTCAAACTGCGAATACGTGCAGAGAGCCAGCATTTGGCTCCAAAATATGGCTCAGTCCTCGAAATTAGGATATTTGGGATATTTCGAAAACTGCAGGGGAGTTTGTGCGAAATGTGACTCACTGCCGCTTTCAAGACTTGGCATATGTTGGGTATAAAATGTCGTAATTTCAAACCGCGAATACGTGCATAGAGCCAGAATTAGGCCCCAAAATATGGCGCAGGCCTCAAAATTGGGATGTTTGGGATATTTTGAAAACTGCTGGGAGGTTTGGGACAAATATAACCAAACGCCGCTTTCAACACTTGGCATATGTTGGGTATAAAAAATTCGTAATTTCATACTGCGAATACGTGCATAGAGCCAGAATTTGGCTTCAAAATATTGCTCAGTCCTCGAAATTGGGTAGTTTGGAATATTTTGAAAACTGCAGGGGGGTTTGGGACAAATATGACCAAACGCTGCTTACAGAACTTGGCATATGTTGGTTATAAAAAGTAGGAATTTCAAACTGCAAATACGTGCAGAGAGCTTGAATTTGGCTCCAAAATATGGCTCAGGCCTTGAAAGTGGGATGTTTGGGATATTTTGAAAACTGCAGGGGAGTTTGAGCAAAATGTGACTCACTGCCGCTTTCAGTATTTGGCATATGTTGGGTATAAAAAGTCGTAATTTCATACTGCGAATACGTGCAGAGAGCCAGAATTTGGCTCCAAAATATGGCGCAGGCCTCAAAATTGGGATGTTTGGGATATTTTGAAAACTGCAGGGGGGTTTGGGACAAATGTGACCAAACGCCGCTTTCAGTACTTGGCATACGTTGGGTATAAAAAAGTCGTAATTTCAAACTGCGAATACGTGCAGAGAGCCAGGGTTTGGCTCAAAAATATGGCTCACACCTCGAAATTGGGATGTTTGGGATATTTCGAAAACTGCAGGGGAGTTTGTGCAAAATGTGACTCACTGCCGCTTTCAGTACTTGACATATGTTGGGTATAAAAAAGTCGTAATTTCAAACTGTGAATACGTGCAGAGAGCCTGAGTTTGGCTCCAAAATATGGCTCTCGCCTCGAAATTGGGATTTTTGGGGTATTTCGAAAACTGCAGGGGAATTTGTGCAAAATGTGACTCACTGGTGCTTTCAGTACTTGACATATGTTGGGTATAAAAAGTCGTAATTTCATACTGCGAATACGTGCAGAGAGCCAGAATTTGGCTCCAAAATATGGCTCAGGCCTCAAAATTGGGATATTTGGGATATTTTGAAAACTGCAGGGGAGTTTGTGGGAAATGTGACTCACTGCCGCTTTCAGGACTTGGCATATGTTGGGTATAAAAATCGTAATTTTAATCTGCGAATACGTGCATAGAGCCAGAATTTGACTCCAAAATATGGCTCAGGCCTTGAAATTGGGATGTTTGGGATATTCTGAAAACTGCAGGGAGGTTTGGGACAAAAGTGACGAAACGCCGCTTTCAGTACTTGGCATATGTTGGGTATATAAATTCATAATTTCAAACTGCGAATACGTGCAAGAGCCAGAATTTGGCTCCAAAATATAGCTCAGGCCTCGAAATTAGGATATTTGGGATATTTCGAAAACTGCAGGGGAGTTTGTGCAAAATGTGACTCACTGCCGCTTTCAGTACTTGGCATATGTTGGGAATAAAAATCGTAATATCAAACTGCGAATACGTGCATAGAGCCAGAATTTGGCTCCAAAATATGGCTCATGCCTCGAAATTGGGATGTTTGGGATATTTTGAAAACTGCAGGGAGGTTTGGGACAAATGTGACCAAACGCCACTTTCAGTACTTGGCATATGTTGGGTATAAAAAGTCGTAATTTCAAACTGTGTATACGTGCAGAGAGCCAGAATTTGGCTCCAAAATATGGCTCAGGCCTCAAAATAGGGATATTTAGTATTTCGAAAAATGCAGTGGAGTTTGTGCGAAATGTGACTCACTGCCGCTTTGAGGGCTTGGCATTTGTTGGGTATAAAATATCGTAATTTCAAACCTCGAATACGTGCATAGAGCCTGAATTTGGCTCCAAAATATGGCTCAGGCCTCGAAATTGGGATGTTTGGGATATTTCGAAAACTGCTGGGGAGTTTGCGAATACGTGTAGAGAGCCAGAATTTGGCTCAAAAATATGGCTCAGGCCTCAAAATTGGGATATTTATGATATTTCGAAACTTGCAGGGGAGTTTGTGCAAAATGTGACTCACTGCCGCTTTCAGTACTTGGCATATGTTGGGTATAAAAATCCTAATATCAAACTGCGAATACGTGCAGAGAGCCAGAATTTGGCTCCAAAATATGGCTGAGGCCTCGATATTGTGATGTTTAGGATATTTTGAAAACTGCAGGGAGGTTTGGGACAAATGTAACCAAACGCCGCTTTCAGTACTTGGCATATGTTGGGTATAAAAAAGTCGTAGTTTCAAACTGCGTATACGTGCAGAGAGCCAGAATTTGGCTCCAAAATATGGCTCAGTCCTCGAAATTGGGATATTTGGGATATTTCGAAAACTGCAGGGGAGTTTGTGCGAAATGTGACTCACTGCCGCTTTCAGGGCTTGGCATATGTTGGGTATAAAATGTCGTCATTTCAAACCACGAATACATGCATAGAGCCAGAATTTGGCTCCAAAATTTGGCTCAGGCCTCGAAATAGGGATGTTTGGGATATTTTGAAAACTACAGTGGGGGGATTGGGACAAATGTGACCAAATGCCGCGTTCAGTACTTGGCATATGTTGGGCATAAAAAAGTCGTAATTTCAAACTGCGAATACGTGCAGAGAGCCAGCATTTGGCTCCAAAATATGGCTCAGTCCTCGAAATTAGGATATTTGGGATATTTCGAAAACTGCAGGGGAGTTTGTGCGAAATGTGACTCACTGCCGCTTTCAAGACTTGGCATATGTTGGGTATAAAATGTCGTAATTTCAAACCGCGAATACGTGCATAGAGCCAGAATTAGGCTCCAAAATATGGCTCAGGCCTCAAAATTGGGATGTTTGGGATATTTTGAAAACTGCTGGGAGGTTTGGGACAAATATAACCAAACGCCGCTTTCAACACTTGGCATATGTTGGGTATAAAAAATTCGTAATTTCATACTGCGAATACGTGCATAGAGCCAGAATTTGGCTCCAAAATATTGCTCAGGCCTTGAAAGTGGGATGTTTGGGATATTTTGAAAACTGCAGGGGAGTTTGAGCAAAATGTGACTCACTGCCGCTTTCAGTATTTGGCATATGTTGGGTATAAAAAGTCGTAATTTCATACTGCGAATACGTGCAGAGAGCCAGAATTTGGCTCCAAAATATGGCTCAGGCCTCAAAATTGGGATGTTTGGGATATTTTGAAAACTGCAGGGGGGTTTGGGACAAATGTGATCAAACGCCGCTTTCAGTACTTGGCATATGTTGGGTATAAAAATTCGTAATTTCAAACTGCGAATACGTGCATAGAGCCAGAATTTGGCTCCAAAATATTGCTCACTCCTTGAAATTGGGATGTTTGGGATATTTTGAAAACTGCACGGATGGTTTGGGAAAAATGTGACCAAACGCCGCATTCAGTACTTGGCATATGTTGGGCATAAAAAAGGTCGTAATTTCAAACTGCGAATACGTACAATGAGCCTGAATTTGGCTCCAAAATATTGCTCAAGCCTCGAAATTGGGATATTTGGGATATTTCGAAAACTGCAGGGGAGTTTGTGCGAAATGTGACTCACTGCCGCTTTCAGTACTTGACATATGTTGGGAATAAAAAAGTCGTAATTTCAAACTGTGAATACGTGCAGAGAGCCTGAGTTTGGCTCCAAAATATGGCTCAGGCCTCGAAATTGGGATATTTGGGATATTTCGAAAACTGCAGGGGAATTTGTGCAAAATGTGACTCACTGGCGCTTTCAGTACTTGGCATATGTTGGGTATAAAAATCGTAATATCAAACTGCGAATACGTGCAGAGAGCCAGAATTTGGCTCCAAAATATGGCTCAGGCCTCAAAATTGGGATGTTTGGGATATTTCGAAAACTGCAGGGGAGTTTGTGGGAAATGTGACTGACTGCCGCTTTCAGGACTTGGCATATGTTGGGTATAAAATGTCGTAATTTCAAACCACGAATACGTGCATGGAGCAAGAATTTGGCTCCAAAATATGGCTAAGGCCTCGAAATTGGGATGTTTGGGATATTTTGAAAATTGCAGGGGGGTTTGGGACAAATGTGACCAAACGCCGCTTTCAGTACTTGGCATACGTTGGGTATAAAAAAGTCGTAATTTCAAACTGCGAATACGTGCAGAGAGCCAGAGTTTGGCTCAAAAATATGGCTCACACCTCGAAATTGGGATGTTTGGGATATTTCGAAAACTGCAGGGGAGTTTGTGCAAAATGTGACTCACTGCCTCTTTCAGTACTTGGCATATGTTGGGTATAAAAATCGTAATATTAAACTGCGAATACGTGCAGAGAGCCAGAATTTGGCTCCAAAATATGGCTCAGGCCTCGATAGGTGATGTTTGGGATATTTTGAAAACTGCAGGGAGGTTTGGGACAAATGTTACCAAACGCCGCTTTCAGTACTTGGCATATGTTGGGTATAAAAAATTCGTAATTTCATACTGCGAATACGTGCAGAGAGCCAGAAGTTGGCTCCAAAATATGGCTCAGGCCTCGAAATTGGGATATTTGGGATATTTCGAAAACTGTAGGGGAGTTTGTGCAAAATTTGACTCACTGCCGCTTTCAGGACTTGGCATATGTTGGGAATAAAAATTCGTAATTTCAAACTGCGAATACGTGCATAGAGCCAGAATTTGGCTCCAAAATATTGCTCAGTCCTTGAAATTGGGATGTTTGGGATATTTTGAAAACTGCACGGACGGTTTGGGAAAATGTGACCAAACGCCGCATTCAGTACTTGGCATATGTTGGGCATAAAAATGGTCGTAATTTCAAACTGCGAATACGTGCAATGAGCCAGAATTTGGCTCCAAAATATTGCTCAAGCCTCGAAATTGGGATATTTGGGATATTTCGAAAACTGCAGGGGAGTTTGTGCGAAATGTGACTCACTGCCGCTTTCAGTACTTGACCTATGTTGGGTATAAAAAAGTCGTAATTTCAAACTGTGAATACGTGCAGAGAGCCTGAGTTTGGCTCCAAAATATGGCTCTCGCCTCGAAATTGGGATTTTTGGGGTATTTCGAAAACTGCAGGGGAATTTGTGCAAAATGTGACTCACTGGCGCTTTCAGTACTTGGCATATGTTGGGTATAAAAATCGTAATATCAAACTGCGAATACGTGCAGAGAGCCAGAACTTGGCTCCAAAATATGGCTCAGGCCTCGATATTGTGATGTTTGGGATATTTTGAAAACTGCAGGGAGGTTTGGGACAACTATAACCAAACGCCACTTTCAACACTTGGCATATGTTGGGTATAAAAAGTCGTAATTTCAAACTGCGAATACGTGCATAGAGCCAGAATTTGGCACCAAAATATTGCTCAGTCCTCGAAATTGGGTAGTTTGGGATATTTTGAAAACTGCAGGGGGGATTGGGACAAATATGACCAAACGCTGCTTACAGAACTTGGCATATGTTGGGTATAAAAAGTCATAATTTCAAACTGCGAATACTTGCAGAGAGCTTGAATTTGGCTCCAAAATATGGCTCAGGCCATGAAAGTGGGATGTTTGGGATATTTTGAAAACTGCAGGGGAGTTTGAGCAAAATGTGACTCACTGCCGCTTTCAGTACTTGGCATATGTTGGGTATAAAAAGTCGTAATTCAAACTGCGAATACGTGCAGAGAGCTTGAATTTGGCTTTTAAAATATGGCTCAGGCCTTGAAAGTGGGATGTTTGGGATATTTTGAAAACTGCAGGGGGGGTTTGGGACAAATGTGACCAAACGCTGCTTTCAGTACTTGGCATACGTTGGGTATAAAAAAGTCGTAATTTCAAACTGCGAATACGTGCAGAGAGCCAGAGTTTGGCTCCAAAATATGGCTCACACCTCGAAATTGGGATGTTTGGGATATTTCGAAAACTGCAGGGGAGTTTGTGCAAAATGTGACTCACTGCCCCTTTCAGTACTTGGCATATGTTGGGTATAAAAATCGTAATATCAAACTGCGAATACGTGCTGAGAGCCAGAAGTTGGCTCCAAAATATGGCTCAGGCCTCGAAATTGGGATATTTGGGATATTTCGAAAACTGTAGGGGAGTTTGTGCAAAATTTGATTCGCCGCCGCTTTCAGGACTTGGCATATGTTGGGTATAAAAAAGTCGTAATTTCAAACTGCGAATACGTGCAGAGAGCCAGAATATGGCTCCAAAATATGGCTCAGGCCTCGAAATTGGGATGTTTGGGATATTTTGAAAACTGCTGGGAGGTTTGGGACAAATATAACCAAACGCCGCTTTCAACACTTGTCATACGTTGGGTATAAAAAATTCGTAATTTCATACTGCGAATACGTGCATAGAGCCAGAATTTGGCTCCAAAATATTGCTCAGTCCTCGAATTTGGGATGTTTGGGATATTTTGATAACTGCAGGGGAGTTTGAGCAAAATGTGACTCACTGCCGCTTTCAGTTCTTGGCATATGTGGGGTATAAAAAGTCGTAATTTCAAACTGCGAATACGTGCAGAGAGCCAGAATTTGGCTCCAAAATATGGCTCAGGCCTCGAAATTGGGATATTTGGGATATTTCGAAAACTGGAAGGAAGTTTGTGCAAAATGTGACTTACTGCCGCTTTCAGGAATTGGCATATGTTGGGTATAAAAAGTCGTAATTTCAATCTGCGAATACGTGCATAGAGCCAGAATTTGGCTCCAAAATATGGCTCAGGCCTCGAAATTGCGATGTTTGAGATATTTTGAAAACTGCAGGAGGGTTTGGGACAAAGGTTACCAAACGCCGCTTTCAGTACTTGGCATAAATTGGGTATAAAAAAGTCGTAATTTCAAACTGCGAATACGTGCAGAGAGCCAGAATTTGGCTCAAAAATATGGCTCAGGCCTCAAAATTGGGATATTTATGATATTTCGAAAATTGCAGGGGAGTTTGTGCAAAATGTGACTCACTGCCGCTTTCAGTACTTGGCATATGTTGGGTATAAAAATCCTAATATCAAACTGCGAATACGTGCAGAGAGCCAGAATTTGGCTCCAAAATATGGCTGAGGCCTCGATATTGTGATGTTTGGGATATTTTGAAAACTGCAGGGAGGTTTGGGACAAATGTAACCAAACGCCGCTTTCAGTACTTGGCATATGTTGGGTATAAAAAAGTCGTAGTTTCAAACTGCGTATACGTGCAGAGAGCCAGAATTTGGCTCCAAAATATGGCTCAGTCCTCGAAATTGGGATATTTGGGATATTTCGAAAACTGCAGGGGAGTTTGTGCGAAATGTGACTCACTGCCGCTTTCAGGGCTTGGCATATGTTGGGTATAAAATTTCGTCATTTCAAACCACGAATACATGCATAGAGCCAGAATTTGGCTCCAAAATTTGGCTCAGGCCTCGAAATAGGGATGTTTGGGACATTTTGAAAACTACAGTGGGGGGATTGGGACAAATGTGACCAAATGCCGCGTTCAGTACTTGGCATATGTTGGGCATAAAAAGTCGTAATTTCAAACTGCGAATACGTGCAGAGAGCCAGCATTTGGCTCCAAAATATGGCTCAGTCCTCGAAATTAGGATATTTGGGATATTTCGAAAACTGCAGGGGAGTTTGTGCGAAATGTGACTCACTGCCGCTTTCAAGACTTGGCATATGTTGGGTATAAAATGTCGTAATTTCAAACTGCGAATACGTGCATAGAGCCAGAATTAGGCTCCAAAATATGGCTCAGGCCTCAAAATTGGGATGTTTGGCATATTTTGAAAACTGCTGGGAGGTTTGGGCAAATATAACCAATCGCCGCTTTCAACACTTGGCATATGTTGGGTATAAAAAATTCGTAATTTCATACTGCGAATACGTGCATAGAGCCAGAATTTGGCTCCAAAATATTGCTCAGGCCTTGAAAGTGGGATGTTTGGGATATTTTGAAAACTGCAGGGGAGTTTGAGCAAAATGTGACTCACTGCCGCTTTCAGTACTTGGCATACGTTGGGTATAAAAAGTCGTAATTTCAACTGCGAATACGTGCAGAGAGCCAGAGTTTGGCTCAAAATATGGCTCACCTCGAAATTGGGATGTTTGGGATATTTCGAAAACTGCAGGGGAGTTTGTGCAAAATGTGACTCACTGCCCTTTCAGTACTTGGCATATGTTGGGTATAAAAATCGTAATATTAAACTGCGAATACGTGCAGAGAGCCAGAATTTGGCTCCAAAATATGGCTCAGGCCTTGATATATGATGTTTGGGATATTTTGAAAACTGCAGGGAGGATTGGGACAAATGTTACCAAACGCCGCTTTCAGTACTTGGCATATGCTGGGTATAAAAAATTCGTAATTTCATACTGCGTATAAAAAATTCGTAATTTCATACTGCGAATACGTGCAGAGAGCCAGAAGTTGGCTCCAAAATATGGCTCAGGCCTCGAAATTGGGATATTTGGGATATTTCGAAAACTGTAGGGGAGTTTGTGCAAAATTTGACTCACTGCCGCTTTCAGGACTTGGCATATGTTGGGTATAAAAATTCGTAATTTCAAACTGCGAATACGTGCATAGAGCCAGAATTTGGCTCAAAAATATTGCTCAGTCCTTGAAATTGGGATGTTTGGGATATTTTGAAAACTGCACGGACGGTTTGGGAAAAATGTGACCAAACGCCGCCCGCATTCAGTACTTGGCATATGTTAAATGTACTTGGTGTAAAAAATTCGTAATTTCATACTGCGAATACGTGCAGAGAGCCAGAAGTTGGCTCTAAAATATGGCTCAGGCCTCGAAATTGGGATATTTGGGATATTTCGAAAACTGTAGGGGAGTTTGTGCAAAATTTGACTCACTGCCGCTTTCAGGACTTGGCATATGTTGGGTATAAAAATTCGTAATTTCAAACTGCGAATACGTGCATAGAGCCAGAATTTGGCTCCAAAATATTGCTCAGTCCTTGAAATTGGGATGTTTGGGATATTTTGAAAACTGCACGGACGGTTTGGGAAAAATGTGACCAAACGCCGCATTCAGTACTTGGCATATGTTGGGCATAAAAAAGTCGTAATTTCAAACTGCGAATACGTACAATGAGCCAGAATTTGGCTCCAAAATATGGCTCAGTCCTCGAAATTGGGATATTTGGGATATTTCGAAAACTGCAGGGGAGTTTGTGCGAAATGTGACTCACTGCCGCTTTCAGTACTTGACATATGTTGGGTATAAAAAAGTCGTAATTTCAAACTGTGAATACGTGCAGAGAGCCTGAGTTTGGCTCCAAAATATGGCTCAGGCCTCGAAATTGGGATATTTGGGATATTTCGAAAACTGCAGGGGAATTTGTGCAAAATGTGACTCACTGGCGCTTTCAGTACTTAGCATATGTTGGGTATAAAAATCGTAATATCAAACTGCGAATACGTGCAGAGAGCCAGAATTTGGCTCCAAAATATGGCTCAGGCCTCAAAATTGGGATGTTTGGGATATTTCGAAAACTGCAGGGGAGTTTGTGGGAAATGTGACTCACTGCCGCTTTCAGGACTTGGCATATGTTGGGTATAAAATGTCGTAATTTCAAACCACGAATACGTGCATGGAGCAAGAATTTGGCTCCAAAATATGGCTAAGGCCTCGAAATTGGGATGTTTGGGATATTTTGAAAATTGCAGGGGGGTTTGGGACAAATGTGACCAAACGCCGCTTTCAGTACTTGGCATACGTTGGGTATAAAAAAGTCGTAATTTCAAACTGCGATTACGTGCAGAGAGCCAGAGTTTGGCTCAAAAATATGGCTCACACCTCGAAATTGGGATGTTTGGGATATTTCGAAAACTGCAGGGGAGTTTGTGCAAAATGTAAATCACTGCCTCTTTCAGTACTTGGCATATGTTGGGTATAAAAATCGTAATATTAAACTGCGAATACGTGCAGTGAGCCAGAATTTGGATCCAAAATATGGCTCAGGCCTCGATATGTGATGTTTGGGATATTTTGAAAACTGCAGGGAGGTTTGGGACAAATGTTACCAAACGCCGCTTTCAGTACTTGGCATATGTTGGGTATAAAAAATTCGTAATTTCATACTGCGAATACGTGCAGAGAGC
Source organism: Procambarus clarkii (assembly GCF_040958095.1). Taxonomy (NCBI): domain Eukaryota; kingdom Metazoa; phylum Arthropoda; class Malacostraca; order Decapoda; family Cambaridae; genus Procambarus; species Procambarus clarkii. Next base: position 360,650 of record NW_027189268.1, on the reverse strand, counting down.
CAGAAGTTGGCTCCAAAATATGGCTCAGGCCTCGAAATTGGGATATTTGGGATATTTCGAAAACTGTAGGGGAGTTTGTGCAAAATTTGACTCACTGCCGCTTTCAGGACTTGGCATATGTTGGGTATAAAAATTCGTAATTTCAAACTGCGAATACGTGCATACAGCCAGAATTTGGCTCCAAAATATTGCTCAGTCCTTGAAATTGGGATGTTTGGGATATTTTGAAAACTGCACGGACGGTTTGGGAAAAATGTGACCAAACGCCGCATTCAGTACTTGGCATATGTTGGGCATAAAAATGGTCGTAATTTCAAACTGCGAATACGTGCAATGAGCCAGAATTTGGCTCCAAAATATTGCTCTAGCCTCGAAATTGGGATATTTGGGATATTTCGAAAACTGCAGGGGAGTTTGTGCGAAATGTGACTCACTGCCGCTTTCAGTACTTGACATATGTTGGGTATAAAAAAGTCGTAATTTCAAACTGTGAATACGTGCAGAGAGCCTGAGTTTGGCTCCAAAATATGGCTCTCGCCTCGAAATTGGGATTTTTGGGGTATTTCGAAAACTGCAGGGGAATTTGTGCAAAATGTGACTCACTGGCGCTTTCAGTACTTGGCATATGTTGGGTATAAAAATCGTAATATCAAACTGCGAATACGTGCAGAGAGCCAGAACTTGGCTCCAAAATATGGCTCAGGCCTCGATATTGTGATGTTTGGGATATTTTGAAAACTGCAGGGAGGTTTGGGACAACTATAACCAAACGCCACTTTCAACACTTGGCATATGTTGGGTATAAAAAGTCGTAATTTCAAACTGCGAATACGTGCATAGAGCCAGAATTTGGCACCAAAATATTGCTCAGTCCTCGAAATTGGGTAGTTTGGGATATTTTGAAAACTGCAGGGGGGTTTGGGACAAATATGACCAAACGCTGCTTACAGAACTTGGCATATGTTGGGTATAAAAAGTCATAATTTCAAACTGCGAATACTTGCAGAGAGCTTTAATTTGGCTCCAAAATATGGCTCAGGCCATGAAAGTGGGATGTTTGGGATATTTTGAAAATTGCAGGGCAGTTTGAGCAAAATGTGACTCACTGCCGCTTTCAGTACTTAGCATATGTTGGGTATAAAAAGTCGTAATTTCAAACCGCGAATACGTGCATAGAGCCAGAATTTGGCTCTAAAATATGGCTAAGGCCTCGAAATTGGGATGTTTGGGATATTTTCAAAACTGCAGGGGGGGTTTTGGGACAAATGTGACCAAACACCGCTTTCAGTACTTGGCATATGTTGGGTATAAAAAAATCGTAATTTCAAACTGCGAATACGTGCAGAGAGCCAGAATATGGCTCCAAAATATGGCTCAGGCCTCGAAATTGGGATATTTGGGATATTTCGAAAACTCCAGGGGAGTTTGTGCGAAATGTGACTCACTGCCGCTTTCAAGACTTAGCATATGTTGGGTATAAAATGTCGTAAATTCAAACCGCGAATACGTGCATAGAGCCAGAATTTGGCTCTAAAATATGGCTAAGGCCTCGAAATTGGGATGTTTGGGATATTTTGAAAACTGCAGGGGGGGGGGTTTTGGGACAAATGTGACCAAACACCGCTTTCAGTACTTGGCATATGTTGGGTATAAAAAATTCGTAATTTCATACTGTGAATATGTGCAGAGAGCCAGAAGTTGGCTCCAAAATATGGCTCAGGCCTCGAAATTGGGATATTTGGGATATTTCGAAAACTGTAGGGGAGTTTGTGCAAAATTTGACTCACTGCTGCTTTCAGGACTTAGCATATGTTGGGTATAAAATGTCGTAATTTCAAACCGCGAATACGTGCATGGAGCCAGAATTTGGCTCCAAAATATTGCTCAGTCCTCGAAATTGGGATGTTTGGGATATTTTGAAAACTGAAGGAGGGTTTGGGACAAATATGACCAAACGCCGCTTTCAGAACTTGGCATATGTTGGGTATAAAAAGTCGTAATTTTAAACTGCGAAAACGTGCAGAGAGCTTGAATTTGGCTTTTAAAATATGGCTCAGGCCTTGAAAGTGGGATGTTTGGGATATTTTGAAAACTGCAGGGGGGGTTTGGGACAAATGTGACCAAACGCTGCTTTCAGTACTTGGCATACGTTGGGTATAAAAAAGTCGTAATTTCAAACTGCGAATTCGTGCAGACAGCCAGAGTTTGGCTCCAAAATATGGCTCACACCTCGAAATTGGGATGTTTGGGATATTTCGAAAACTGCAGGGGAGTTTGTGCAAAATGTGACTCACTGCCCCTTTCAGTACTTGGCATATGTTGGGTATAAAAATCGTAATGTCAAACTGCGAATACGTGCAGAGAGCCAGAATTTGGCTCCAAAATATGGCTCAGGCCTCGATATTGTGATGTTTGGGATATTTTGAAAACTGCAGGGAGGTTTGGGACAAATGTAACCAAACGGCGCTTTCAGTACTTGGCATATGTTGGGTATTAAAAATTCGTAATTTCATACTGCGAATACGTGCAGAGAGCCAGAAGTTGGCTCCAAAATATGGCTCAGGCCTCGAAATTGGGATGTTTGGGATATTTTGAAAACTACAGGGGGTTTGGGACAAATGTGACCAAACACTGCTTTCAGTACTTGGTATATGTTGGGTATAAAAATCGTAATATCAAACTGCGAATATGTGCAGAGAGCTAGAATTTGGCTCCAAAATATGGCTCAGGCCTCGATATTGTGATGTTTGGGATATTTTGAAAACTGCTGGGAGGTTTGGGACAAATATAACCAAACGCCGCTTTCAACACTTGGCATATGTTGGGTATAAAAAAATCGTAATTTCATACAGCGAATACGTGCATAGAGCCAGAATTTGGCTCCAAAATATTGCTCAGTCCTCGAAATTGGGTAGTTTGGGATATTTTCGATTCTTTGAACGATTCTTCGCGGCAGGTTAACGATTCTTCGCGGCAGGGGATCGTATTCCAGGGACCATAGGATTAAGGACTTGCCCGAAACGCTACGCGTACTAGTGGCTGTACAAGAATGTAACGACTCTTGTATATATCTAAAAAAAAAAAAAAAAAAAAAAAAAAAAAAAAATTGAAAACTGCAGTTGAGTTTGAGCAAAATGTGACTCACTGCCGCTTTAAGTATTTGGCATATGTTGGGTATAAAAAATTCGTAATTTCATACTGCGAATACGTGCAGAGAGCCAGAAGTTGGCTCCAAAATATGGCTCAGGCCTCGAAATTGGGATATTTGGGATATTTCGAAAACTGTAGGGGAGTTTGTGCAAAATTTGATTCGCCGCCGCTTTCAGGACTTGGCATATGTTGGGTATAAAAAAGTCGTAATTTCAAACTGCGAATACGTGCAGAGAGCCAGAATATGGCTCCAAAATATGGCTCAGGCCTCGAAATTGGGATGTTTGGGATATTTTGAAAACTGCTGGGAGGTTTGGGACAAATATAACCAAACGCCGCTTTCAACACTTGTCATACGTTGGGTATAAAAAATTCGTAATTTCATACTGCGAATACGTGCATAGAGCCAGAATTTGGCTCCAAAATATTGCTCAGTCCTCGAAATTGGGATGTTTGGGATATTTTGATAACTGCAGGGGAGTTTGAGCAAAATGTGACTCACTGCCGCTTTCAGTTCTTGGCATATGTGGGGTATAAAAATTGGTAATATCAAACTGCGAATACGTGCAGAGAGCTAGAATTTGGCTCCAAAATATGGCTCAGGCCTCAAAATTGGGATATTTGGGATATTTCGAAAACTGCAGGGGAGTTAGTGCGAAATGTGACTCACTGTCGCTTTCAGGACTTGGCATATGTTGGGTTAAAAATGTCGTAATTTCAAACTGCGAATACGTGCATAGAGCCAGAATTTGGCTCCAAAATATGGATCAGGCCTCGAAATTGGGATGTTTGGGATATTTTGCAAACTGCAAGGGGGTTTGGGACAAATGTGACCAAACGCTGCTTTCCGTACTTGGTATATGTTGGGTAAAAAAAAGTCGTAATTTCAAACTGCGAATACGTGCAGAGATCCAGAATTTGGCTCCAAAATATGGTTCAGGCCTCGAAATTATGATGTTTGGGATATTTTGAAAACTGCAGGGAGGTTTGAAACAAATGTGACCAAACGCCGCTTACTGTACTTGGCATATGTTGGGTATAAAAAAGTGGTAATTTTAAACTGCGAATACGTGCAGAGCGCCAGAATTTGGCTCCAAAATATGGCTCATGCCTTAAAAATTGGGATATTTGGGATATTTCGAAAACTGCAGGGGAGTTTGTGCGAAATGTGACTCACTGCCGCTTTCAGGACTTGGCATATGTTGGGTATAAAATGTCGTAATTTCAAACAGCGAATACGTGCATAGAGCCAGAATTTGGCTCCAAAATATGACTTAGGCTTCGAAATTGGGATGTTTGGGATATTTTGAAAACTGCAGGGGGGTTTGGGACAAATGTGACCAAACGCTGCTTTCAGTACTTGGCATATGTTGGGTATAAAAAAGTCGTAATTTCAAACTGCGAATACGTGCAGAGAGCCAGAATTTGGCTCCAAAATATGGCTCAGGCCTCGAAATTGGGATGTTTGGGATATTTTGAAAACTGCAGGGGGTTTGGGACAAATGTGACCAAACACTGCTTTCAGTACTTGGTATATGTTGGGTATAAAAATCGTAATATCAAACTGCGAATATGTGCAGAGAGCTAGAATTTGGCTCCAAAATATGGCTCAGGCCTCGATATTGTGATGTTTGGGATATTTTGAAAACTGCTGGGAGGTTTGGGACAAATATAACCAAACGCCGCTTTCAACACTTGGCATATGTTGGGTATAAAAAATTCGTAATTTCATACTGCGAATACGTGCATAGAGCCAGAATTTGGCTCCAAAATATTGCTCAGTCCTCGAAATTGGGTAGTTTGGGATATTTTCGATTCTTTGAACGATTCTTCGCGGCAGGTTAACGATTCTTCGCGGCAGGGGATCGTATTCCAGGGACCATAGGATTAAGGACTTGCCCGAAACGCTACGCGTACTAGTGGCTGTACAAGAATGTAACGACTCTTGTATATATCTCAAAAAAACAAAAAAAAAAAAAAAAAAAAATTTGAAAACTGCAGTTGAGTTTGAGCAAAATGTGACTCACTGCCGCTTTTAGTATTTGGCATATGTTGGGTATATAAAATTCGTAATTTCATACTGCGAATACGTGCAGAGAGCCAGAAGTTGGCTCCAAAATATGGCTCAGGCCTCGAAATTGGGATATTTGGGATATTTCGAAAACTGTAGGGGAGTTTGTGCAAAATTTGACTCACTGCCGCTTTCAGGACTTGGCATATGTTGGGTATAAAAATTCGTAATTTCAAACTGAGAATACGTGCATAGAGCCAGAATTTGGCTCCAAAATATTGCTCAGTCCTCGAAATTGGGATGTTTGGGATATTTTGAAAACTGCAGGGGGGTTTGGGACAAATATGACCAAACGCAGCTTTCAGAACTTGGCATATGTTGGGTATAAAAAGTCGTAATTTCAAACCGCGAATACGTGCATAGAGCCTGAATTTGGCTCCAAAATATGGCTCAGGCCTCGATATTGTGATGTTTGGGATATTTTGAAAACTGCAGGGGAGTTTGTGCAAAATGTGACTCACTGCTGCTTTCAGTACTTGGCATATGTTGGGTATAAAAAAGTCGTAATTTCAAACTGGAAATACGTGCAGAGAGCCTGAGTTTGGCTCCAAAATATGGCTCACGCCTCGAAATTGGTATATTTGGGATATTTCGAAAACTGCAGGGGAGTTTGTGCGAAATGTGACGCACTGCCGCTTTCAGTACTTGTCATATGTTGGGTATAAAAATCGTAAAATCAAACTGCGAATACTTGCAGAGAGCCAGAATTTATCTCCAAAATATGGCTCAGGCCTCGATATTGTGATGTTGGGGATATTTTGAAAACTGCAGGGAGGTTTGGGACAAATATAACCAAACGCCGCTTTCAACACTTGGCATATGTTGGGTATAAAAAATTCGTAATTTCATACTGCGAATACGTGCAGAGAGCCAGAAGTTGGCTCCAAAATATGGCTCAGGCCTCGAAATTGGGATATTTTGGATATTTCGACAACTGTAGGGGAGTTTGTGCAAAATTTGACTCACTGCTGCTTTCAGGACTTGGCATATGTTGGGTATAAAAAGTCGTAATTTCAAACTGCGAATACGTACATAGAGCCAGAATTTGGCTCCAAAATATTGCTCAGTCCTTGAAATTGGGATGTTTGGGATATTTTGAAAACTGCAGGGACGGTTTGGGAAAAATGTGACCAAACGCCGCATTCAGTACTTGGCATATGTTGGGCATAAATAAGGTCGTAATTTCAAACTGCGAATACGTGCAATGAGCCAGAATTTGGCTCCAAATTATTGCTCAAGCCTCGAAATTGGGATATTTGGGATATTTCGAAAACTGCAGGGGAGTTTGTGCGAAATGTGACTCACTGCCGCTTTCAGTACTTGTCATATGTTGGGTATAAAAATCGTAATATCAAACTGCGAATATGTGCAGAGAGCTTGAATTTGGCTCCAAAATATGGCTCAGGCCTCGATATTGTGATGTTTGGGATATTTTGAAAACTGCAGGGAGGTTTGGGACAAATATAACCAAACGCCGCTTTCAACACTTGGCATATGTTGGGTATAAAAAGTCATAATTTCAAACTGCGAATACGTGCAGAGAGCTTGAATTTGGCTCCAAAATATGGCTCAGGCCATGAAAGTGGGATGTTTGGGATATTTTGAAAACTGCAGGGGAGTTTGAGCAAAATGTGACTCACTGCCGCTTTCAGTACTTGGCATATGTTTGGTATAAAAAGTCGTAATTTCAAACTGCGAATACGTGCAGAGAGCCAGAATCTGGCTCCAAAATATGACTCAGGCCTCAAAATTGGAATATTTAGGATATTTTGAAAACTGCAGGGGAGTTTGTAGGAAATGTGACTCACTGCCGCTTTTAGGACTTGGCATATGTTGGGTATAAAATGTCGTAATTTCAAACCGCGAATACGTGCATGGAGCCAGAATTTGGCTCCAAAATATGGCTAAGGCCTCGAAATTGGGATGTTTGGGATATTTTGAAAACTGCAGGGGGGGTTTGGGACAAATGTGACCAAACGCCGCTTTCAGTACTTGGCATATGTTGGGTATAAAAAAGTCGTAATTTCAAACTGCGAATACGTGCAGAGAGCCTGAATTTGGCTGCAAAATATGGCTCAGGCCTCAAAATTGGGATATTTGGGATATTACGAAAACTGCAGGGGAGTTTGTGCGAAATGTGACTCACTGCCGCTTTCAGGACTTGGCATATGTTGGGTATAAAATGTCGTAATTTCAACCCGCGAATACGTGCATAGAGCCAGAATTTGGCTCCAAAATATTGCTCAGTCCTCGAAATTGGGATGTTTGGGATATTTTGAAAACTGCAGGGGGGTTTGGGACAAATATGACCAAACGCTGCTTACAGAACTTGGCATATGTTGGGTATAAAAATTCATAATTTCAAACTGCGAATACGTGCAGAGAGCTTGAATTTGGCTCCAAAATATGGCTCAGGCCATGAAAGTGGGATGTTTGGGATATTTTGAAAACTGCAGGGGAGTTTGAGCAAAATGTGACTCACTGCCGCTTTCAGTACTTGGCATATGTTGGGTATAAAAATTCGTAATTTCAAACTGCGAATGCGTGCAGAGAGCCAGAATTTGGCTCCAAAATATGGCTCAGGCCTCGAAATTGGGATATTTGGGATATTTCGAAAACTGCAGGGGGTTTGGGACAAATGTGACCAAACACTGCTTTCAGTACTTGGTATATGTTGGGTAAAAAAAAAGTCGTAATTTCAAACTGCGAATACGTGCAAAGAGCCAGAATTTGGCTCCAAAATATGGCTCAGTCCTCGAAATTATGATGTTTGGGATATTTTGAAAACTGCAGGGGAGTTTGTGCGAAATGTGACTCACTGCCGCTTTCAGGACTTGGCATATGTTGGGTATAAAATGTCGTAATTTCAAACCGCGAATACGTGCATAGAGCCAGAATTTGGTCCCAAAATATGGCTAAGGCCTCGAAATTGGGATGTTTGGGATAGTTTGAAAACTGCAGAGGAGTTTGTGCGAAATGTGACTCACTGCCGCTTTCAGGACTTGGCATATGTTGGGTATAAAATATCGTAATTTCAAACCGCGAATACGTGAATAGAGACAGAATTTGGTTTCAAAATATGGCTCAGGCCTCGAAATTGGGATGTTTGGGATATTTTGAAAACTGCAGGTGGGTTTGGGACAATTTTGACCAAACGCCTCTTTCAGTACTTGGTAAATGTTGGGTAAAAAACAGTTGTAATTTCAAACTGCGAATACGTGCAGAGAGCCAGAACTTGGCTCCAAAATATGGCTCAGGCCTCGTTATTATGATGTTTGGGATATTTTGAAAACTGCAGGGGGGTTTGGGACAAATATGACCAAACGCTGCTTACAGAACTTGGCATATGTTGGGTATAAAAAGTCATAATTTCAAACTGCGAATACGTGCAGAGAGCTTGAATTTGGCTCCAAAATATGGCTCAGGCCATGAAAGTGGGATGTTTGGGATATTTTGAAAACTGCAGGCGAGTTTGAGCAAATATGACTCACTGCCGCTTTCAGTACTTGTCATATGTTGGGTATAAAAAGTCGTAATTTCAAACTGCGAATACGTGCAGAGAGCCAGAATTTGGCTCCAAAATATGGCTAAGGCCTCGAAATTGGGATGTTAGGGATATTTTGAAAACTAAAGGGGGGGGGTTTGGGACAAATGTGACCAAACGCCGCTTTCAGTACTTGGCATTTGTGGGTATAAAAAATCGTAATTTCAAACTGCGAATACGTACAGAGAGCCAGAATTTGGCTCCAAAATATGCTCAAGCCTCGAAATTGGGATATTTGGGATATTTCGAAAACTGCAGGGGAGTTTGTGCGAAATGTGACTCACTGCCGCTTTCAGTACTTGGCATATGTTGGGTATAAAAAAAGTCGTAATTCAAACTGCGAATACGTGCTGAGAGCCTGAGTTTGGCTCCAAAATATGGCTCAGGCCTTGAAAGTGGGATGTTAGGGAAATTTTGAAAACTGCAGGGGAGTTTGAGCAAAATGTGACTCACTGCCGCTTTCAGTACTTGGCATATGTTGGGTATAAAAAGTCGTAATTTCAAACTGCGAATACGTGCAGAGAGCCAGAATTTGGCTCCAAAATATGGCTCAGGCCTCAAAATTGGGATATTTAGGATATTTCGAAAACTGCAGGGGAGTTTGTTGGAAATGTGACTCACTGCCGCTTTCAGGACTTGGCATATGTTGGGTATAAAATGTCGTAATTTCAAACCGCGAATACTTGCATGGAGCAATAATTTGACTCTAAAATATGGCTCAGACCTCGAAATTGGGTTGTTTGGGATATTTTGAAAACTGCAGGGGGTTTGGGACAAATGTTCACAAACGCCGCTCTCAGTACTTCGCATATGTTGGTTATAAAAAAGTCGTAATTTAAAAATGCGAATACGTGCAGAGGCCAGAGATTTGGCTCCAAAATATGGCTCAGGCCTCGAAATTGGGATGTTTGGGATATTTTGAAAACTGCAGGGAGGTTTGGGACAAATGTGACCAAACGCCGCTTTCAGTACTTGGAATATGTTGGGTATATAAAGTCGTAATTTCAAACTGCGAATACGTGCAGAGAGCCAGAATTTGGCTCCAAATATGGCTCAGGCCTAGAAATTGGAATATTTGGGATATTTTGAAAACTGCAAGAGAGTTTGTGCAAAATGTGACTCACTGCCGCTTTCAGGACTTGGCATATGTTGGGTATAAAAGTCGTAATTTCAAACTGCGAATATGTGCATTAGCCAGAATTTGGCTCCAAAATTTGGCTCAGGCCTCGAAATTGGGATTTTGGGATATTTTGAAAACTGCAGGGGGGTTTGCGACAAATATGACCAAACGCCGCTTTCAGAACTTTGCATATGTTGGGTATAAAAAGTCGTAAATTCAAAGTGCGAATACGTTCAGAGAGCCAGAATTTGGCTCCAAAAAAATGGCTCAAGCCTCGAAATTGGGATGTTTGGGATATTTTGAAAACTGCTGGGGGGTTTGGGACAGATGTAACCAAACGCCGCTTTCAGTACTTGGCATATGTTGGGTATAAAAAGTCGTAATTTCAAACTGTGAATACGTGCAAAGAGCTTGAATTTGGCTCCAAAATATGGCTCAGGCCTCAAAATTGGGATGTTTGGGATATTTTGTAAACTGCAGGGAGGTTTGGGACAAATGTGACAAAACGCCCCTTTCAGTACTTGGCATATGTTGGGTATATAAAGTCGTAATTTCAAAATGCGAATACGTGCTGAGAGCGAGAATTTGGCTCCAAAATATGGCTCAGGCCTCGAAATTAGGATATTTCTGATATTTTGAAAACTGCAGGGGAGTTTGTGCAAAATGTGACTCACTGCCGCTATCAGGACTTGGCATATGCTGGGTATAAAAAGTCATAATTTCAAACTGTGTATACGTGCATAGAGCCAGAATTTGGCTCCAAAATACGACTCAGGCCTCGAAATTGGGATGTTTAGGATATTTTGAAAATTGCAGGGGGTTTGGGACAAATGTCACCAAACATTTCAGTACTTCGCATATGTTGGGTATAAAAAAGTCGTAATTTCAAAATACGAATTCGTTCAGAGAGCCAGAATTTGGCTCCAAAATATGGCTCAGGCCTCGAAATTGGGATGTTTAGGATATTTTGAAAACTGCAGGGGGGTTTGGGACAAATGTCACCAAACATTTCAGTACTTCGCATATGTTGGGTATAAAAAAGTCGTAATTTCAAAATACGAATTCGTTCAGAGAGCCAGAATTTGGCTCCAAAATATGGCTCAGGCCTCGAAATTGAGATGTTTGGGATATTTTGAAAACTGCAGGGGGAATTGGGACAAATTTGACAAAACGCCGATTTCAGTACTTGGCATATGTTGGGTATAAAAAAGTCGCAATTTAAAACTACGAATACGTACAGAGAGCCAGAATTTGGCTCCAAAATATGGCTCAGGCCTCGAAATTGGGATGTTTGAGATATTTTGAAAACTGCAAGAAGGATTGAGACAAATATGACCAAATGCCGCTTTCAGTACTTGGTATATGTTGGGTATAAAAAAGTCGTAATTTCAAACTGCGAATAGGTGCAGAGAGCCAGAATTTGGCTCCAAAACATGGCTCAGTCCTCGAAATTGGGATGTTTGGGATATTTTGAAAACTGCTGGGAGGTTTGGGACAAATGTGACCAAATGCCGCTTTCAGTACTTGGTATATGTTAGGTATAAAAAGTCGTAATTTCAAAGTGCGAATACGTGCAGAGAGCCAAAATTTGGCTACAAAATATGGCTCAGGCCTCGAAATTGGGATGTTTGGGATATTTTGAAAACTGCAGGGGAGTTTGTGCAAAATGTCACTCACTGCCGCTTTCAGGACTTGGCATATGTTGGGTATAAAAAGTCGTAATTTCAAACTGCGAATACGTGCATAGAGCCAGAATTTTTCTCCAAAATACGGCTCAGGCCTCAAAATTGGGATGTTTGGGATATTTTGAAAACTGCAGGGGGGTTTGGGAAAAATATGACCAAACGCACTTTCAGAACTTTGCATATGTTAGGTATAAAAAGTCGTAATTTCAAAGTGCGAATACGTGCAGAGAGCCAAAATTTGGCTACAAAATATGGCTCAGGCCTCGAAATTGGGATGTTTTGGATATTTTGAAAACTGCAGGGGGGTTTGGGACATATGTGACCAAACGCCGCTTTCATTACTTGGCATATGTTGGGTATAAAAAAGAAGTAATATCAAACGGCGAATACGTGCAGAGAGCCAGAATTTGGCTCCAAAATATAGCTCAGGCCTCGAAATTGGGATATTTGGGATATTTCGAAAACTGCAGGGGAGTTTGTGCAAAATGTGACTCACTGCCGCTATCAGGACTTGGCATATGTTGGGTGTAAAAAGTCGTTATTTCAAACTGTGTATACGTGCATAGAGCCAGAATTTGGCTCCAAAATACGGCTCAGGCCTCGAAATTGGGATGTTTAGGATATTTTGAAAACTGCAGGGGGGTTTGTCACAAATGTCACCAAACGCTTCTTTCAGTACTTCACATATGTTGGGTATAAAAAATCGTAATTTCAAACTGAGAATACGTGCAGAGAGCCAGAATTTGGCTCCAAAATATGGCTCAGCCTCGAAATTGGGATGTTTGGGATATTTTGAAAACTGCAGGGGGGTTTGGGATGTATGTGACCAAACGCCGTTTTCATTACTAGGCACATGTTGGCTATAAAAAATCGTAATTTCAAACGGCGAATACGTGCAGAGAGCCAGAATTTGGGTCCAAAATATGGCTCAGGCCTAAATTGGGATGTTTGGGATATTTTGAAAACTGCAAGGGGTTTCGGACATATGTGACCAACGGCGCTTTCATTACTTGGCATATGTTGGGTATAAAATAGTCGTAATTTCAAACGGCGAATACGTGCAGAGAGCCAGAATTTGGCTCCAAATATAGCTCAGGCCTCGAAATTGGGATTTTTGGGGAATTTCGAAAACTGCAGGGGAGTTTGTGCGAAATGTGACTCACTGCCGCTTTCAGTACTTGGCATATATTGGGTATAAAAAGTCGTAATTTCAAACTGCGAATACGTGCAGAGAGCCTGAGTTTGGCTCCAAAATATGGCTCATGCCTCGAAATTGGGATTTTTGGGGAATTTCGAAAACTGCAGGGGAATTTGTGCAAATGTGTCTCACTGGCGCTTTCAGTACTTGGCATATGTTGGGTATAAAAATCGTAATATCAAACTGCGAATACGTGCAGAGAGCCAGAATTTGGCTCCAAAATATGGCTCAGGCCTCGATATTGTGATGTTTGGGATATTTTGAAAACTGCAGGGAGGTTTGGGACAAATATACCAAACGCCGCTTTCAACACTTGGCATATGTTGGGTATAAAAAATCGTAATTTCAACTGCGAATACGTGCAGAGAGCCAGAATTGGCTCCAAAATATGGCTCAGGCCTCGAAATTGGGATATTTGGGATATTTTGAAAACTGCAGGGGAGTTTGTGCAAATGTGACTCACTGCTGCTTTCAGTACTTGGCATATGTTGGGTATAAAAAGTCGTAATTTCAAACTGCGAATACGTGCATAGAGCCAGAATTTGGCTCCAAAATATGCTCAGCCTCGAAATTGGGTAGTTTGGGATATTTTGAAAACTGCAGGGGAGTTTGGGACAAATATGACCAAACGCTGCTTTCAGACTTGGCATATGTTGGGTATAAAAAGTCGTAATTTCAAACTGCGAATACGTGCAGAGAGCCAGAATTTGGCTCCAAAATATGGCTCAGGCCTCGAAATTGGATGTTTGGGATATTTTGAAAACTGCTGGGGGTTTGGGACAATGTGACCAAACGCCACTTTCATACTTGGCATATGTTGGGTATAAAAAAGTCGTAATTTCAAACTGCGAATACGTGCAGAGAGCCAGAAGTTGGCTCCAAAATATGGCTCAGGCCTCGAAATTGGGATGTTTGGGATATTTTGAAAACTGCAGGGGGTTTGGGACAAATGTGACCAAACGCCGCTTTCAGTACTTGGCATATGTTGGGTATAAAAAAGTCGTAATTTCAAACTGCGAATACGTGCAGAGAGCCAGAATTTGGCTCCAAAATATTGCTCAGGCCTCGAAATTGGGATATTTGGGATATTTCGAAAACTGCAGGGGAGTTTGTGCGAAATGTGACTCACTGCCGCTTTCAGTACTTGGCATATGTTGGGTATAAAAAAGTCGTAATTTCAAACTGCGTATACGTGCATAGAGCCAGAATTTGGCTCCAAAATACGGCTCAGGCCTCGAAATTGGGATGTTTAGGATATTTTGAAAACTGCAGGAGGGTATGGGACAAATGTCACCAAACGCCGCTTTCAGTAATTGGCATATGTTGGGTATAAAAAGTCGTAATTTCAAACTGCGAATACGTGCAGAGAGCCAGAATTTGGCTCCAAAATATGGCTCAGGCCTCGAAATTGGGATGTTTGGGATATTTTGAAAACTGCAGGGAGGTTTGGGACAAATGTGACCAAATGCCGCTTTCAGTACTTGGTATATGTTGGTATAAAAAGTCGTAATTTCAAACTGCGAATACGTGCATAGAGCCAGAATTTGGCTCCAAAATACGGCTCAGGCCTCGAAATTGGGATGTTTGGGATATTTTGAAAACTGCAGGGGAGTTTGGGACAATGTACCAAACGCCGCTTTCAGTACTTGCATATGTTGGGTATAAAAAGTCGTAATTTCAAACTGCGAATACGTGCAAGAGCCAGAATTTGGCTCCAAAATATGGCTCAGGCCTCGAAATTGGGATGTTTGGGATATTTTGAAAACTGCAGGGGGTTTGACAATGTACCAAACGCCGCTTTCAGTACTTGGCATATGTTGGGTATAAAAAGTCGTAATTTCAAACTGAATACGTGCAGAGATCCAGAATTTGGCTCCAAATATGGCTCAGGCCTCGAAATTGGGATATTTGGGATATTTTGAAAACTGCAGGGAGGTTTGGGACAAATGTGACCAAACGCCGCTTTCAGTACTTGGATATGTTGGGTATAAAAGTCGTAATTTCAAACTGCGAATACGTGCAGAGAGCCAGAATTTGGCTCCAAAATATGCTCAGGCCTCGAAATTGGGATGTTTGGGATATTTTGAAAACTGCAGGGGGTTTGGACATGTGTCCAAACGCGCTTTCAGTACTTGGCATATGTTGGGTATAAAAAGTCGTAATTTCAAACGCGAATACGTGCAGAGAGCCAGAATTTGGCTCCAAAATATGGCTCAGGCCTCGAAATTGGGATGTTTGGGATATTTTGAAAACTGCAGGGGTTTGTCAAATGTGACCACTGCCGCTTTCAGTACTTGGCATATGTTGGGTATAAAAAGTCGTAATTTCAAACTGCGAATACGTGCAGAGAGCCAGAATTTGGCTCCAAAATGGCTCAGGCCTCGAAATTGGGATGTTTGGGATATTTTGAAAACTGCAGGGGGTTTGGGACAAATGTGACCAAACGCCGCTTTCAGTACTTGCATATGTTGGGTATAAAAAGTCGTAATTTCAAACTGCGAATACGTGCAGAGAGCCAGAATTTGGCTCCAAAATAGGCTCAGGCCTCGAAATTGGGATGTTTGGGATATTTTGAAAACTGCAGGGAGTTTGTGCAAATGTGACTCACGCCGCTTTCAGGACTTGGCATATGTTGGGTATAAAAAGTCGTAATTTCAAACTGCGAATACGTGCATAGAGCCAGAATTTGGCTCCAAAATGGCTCAGGCCTCGAAATTGGGATGTTTGGGATATTTTGAAAACTGCAGGAGGTTGGGACAAATGTGACCAAACGCCGCTTTCAGTACTTGGCATATGTTGGGTATAAAAAGTCGAATTTCAAACTGCGAATACGTGCAGAGAGCCAGAATTTGGCTCCAAAATATGGCTCAGGCCTCGAAATTGGGATGTTTGGGATATTTTGAAAACTGCAGGGTTTGGGACAATGTGACCAAACGCCGCTTTCAGTACTTGGATATGTTGGGTATAAAAAAGTCGTAATTTCAAACTGCGAATACGTGCAGAGAGCCAGAATTTGGCTCCAAAATATAGCTCAGGCCTCGAAATTGGGATATTTGGGATGTTTCCAAAACTGCAGGGGAGTTTGTGCAAAATGTGACTCACTGCCGCTATCAAGACTTGGCATATGCTGGGTATAAAAAGTCGTAATTTCAAACTGCGTATACGTGCATAGAGCCAGAATTTGGCTCGAAAATACGGCTCAGGCCTCGAAATTGGGATGTTTAGGATATTTTGAAAACTGCAGGGAGGTTTGGGTCAAATGTCACCAAACGCCGCTTTCAGTACATCGCATATGTTGGGTATAAAAAAGTCGTAATTTAAAACTGCGAATACGTGCAGAGAGCCAGAATTTGGCTCCAAAATATGGCTCAGGCCTCGAAATTGGAATATTTCGGATATTTTGAAAGCTGCAGGGGAGTTTGTGCAAAATGTGACTCACTGCCGCTATCAAGACTTGGCATATGTTGTGTATAAAAAAGTCGTAATTTAAAACTGCGAATACGTGCAGAGAGCCAGAATTTGGCTCGAAAATATGGCTCAGGCCTCAAAATTGAGATGTTTGGGATATTTTGAAAACTGTAGTGGGGATTGGGACAAATGTGACCAAACGCCGCTTTCAGAACTTGGCATATGTTGGTTATAAAAAAGTGATGTGGAAAGCATGGGGGATTTTTTTTATATTGCAGAATGGTGACTGGGGCTAGTGCGTGATGCTTTCCTACTAATCCAAACCCACTCAGATGCACCTGCTATATTTAGATCAACAACACTGCTGATCTATGATTCATCCAGTGTCTAATGTCACTTAATGGAGAGATTTAGCAAGAGGTCAGCAGCAGATCAACTTTTTCTAAATACCATGTTGGCGATCACAGCAAACAATGAGGGTGAAAAAAAGTTCATTTGCTGAGAGATTGTAATTCAGTAGAACTCCATTCACACTGACTGATGCCAAAATCTAATATATCCATATCAGCCTGGATAGCTCCAGGGAACCTCTGGCTCTCGCCAAGTAAATGATGTTTCATTACATTCATTTTTTTTTTACCCTGTCTGTAAGACATCGTTTTCTACAGATAAAATAATAACTATTTGGTATTTTTGAACATCATTCTCATAAATTTCTGCTCTGTTTAATTGAAGCCTTTTTATTTCAGCCATCCAACTATTATGAAGCTAAATGAGCTACGTAACAGCAATCCACGATTAGCAGAACTCACTACCAAACAGGTTAGTGGGAGGGATGAAGTTTGATGCAAATGACAGATAAGGACACACTTTAAAAGGATTCAGTATAAGTAGAAAAATAAACACACAATTTAACAGGAGCATCTCTAAGCAGTAGCGTATATACTAAGCCTACAAACATAGGATTATGCCTAAACAGTAGGAGTGAGTGCTCCCAAAGACACAAAGCCAGTGTTCTAAACACTTATATTCGTCGAGCCCTTACCCACTGCTCAGAATGGAGCAACGTCAGTAGGGAGTTTGAAAGTTAACTGAAGTGTTGGTGAACAATGGATATAGCAACAAAGAAATAAACGCAACATAAGATGACACCTGGACCAGGTACAATCCTGAACCTAGAACAGAAACCACAACACCTCCAATAATATTAATACAAATCAGATTTGGAAGGAAGGATTGGGCTACAGGAAGGATTGGGCTACAGGAAGGATTGGTCTACAAGAAGGATTGGGCTACAGGAAAGATTGGGCTACAGGAAGGATTGAGCTACAGGAAGGATTGGTCTACAGGAAGGATTGGGCTACAAGAAGGATTGGGCTACAGGAAAGATTGGGCTACAGGAAGGATTGAGCTACATCTCCAAATGTATATTTGCCAGATAATTTGGCACTAAAAACAAAGAGCATATATTATTGTTTAGACTAAATCCGCTACTCATTACTTTCCTGAAGTTGTCGTATATACACTACAAAATCTGCGTGTAAATCACAAGACAATTAACACGTGATGAAAATGGTGACGACAGTGTCAGACCACGAAGGAAGAATTGAAACAGGAATTTCCTTAAGTATTTTCGTAATTAATAATACATCTAAAGAAGGGTGTTTCAATTCTTCCTTCGAGGTCTGACATTGTCACTACAGTGTTGAATGTATTTAAACGTTGCAACAATGAATAATGAGAACAATCATTATATGGATGGCGTAATAACAGGGGAGCATTAGCCCCTCTGGTGGTCAGATGCTTAACTGTATTAGAGGTTGACAGTTTAGATATTATAGTGAAGTAAGGGTGAGTGGCGCGTCTGGGAGTCCCGCTTCTTAACGTGTGGCTCATTTGTCGACCAGCCGCCGCCTGGCAAGTGTCACGTTGATTACCAGTGAGCAAAAAATAAATGTGTTACAGATATCATTACTCAATCATAATATAGAAAGAATTGTTCGGGGTGTGTACTTCATGTTGTTATTCGTTATTATTTTGTATATTTTATGTATTTAGACAAAATATAGAGGAGATTGTCAGGTGGCAGCCATAGGTGTACCCGCTAGTTAAGTCATTAGGGCGCTTGTGGTGGCCTTAATAGCCATGCCAGTAGCTAGCCAGCAATCTTAAGGTTATCTTGAGATGATTTCAGGGCTTAGCATCCCCCGCGGCCCTGTCCTCGACCAGGCCTTCTTTTTCTTACACATCCCCAGGAAACAGCCCATAGCAGCTGTCTAACTCCCAGGTACTTATTTACTGATAGGTATACAGGGTCATCAGGGTGAAAGAAAGTGTCCATTTGTTTCAGCCTCCACCGGGGATCGACCCCGGAACCTCAGGATTACGAATCCGGAGCACTCTCCACTCGGCTGTCAGGCCCCTTAAAACAACCCAAAGAGAAATCTTCTACATATTTTGATGAAAATCTGAATGAAACGAGAAATGTTGGCCACAGATTGTGTGAAGATGGTGGGGGGGGGGGATTGAGGGGGTGCAGGTTAGTACGATGAGCATGATTCAGAATGATGGAAGGAGAAGGGCTCCTATGATGAATTGACCTAAGGGCCACCATCTACAGTGGCCTCGACGGGGACAGGACGGCGGCACCTTGTCAAAGGTCAGCCTTCCTACTCCCTCCACCCTTATTTTATTGAGGATTTGTCTTGTGTATATTGTGAACAAGAGGAATGACTCGCATTTACGACTTTGAGTGGTTAAGCGGGTTCATGGGTTAATAATCCTATGGGGGAAACAACACATCTATTTTCTGTGTTACATTGTGGCTTGTTGAGCTTGAAGCTGTTGTCCAGCCTGTGTCAAATATGATATTTTAGAGAAGTGGTCTGTATTAATGACCTCCAACTTGGTCAGTATTACAAAGGCCTCGGCTGTTATTTATTTATTTATATAACTACAAGTTATATTGGGTTTCTGATCAACCCGTCCTCTTAAAACTAACGTCACTTTTGGCTGGTTATGCGCGGCACTATGGCCAAATTTGGACGTAATTTGAAATGAAATCGACTCACAAAAGTGACGCACGGTTCCGTTTTCTGTTTGAGTCGTCCGGCTTACTCGGCCAGCTTAGAAGAGGATTCTTTCCATTAACATTTTTCATAACGTTTTGAAACTTTATGAGAATTTCCTGCCCACCTAACCTACCAGAGGACCCTTAACTTATTGTTGTTGAAAAAAAGCCCAAATTTATTTTCATTTTGTTTTCATTTCCAAATTACGTCCATATTCGGCCTTACGGGTAAACGGCCAAAAGCGACGCTATTTTTAAGAGGACAGGTGACAAGGAGTACATAGCCCTGTGTGTTTACATTCTTGTAAAGCCACTAGTACGCATAGCACTTCGGCCAGGTCCTTAATTTAACAGATAATATTAAGTAGGTAATTTCTAGGAAAATTTATAGGCTAATCTATCTAAATCTATAACAATTTAAACTTTTATAGTGTTAGTCCTTCAAAGATTCGTGGTAGTGACAGTTGAACAAGTTCTGGCATGATTGTTGTTGCTGTCTTGAACTTTCTCCAAAGCTGAAAATCATTGATGTGTTTTTGAAGTGAGGTTTCCATATTAGGACACAGTAGGCCAGATGGGACCACAACAGAGACTCGTACAGTTGAATATTCAACGTTGTTCGTTTCAGTCAAAGATTCGTTTAACTATTCTTAAGGATTGTTTTCATATTAACTGTGAGTCCCAGATGTTCAATGGCTGGTACATCATAACTCCTAGGTAATATTGACTTAAATTTACCAGAGGGCCACCATTTCTCCATAGTGCCCTCTACGGCAACAGGAAGCCGGCGGCTTGTCAAAGGTTCCCCTATGGTTCCTGAGAATTTTGTCTATCTGTATTTTGAGCGCGCAAACTGCTGCATTATGACATTAAAGGTAGTGTGATAATATGCACAACGTGTTTTTGTAGCTAAGGTAAAGGTGACTTGTAATGTTTAGCAACAAGTCACCCTAGATTGTTTAGTGTGTTGACGACGACGTTTCGGTCCTGGACCATTTCAAGTCGACTTGAGAATGGTCCAGGATGGACCGAAACGTCGTCATCCCTTCACCTGCTAGTGTGTGGCCTGGTCAAAACTACTTCAGCCACGTTATTGTGACTCATCGCCTGCACTTAGTGTGTTAACGACTAGGGCGATGGAGTGGTCATATTCAGGATGGCAATTGTGCAAATAAATGTGGGAAGATAATTGTTTCCATCTTGTTTACTCTGCGATATGAAATGGTTCACCTGTAAATGGTCCTTTTTGACACTAGGCCTTCTAACGTTGGTTTGGTGCTCAGAGACCATATACTGTACTTAAGAGGTTTTAAGCATGTTATTTATATAATTTAGGCCAATAAACAGCTAATAAATTAATAATACACAGTACGTTTATCTAAGATTAGCTAAAGGTTTGTTTTTAGTGGAAGACCCTAATAAGATAATGTGTTTCTATGTAACTTTAAAAGAACATTGATGCTTAACCATAGCCTCATGAGTCGGAGACAAAAATGTACTCCGTTAGGCTATTGCAGTCTTATCAGTCTTGCCTACTCGCTATTGTTGATACAATCTTTAATTAATCTCCATTGCAATTTCACCTTTTCCAGTGATTGGTTCCAGTGTTCTTGAAATTCATAATTGTATTTTTCCTACTCGATTGTATTTGAAATAAACTGTTTATACTTACCCTGGTGCTACATAGCCTTCCCGGTTTGGTGCCTTATTTTAATAATTACTTTATACTTGCCCTTAATATATGTAAAAATATTTTTTCAGGAGTGTGGCACGTGTGGACAAGTGTTGGATCAGAGGAGTCAAGGTAAGTGCTTATTTAACAACTAGTTCTGGGAGGAGCGGGTGGAACTAGATGGCGTAGTCAACTTCACATTCTTGTTACACTAACACTGGTTTGTGCCTCGGAGAGGCTGCAGGATCCAATATGTTCAGTAGATCTTCGGTTTCAACTCCTTTTGACCATGTCGTAGCTCAGTCGATTACGGCAGCGTCTGGGATGCTCTCGGACGCAGGTTCGAATCCTCGTCCCGGCCCTTGTGGATTTGTACACTCTTGTTAGCAGGCTGAGAGCTTTTCTTTCCCATAGATTTTATTTATAGAAGAGTTAGCAATAAGTCGGCTGGGTTTATTAACGTATTGTTTTTAGGCCCCATTTACATATGCCGTTCAGTTTTGGTCGCCATACTAAAGAATGGACATAATTCACTAGAACACGTCAGTTAGGATGACAAAGTTAATCCGCAAATTAGAAAGCTTCCATATGAAGAGATGTTGGAAAAACCTTAACGTGACATGATTGAAGTGTACAAGTGGATGAATGGCATAACAAGGGAGTTATTGATAAGGCTTTAAATGAAGATAAGTTTAGATTTAGGAAATACCTGGGTAAATACTGGTTTGGTAACTGGGTTGTGGATTTGCGGAACCAATTACTGGATCATGTGCAGACGACGAGTCACAATAATACTGCGTTCACAGTTCATCCTCGTCGCCAATGTGGTGTTGTGTGTTACTGAGGAAGTCTTGGTTGTAGGGTTGATGTAAAGTCATGACTTGGTTACTGACTTTAATACTTAATATGATTACATGACTAGTAGCTACCAAGCTTGGCGGGCGTCCTGTACGCTCTCTTGTTTACCTCCCCTCTCTGGCGTCCCAGCCGCCGCACATAGAAAACGGATGGTACCATTTCTGTGAACATGACAAGCCCCAGGCGAGGTGTGGAAAGAAAGTCCAGCCAGGGGCGTTCAATCTGTGCGCCAAGATGGCCGACCTTCGGGCGGGAATCTCCTCCACAACCAAATCTTTTATTGAGGAGTTGTTGCCAACCTACTTTTATCTGGCATGTATTATGCCAGTTTTCGCCTCGCATAATTTTTTCTCATTTGAAATACAATATTATCTTCACTATAAATTACTACTATAGGGTGTCATTTCTGCGCACACTCATCTCTAAATAAAATGATTACAAATATTTCCAAAGACATAAACTGCCTCATCCAGCCCGCTCTTCCCTCATTCCAAATCCAAAAACCCTCCAACTCCAACTCCAGAGGAATTTCAAACTGCGAATACGTGCAGAGAACCAGAATTTGGCTCCAAAATATGGCTCAGGCCTGAAATTGAGATGTTTGGGATATTTTGAAAACTGCAGGGGAGTTTGTGCAAAATGTGACACACTGCTGCTTTCAGGACTTGGCATATGTTGTGTATAAAAAGTCGTAATTTCAAACTGCGGAATAAGTGCAGAGAGCCAGAATTTGGCTCCAAAGTATGGCTCAGGCGTCGAAATTTGGATATTTGGGATATTTTGAAAACTGCAGGGGGGTGGGGAGCTTGGGACAAATTTGACCCAAACGCCGCTTTCAGTACTTGGTATATGTTGGGTATAAAAAAGTCGTAATTTCACAACTGCGAATACGTGCAGAGAGCCAGACTTGGCCTCCAAAATAAGTATCAGGCCTTAAATTGGGATATTTGGGATTATTTCGAAAACTGCAGGGGAGTTTGTGCGAAATGTGATTCACTGCCGCTTTCAGGACTTGGCATATGTTTGGTATAAAAGTCGTTCTTTTCACACTGCGAATACGTGCAGAGAGCCAGAATTTGGCTCCAAAATAGGTATCAGCCTTAAAATTGGGATATTTGGGATATTTCGAAAACTGCAGGGGAGTTTGCGCAAAATGTGACACACTGCCACTTTCAGTACTTGGTATATGTTGGGTATAAAAAAGTCGAATTTCAAACTGCGAATACGTGCAGAGAGCCAGAATTTGGCTCCAAAATAAGTATCAGGCCTTAAAATTGGGATATTTGGGATATTTCGAAAACTGCAGGGGGGAGTTTGTGCGAAATGTGATTCACTGCCGCTTTCAGGACTTGGCATATGTTGGTATAAAAAGTCGTATTTCACACTGCGAATACGTGCAGAGAGCCAGAATTTGGCTCCAAAATAAGTATCAGGCCTTAAAATTGGGATTATTTGGGATATTTCGAAAACTGCAGGGGAGTTTGCGCAAAATGTGGACACACTGCCACTTTCAGTACTTGGTATATGTTGGGTATAAAAAAGTCGTAATTTCAACTGCGAATACGTGCAGAGAGCCAGAATTTGGCTCCAAAATAAGTATCAGGCCTTAAAATTGGATATTTGGGATATTCGAAAACTGCAGGGGAGTTTGCGCATAATGTGACTCACTGCCACTTTCAGTACTTGGTATATGTTGGGTATAAAAAAGTCGTAATTTCAAACTGCGAATACGTGCAGAGAGCCAGAATTTGGCTCCAAATAAGTATCAGGCCTTAAAATTGGGATATTTGGGATATTTCGAAAACTGCAGGGGAGTTTGCGCATAATGTGACTCACTGCCACTTTCAGTACTTGGCAAATGTTGGGTATAAAACGTCGTAATATCAAACTGTGAATTCGTGCAGAGAGCCAAACGTTGGCTCCAAAATATGGCTCAGGTCTCGATATTGAGATGTTTGGGATATTTGAAAACTGCAGGGAGGTTTAGGACAAATGTGACCAAACGCCGCTTTCCGTACTTGGCATATGTTGGGTATAAAAAAGTCGCAATTTCAAACTGCGAATACGTGCAGAGAGCAGGAATTTAGCTCCAAAACATGGCTCAGGCCTCGAAATTGGGATATTTGGGATATTTTGAAAACTGCAGGGAGTTTGTGCAAAATGTGACTCACTGCTGCTTTCAGTTCTTGGCATATGTTGGGTATAAAAAGTCGTTATTTCAAACTGCGAATACGTGCATAGAGCCAGAATTTGGCTCCAAAATAGTGCTCAGTCCTCGAAATTGGGATGTTTGGGATATTTTGAAAACCTCAGTGGGCTTTGGGACAAATATGACCAAACACCGCTTTCAGAACTTGGCATATGTTGGGTATAAAAAGTCGTAATTTCAAACTGCGAATACGTGCAGAGAGCCAGAACTTGGCTCCGAAATATAGCTCAGGCCTGAAAATTGGAATATTTGGGATATTTCGAAAACTGCAGGGGAGTTTGTGCGAAATGTGAATCACTGCCGCTTTTCAGGACTTGGCATATGTTGGGTATAAAATGTCGTAATTTCAAACCACGAATACGTGCATAGAGCCAGAATTTGGCTCCAAAATACGGGTCAGGCCTCGAAATTGGGATGTTTGGAATATTTTGAAAACTGCAGGGGGGGTTTTGGACAATAGTGACCAAACGCCGCAATCAGTACTTAGCATATGTTGGGTATAAAAAAGTCGTAATTTCAAACTGCGAATACGTGCAGGGAGCCAGAATTTGGCTCCAAAATATGGCTCAGGCATCGAAATTGGGATATTCGTAATTTCAAACTGCGAATATGTGCAGAGAGCCAAAATTTGGCTCCAAAATATAGCTCATGCCTCGAAATTGGGATGTTTGGGATATTTTGAAAAATGCAGGGGAGTTTGTGCAAAATGTGACTTACTGCCGCTTTCAGGACTTGGCATATGTTGGGGAAAAAAGTCGTAATTTCAAACTGCGAATACGTGCAGAGAGCCAGAATTTGGCTCCAAAATATGGCTCAGGCCTCAAAATTGGGATGTTTGGGATATTTTGAAAACTGCAGGGGGGGTTTTGGACAAATGTGACCAAACGCCGCGATCTGTACTTGGCATATGTTGGGTATAAAAAGTCGTAATTTCAAACTGCGAATACGTGCAGAGAGCCAGAATTTGGCTCCAAAATATGGCTCAGGCCTCGAAATTGGGATGTTTGGGATATTTTGAAAAATGCCGGGTGGATTGAGACAAATGTGACCAATTGCCGCTTTCAGTACTTGGCATATGTTGGGTATAAAAAAGTGGTAATTTCAAACTGCGAATATGTGCAGAGAGCCAGAATTTGTCTCCGAAATATGACTCAGGACTCGAAATTGGGATTTTTGGGATATTTTGAAAACTGCAGGGAGGTTTGGGACAAATTTGACCAAATGCACTTTTAGTACTTGGCATATGTTGGGTAAAAAAGTCGTAATTTCAAACTTCGAATACGTGCAGAGAGCCAGAATTTGACTCCAAAATATGGCTCAGGCCTCGATATTGGGATATTTGGGATATTTCGAAAACTGCAGGGGAGTTTGTGCGAAATGTGACTCACTGCCGCTTTCAGTACTTGGCTTATTTTGGGTATAAAAATCGTAATATCAAACTGCGAATACGTTCAGAGAGCCAGAATTTAGCTCCAAAACATGGCTCAGGCCTCGATATTGTGATGTTTGGGATATTTTGAAAACTGCAGGGAGGTTATGGACAAATGTAACCAAACGCCGCTTTCAGTACTTGGCATATGTTGGGTATAAAAAATCTTATTTTCAAACTGCGAATACGTGCAGAGAGCCAGAATTTGGCTCCAAAATATAGCTCAGGCCTCAAAATTAGTATATTTGAGATATTTCGAAAACTGCAGGGGAGCTTGTGCGAAATGTGACTCACTGCCGCTTTCAGTACTTGGCATATGTTGGGTATAAAATTCCGTAATTTCAAACCGCGAATACGTGCATAGGGCCAGAATTTGGCTCCAAAATATGGCTCAGGCCTCGAAATTGGGATGTTTGGAATATTTTGAAAACTGCAGGGGGGGTTTTGGACAAATGTGACCAAACGCCACTTTCAGCACTTGGTATATTTTGGGTATAAAAAAGTTGTAATTTCAAACTGCGAATACGTGCAGAGAGCCAGAATTTGGCTCCAAAATACGGCTCAGGCCTCGAATTTGGGATATTTGGGATATTTTGAAAACTGCATGGGGGGTTTGGGACAAATGTGACCAAACGCCACTTTCAGCACTTGGTATATTTTGGGTATAAAAAAGTTGTAATTTCAAACTGCGAATACGTGGAGAGAGCCAGAATTTGGCTCCAAAATACGGCTCAGGACTCGAATTTGGGATATTTGGGATATTTCGAAAACTGCAGGGGAGTTTGTGCAAAATGTGACTCACTGCCGCTTTCAGTACTTGGCATATGTTGGGTATAAAAAAGTTTTAATTTCGAACTGCGAATATGTGCAGAGAGCCAGAATTTGGCTCCAAAATATGGCTCAGGCCTCGAAATTGGGATGTTTGGGATATTTTGAAAAATGCCGTGTGGATTGAGACAAATGTGACCAATTGCCGCTTTCAGTACTTGGAATATGTTGGGTATAAAAAGTCGTAATTTCAAACTTCGAATACGTGCAGAGAGCCAGAATTTGTCTCCAAAATATGGCTCAGGACTCGAAATTGGGATTTTTGGGATATTTTGAAACTGCAGGGAGGTTTGGGACAAATTTGACCAAATGCCACTTTCAGTACCTGGCATATGTTGGGTATAAAAAGTCGTAATTTCAAACTTCGAATACGTGCAGAGAGCCAGAATTTGGCTCCAAAATATAGTTCAGGCCTCAAAATTGGGATATTTGGGATATTTCGAAAACTGCGGGGGAGTTTTTGCAAAATATGACTCACTGCCGCTTTCAGGACTTGGCATATGTTGGGTATAAAATGCCGTAATTTCAAACCGCGAATACGTGCATAGGGCCAGAATTTGGCTCCAAAATATGGCTCAGGCCTCGAAATTGGGATGTTTGGGATATTTTGAAAACTGCAGGGGGGGTTTTGGACAAATGTTTCCAAATGCCACTTTCAGTACTTGGTATATGTTGGGTATAAAAAAGTTGTTATTTCAAACTGCGAATATGTGCAGAGAGCCAGAATTTGACTCCAAAATATGGCTCAGGCCTCGAAATTGGATGTTTGGGATATTTTGAAAACTGCAGGGGGGGTTTTGGACAAATGTTTCCAAATGCCACTTTCAGTACTTGGCATATGTTGGGTATAAAAAGTCGTAATTTCAAACTTCGAATACGCGCAGAGAGCCAGAATTTGGCTCCAAATATAGCTCAGGCCTCAAAATTGGGATGTTTGGGATATTTGAAAACTGCAGGGGGGTTTTGGACAAATGTGACCAAACGCCGCGTTCAGTACTTGGAATATGTTGGGTATAAAAAGTCGTAATTTCAAACTTCGAATACGTGCAGAGAGCCAGAATTTGTCTTCAAAAATATGGCTCAGGACTCGAAATTGGGATTTTTGGGATATTTTGAAAACTGCAGGGAGGTTTGGGACAAATTTGACCAAATGCCACTTTCAGTACTTGGCATAAGTTGGGTATAAAAAGTCGTAATTTCAAACTTTGAATACGCGCAGAGAGCCAAAATTTGGCTCCAAAATATTGCTCAGGCCTCTAAATTGGGATATTTGAGATATTTCGAAAACTGCAGGGGAGCTTGTGCGAAATGTGACTCACTGCCACTTTCAGGACTTGGCATATGTTGGGTATAAAATGCCGTAATTTCAAACCGCGAATACGTGCATAGAGCCAGAATTTGGCTCCAAAATATGGGTCAGGCCTCGAAATTGGGATGTTTGGGATATTTTGAAAACTGCAGGGGGGGTTTTGGACAAATGTGACCAAACGCCGCGTTCAGTACTTGGCATATGTTGGGTATAAAAAAGTTGTAATTTCAAACTGCGAATACGTGCAGAGAGCCAGAATTTGGCTCCAAAATACGGCTCAGGCCTCGAAATTGGGATATTTGGGATATTTCGAAAACTGCAATGGAGTTTGTGCAAAATTTGACTCACTGCCGCTTTCAGTACTTGGCATATGTTGGGTATAAAAATCGTAATATCAAACTGCGATTACGTGCAGAGAGCTAGATCTTGGCTCCAAAATATGGCTCAGGCCTCGATATTGTGATGTTTGGGATATTTTGAAAACTGCTGGGAGGTTTGGGACAAATATAACCAAACGCCGCTTTCAACACTTGGCATATGTTGGGTATAAAAAATTCGTAATTTCATACTGCGAATACGCGCATAGAGCCAGAATTTGGCTCCAAAATATTGCTCAGTCCTCGAAATTGGGTAGTTTGGGATATTTTGAAAACTGCAGGGGGTTTGGGACAAATATGACCAAACGCTGCTTACAGAACTTGGCATATGTTGGGTATAAAAAGTAGTAATTTCAAACTGCGAATACGTGCAGAGAGCTTGAATTTGGCTCCAAAATATGGCTCAAGCCTTGAAAGTGGGATGTTTGGGATATTTTGAAAACTGCAGGGGAGTTTGAGCAAAATGTGACTCACTGCCGCTTTCAGTATTTGGCGTATGTTGGGTATAAAAAGTCGGTTTTTTCAAACTGCGAATACGTGCAGAGAGCCAAAATTTGGCTCCAAAATATGGCTCATGCCTCGAAATTGGGATATTTGGGATATTTCGAAAACTGCAATAGAGTTTGTGCAAAATGTGACTCACTGCCGCTTTCAGGACTTAGCATATGTTGGGTATAAAATGTCGTAATTTCAAACCACGAATACGTGCATGGTGCAAGAATTGGCTCCAAAATATGGCTAAGGCCTCGAAATTGGGATATTTGGGATATTTCGAAAACTGCAAGGGAGTTTGTGCAAAATGTGACTAACTCCCTCTTTCAGGACTTAGCATATGTTGGGTATAAAAAGTCGTAATTTCAAACTGCGAATACGTGCAGAGAGCCAAAATTTGGCTCCAAAATATGGCTCATGCCTCGAAATTGGATGTTTGGGATATTTCGAAAACTGCAATAGAGTTTGTGCAAAATGTGACTAACTCCCGCTTTCAGGACTTAGCATATGTTGGGTATAAAAAGTCGTAATTTCAAACTTCGAATACGTGCAGAGAGCCAGAATTTGGCTCTAAAATATGGCTCAGGCCTCGAAATTGGGATGTTTGGGATATTTTGAAAACTGCAGGGAGGTTTGGGACAAATTTGACCAAATGCCACTTTCAGTACATGGCATAAGTTGGGTATAAAAAGTCGTAATTTCAAACTTTGAATACGTGCAGAGAGCCAGAATTTGGCTCCAAAATATGGCTAAGGCCTCGAAATTGGGATGTTTGGGATATTTTGAAAACTGCAGGGGTGCGTTTGGGACAAATGTGACCAAACACCGCTTTCAGTACTTGGCATATGTTGGGTATAAAAAATTCGTAATTTCAAACTGCGAATATGTGCAGAGAGCCAGAATTTGGCTCCAAAATATGGCTCAGGCCTCGAAATTTTGATATTTGGGATATTTTGAAACTGCAGGGGAGTTTGTGCAAAATTTGACTCACTGCTGCTTTCAGGACTTGGCATATGTTGGGTATAAAAAGTCGTAATTTCAAACCGCGAATACGTGCATAGAGCCAGAATTTGGCTCCAAAATATGGCTAAGGCCTCGAAATTGGGATGTTTGGGATATTTTGAAAACTGCAGGGGGGGGGGTTTGGGACAAATGTGACCAAACACCGCTTTCAGTACTTGGCATATGTTGGATATAAAAATCGTAATATCAAACTGCGAATACGTGCAAAGAGCTAGAACTTGGCTCCAAAATATGGCTCAGGCCTCGATATTGTGATGTTTGGGATATTTTGAAAACTGCTGGGAGGTTTGGGACAAATATAACCAAACGCCGCTTTCAACACTTGGCATATGTTGGATATAAAAATCGTAATATCAAACTGCGAATACGTGCAAAGAGCTAGAACTTGGCTCCAAAATATGGCTCAGGCCTCGAAATTGGGATGTTTGGGATATTTTGAAAACTGCAGGGGGGTTTGGGAAAGATGTAACCAAACGCCGCTTTCATTACTTGGCATATGTTGGGAATAAAATAGTCGTAATTTCAAACGGCGAATACGTGCAGAAAGCCAGAATTTGGCTCCAAATATAGCTCAGGCCTCGAAATTGGGATATTTGGGATATTTCGAAAACTGCAGGGGAGTTTGTCCAAAATGTGACTCACTGCCGCTATCAGGACTTGGCATATGTTGGGAATAAAAAGTCGTTATTTCAAACTGCGTATACGTGCATAGAGCCAAAATTTGGCTCCAAAATACGGCTCAGGCCTCTAAATTGGGATGTTTAGGATATTTTGAAAACTGCAGTTGGGTTTGGGACAAATGTCACCAAACGCCGTTTTCAGTAATTCGCATATGTTGGGTATAAAAAGTCGTAATTTCAAACTGAGAATACGTGCAGAGCCAGAATTTGGCTCCAAAATATGGCTCAGGCCTCGAAATTGGGATGTTTGGGATATTTTGAAAACTGCAGGGGGGTTTGGGATATATGTGACCAAACGCCGCTTTCATTACTAGGCACATGTTGGCTATAAAAAAGTCGTAATTTCAAACGGCGAATACGTGCGTAGAGCCAGAATTTGGCTCCAAAATATAGCTCAGGCCTCGAAATTGGGATATTTGGGATGTTTCCAAAACTGCAGGGGAGTTTGTGCAAAATGTGACTCACTGCCGCTATCAGGACTTGACATATGCTGGGTATAAAAAGTCGTAATTTCAAACTGCGTATACGTGCATAGAGCCAGAATTTGGCTCCAAAATACGGCTCAGGCCTCGAAATTGGGATGTTTAGGATATTTTGAAAACTGCAGGAGGGTATGGGACAAATGTCACCAAACGCCGCTTTCAGTACTTTGCATATGTTGGGTATAAAAAAGTCGTAATTTAAAACTGTGAATACGTTCAGAGAGCCAGAATTTGGCTCCAAAATATGGCTCAGGCCTCGAAATTGGGATGTTTAGGATATTTTGAAAACTGCAGCAGGGTATGGGACAAATGTCACCTAACGCCGCTTTCAGTACTTTGCATATGTTGGGTATAAAAAAGTCGTAATTTCAAACTGCGTATACGTGCATAGAGCCAGAATTTGGCTCCAAAATACGGCTCAGGCCTCGAAATTGGGATGTTTAGGATATTTTGAAAACTGCAGGAGGGTATGGGACAAATGTCACCAAACGCCGCTTTCAGTAATTGGCATATGTTGGGTATAAAAAATTCGCAATTTCAAACTACGAATACGTGCAGAGAGCCAGAATTTGGCTCCAAAATATGGCTCAGGCCTCGAAATTGGGATGTTTGGGATATTTTGAAAACTGCTGGGAGGTTTGGGACAAATGTGACCAAATGCCGCTTTCAGTACTTGGTATATGTTGGGTATAAAAAGTCGTAATTTCAAACGGCGAATACGTGCAGAGAGCCAGAATATGGCTCCAAAATATGGCTCAGGCCTCTTAATTGGGTTATTTGGGATATTTCGAAAACTGCAGGGAGGTTTGGGACAAATTTGACCAAATGCCACTTTCAGTACTTGGCATAAGTTGGGTATAAAAAGTCGTAATTTCAAACTTTGAATACGTGCAGAGAGCCAAAATTTGGCGCCAAAATATTGCTCAGGCCTCTAAATTGGGATATTTGAGATATTTCGAAAACAGCAGGGGAGCTTGTGCGAAATGTGACTCACTGCCACTTTCAGGACTTGGCATATGTTGGGTATAAAATGTCGTAATTTCAAACCGCGAATACGTGCATAGAGCCAGAATTTGGCTCCAAAATATGGCTAAGGCCTCGAAATTGGGATGTTTGGGATATTTTGAAAACTGCAGGGGGGGGGGGTTTGGGACAAATGTGACCAAACACCGCTTTCAGTACTTGGCATATGTTGGTATAAAAATCGTAATATCAAACTGCGAATACGTGCAAAGAGCTAGAACTTGGCTCCAAAATATGGCTCAGGCCTCGATATTGTGATGTTTGGGATATTTTGAAAACTGCTGGGAGGTTTGGGACAAATATAACCAAATGCCGCTTTCAACACTTGGCATATGTTGGGTATAAAAATCGTAATATCAAACTGCGAATACGTGCAAAGAGCTAGAACTTGGCTCCAAAATATGGCTCAGGCCTCGAAATTGGGATGTTTGGGATATTTTGAAAACTGCAGGGGGGTTTGGGACAGATGTAACCAAACGCCGCTTTCATTACTTGGCATATGTTGGGTATAAAATAGTCGTAATTTCAAACGGCGAATACGTGCAGAAAGCCAGAATTTGGCTCCAAAATATAGCTCAGGCCTCGAAATTGGGATATTTGGGATATTTCGAAAACTGCAGGGGAGTTTGTCCAAAATGTGACTCACTGCCGCTATCAGGACTTGGCATATGTTGGGAATAAAAAGTCGTTATTTCAAACTGCGTATACGTGCATAGAGCCAAAATTTGGCTCCAAAATACGGCTCAGGCCTCTAAATTGGGATGTTTAGGATATTTTGAAAACTGCAGTGGGGTTTGGGACAAATGTCACCAAACGCCGCTTTCAGTAATTCGAATATGTTGGGTATAAAAAAGTCGTAATTTCAAACTGAGAATACGTGCAGAGAGCCAGAATTTGGCTCAAAAATATGGCTCAGGCCTCGAAATTGGGATGTTTGGGATATTTTGAAAACTGCAGGGGGGTTTGGGATATATGTGACCAAACGCCGCTTTCATTACTAGGCACATGTTGGCTATAAAAAAGTCGTAATTTCAAACGGCGAATACGTGCGTAGAGCCAGAATTTGGCTCCAAAATATAGCTCAGGCCTCGAAATTGGGATATTTGGGATGTTTCCAAAACTGCAGGAGAGTTTGTGCAAAATGTGACTCACTGCCGCTATCAGGACTTGACATATGCTGGGTATAAAAAGTCGTAATTTCAAACTGCGTATACGTGCATAGAGCCAGAATTTGGCTCCAAAATACGGCTCAGGCCTCGAAATTGGGATGTTTAGGATATTTTGAAAACTGCAGAAGGGTATGGGACAAATGTCACCAAACGCCGCTTTCAGTACTTTGCATATGTTGGGTATAAAAAAGTCGTAATTTAAAACTGTGAATACGTACAGAGAGCCAGAATTTGGCTCCAAAATATGGCTCAGGCCTCGAAATTGGGATGTTTAGGATATTTTGAAAACTGCAGGAGGGTATGGGACAAATGTCACCTAACGCCGCTTTCAGTACTTTGCATATGTTGGGTATAAAAAAGTCGTAATTTCAAACTGCGTATACGTGCATAGAGCCAGAATTTGGCTCCAAAATACGGCTCAGGCCTCGAAATTGGGATGTTTAGGATATTTTGAAAACTGCAGGAGGGTATGGGACAAATGTCACCAAACGCCGCTTTCAGTAATTGGCATATGTTGGGTATAAAAAATTCGCAATTTCAAACTACGAATACGTGCAGAGAGCCAGAATTTGGCTCCAAAATATGGCTCAGGCCTCGAAATTGGGATGTTTGGGATATTTTGAAAACTGCAGGGAGGTTTGGGACAAATGTGACCAAACGCCGCTTTCAGTACTTGCCATATGTTGGGTATAAAAAAGTCGCAATTTCAAACTGCGAATACGTGCAGAAAGCCAGAATTTGGCTCCAAAATATGGCTCAGGCCTCGAAATTGGGATATTTGGGATATTTCGAAACAGCAGGGAAGTTTGTGCAAAATGTGACTCACTGCCTCTCTCAGGACTTGGTATATGTTGGGTATAAAAAGTCTTAATTTCAAACTGCGAATACGTGCATAGAGCCAGAATTTGGCTCCAAAATATGGCTCAGTCCTTGATATTGGGATTTTTGGGATATTTTGAAAACTGCAGGGATGTTTGGGACAAATGTGACCAAACGCCGCTTTCAGTACTTGGCATATGTTGGGTATAAAAAGTCGTAATTTCAAACTGCGAATACGTGCAGAGAGCTTGAATTTGGCTCCAAAATATGGCTGAGGCCTCGAAATTGGGATGTTTGGGATATTTTGAAATCTGCAGGGAGGTTTGGGACAAATATGACCAAACGCCGCTTTCAGTACTTGGCATAAGTTGGGTATAAAAAGTCGTAATTTCAAACTGCGAATACGTGCAGAGAGCCAGAATTTGGCTCCAAAATATGGCTCAGGCCTTGAAATTGAGATGTTTGGGATATTTTGAAATCTGCAGGGGGGATTGGGACAGATGTGACCAAACGCCGCTTTTAGTACTTGGCATATGTTGGGTATAAAAAGTCGTAATTTCAAACTGCGAATACGTGCAGAGAGCCAGAATTTGGCTACAAAAATATGGCTCAAGCCTCGAAATTGGGATATTTGGGATATTTTAAAAACTGCAGGGGGATTGGGACAGATGTGACCAAACGCCGCTTTTAGTACTTGGCATATGTTGGGTATAAAAAGTCGTAATTTCAAACTGCGAATACGTGAAGAGAGCCAGACGTTGGCTCCAAAATATGACTCAGGCCTCGATATTGGGATGTTTGGGATATTTAGAAAACTGCAGGGAGGTTTGGGACAAATGTGACCAAACGCCGCTTTCAGTACTTGGCATATGTTGGGTATATAAAGCCATAATTTCAAACTGCGAATACGTGCAGAGAGCCAGAATTTGGCTCCAAAATATGGCTCAGGCCTCGAAATTGGGATGTTTGGGATATTTTGAAAACTGCACGGGGGGTTTGGGACAAATGTGACCAAACGCCGCTTTCAGTACTTGGCATATGTAAGGTATAAAAAAGTCGTAATTTCAAACTGCGAATACGTGCAGAGAGCCAGAATTTGGCTCCAAAATATGGCTCAGGCCTCGAAATTGGGATGTTTGGGATATTTTGAAAACTGCACGGGGGGTTTGGGACAAATGTGACCAAACGCCGCTTTCAGTACTTGGCATATGTAAGGTATAAAAAGTCGTAATTTCAAACTGCGAATACGTGCAGAGAGCCAGAATTTGGCTCCAAAATATGGCTCAGGCCTCGAAATTGGGATGTTTGGGATATTTTGAAAATTGCAGGGGGGATTGAGACAAATGTGACCAAACGCATTGGCATATGTTGGGTATAAAAAGTCGTAATTTTAAACTGCGAGTATGTGCAGAGAGCCAGAATTTGGCTCCAAAATATGGCTCAGGCCTCGAAATTGGGATATTTAGGATATTTCGAAAACTGCAGGGGAGTTTGTGCAAAATGTGACTCACTGCTGCTTTCAGTACTTGGCATATGTTGGGTATAAAAATTCGTAATTTCAAACTGCGAATACGTGCAGATAGCCAGAATTAGGCTCCAAAATATGGCTCAGGCCTCAAAATTGGGATATTTGGGATATTTCGAAAACTGCAGGGAGGTTTCGGACAAATGTGACCAAACGCCGCTTTCAGTACTTGGCATATGTTAGGTATATAAAGTCGTAATTTCAAACTGCGAATACGTGCAGAGAGCCAGAATTTTGCTCCAAACTATGGGTCAGGCCTCGAAATTAGCATGTTTAGGATATTTTGAAAGTTGCTGGGAGGTTTGGGACAAATGTGTCCAAACACCGCTTTCAGTACTTGGCATTTGATGGGTATAAAAAGTCATAATTTCAAACTGCGAATACGTGCTGAGAGCCAGAATTTGGCTCCAAAATATGGCTCAGGGCTCGAAATTGAGATGTTTAGGATATTTTGAAAAATGCAGGGGAGTTTAGCAAAATGTGAGTCACTGCCACTCTTAGTACTTGGCATATGTTGGGTATAAAAAAGTCATAATTTCAAACTGCGAGTACGTGCAGAAAGCCAGAATTTGGCTCCAAAATATGGCTCGGGCCTCGAAAGTGGGATATTTGGGATATTTTGAAAACTGCAGGGGGGTTTGGGACAAATATGACCAAACGCTGCTTTCAGAACTTGGCATAAGTTGGGTATAAAAAGTCGTAATTTCAAACTGCGAATACGTGCAGAGAGCCAGAATTTGGCTACAAAATATGGCTCAGGCCTCGAAATTGGGATGTTTGGGATATTTTGAAAACTGCAGGGGAGTTTGCGCAAAATGTGACTCACTGCCACTTTTAGTACTTGGCATATGTTGGGTATAAAAAGTCGTAATATCAAAATATGAATACGTGCAGAGAGCCAGACGTTGGCTCCAAAATATGACTCAGGCCTCGATATTGGGATGTTTGGGATATTTAGAAAACTGCAGGGAGGTTTGGGACAAAAGTGACCAAACGCCGCTTACAGTACTTGGCATATGTTGGGCATAAAAAAGTAGCAATTTCAAACTGCGAATACGTGCAGAGAGCCAGAATTTGGCTCCAAAATATGGCTCAAGCCTCGAAATTGGGATATTTGGGATATTTTAAAAACTGCAGGGAATTTTGTGCAAAATGTGACTCACTGCTGCTTTCAGTACTTGGAAGATGTTGGGTATAAAAATCGTAATTTCAAACTGCGAATACGTGCAGAGAGCCAGAATTTGGCTACAAAACATGGCTCGGGCCTCGAAATTGGGATATTTGGGATATTTTGAAAATTGCAGGGAATTTTGTGCAAAATGTGACTCACTGCTGCTTTCAGTACTTGGCATATGTTGGGTATAAAAAGTCGTAATTTCAAACTGCGAATACGTGCAGAGAGCCAGAATTTGGCTCCAAAATATGGCTCAGGCCTCGAAATTGAGATGTTTGGGATATTTTGAAAACTGCAGGGGGGATTGGGACAGATGTGACCAAACGCCGCTTTTAGTACTTGGCATATGTTGGGTATAAAAAGTCGTAATTTCAAACTGCGAATACGTGCAGAGAGCCAGACGTTGGCTCCAAAATATGACTCAGGCCTCGATATTGGGATGTTTGGGATATTTAGAAAACTGCAGGGAGGTTTGGGACAAATGTGACCAAACGCCGCTTGCAGTACTTGGCATATGTTGGGTATATAAAGCCATAATTTCAAACTGCGAATACGTGCAGAGAGCCAGAATTTGGCTCTAAAATATGGCTCAGGCCTCGAAATTGGGATGTTTGGGATATTTTGAAAATTGCAGGGGGAATTGAGACAAATGTGACCAAACGCATTGGCATATGTTGGGTATAAAAAGTCGTAATTTTAAACTGCGAGTATGTCCAGAGAGCCAGAATTTGGCTCCAAAATATGGCTCAGGCCTCGAAATTGGGATATTTAGGATATTTCGAAAACTGCAGGGGAGTTTGTTCGAAATGTGACTCACTGCCGCTTTCAGGACTCAGCATATGTTGGGTATAAAATGTCGTAATTTCAAACCGCGAATACGTGCATAGAGCCAGAATTTGGCTCCAAAATATTGCTGAGGCCTCGAAATTGGGATGTTTGGGATATTTTGAAAACT
This sequence comes from Procambarus clarkii, assembly GCF_040958095.1. NCBI lineage: Eukaryota > Metazoa > Arthropoda > Malacostraca > Decapoda > Cambaridae > Procambarus > Procambarus clarkii. The sequence continues at coordinate 323,380 of NW_027189268.1, read as the reverse complement.
GCAGGGGGGGATTGGGACAAATGTGACCAAACGCCGCTTTCAGTACTTGGCATATGTTGGGTATAAAAAATTCGTAATTTCAAACTGCGAATACGTGCAGAGAGCCAGAATTTTGCTCCAAAATATGGCTCAGGCCTCGAAATTAGGATGTTTGGGATATTTTGAAAACTGCGGGGGGGTTTGGGACAAATATGACCAAACGCCGCTTTCAGTTCTTGGCATATGTTGTGTATAAAAATTCGTAATTTCAAACTGCGAATACGTGCTGAGAGCCAGAGTTTGGCTCCAAAATATAGCTCAGGCCTCGAAATAGGAATATTTGGGATATTTTGAAAACTGCAGGGGAGTTTCTGCAAAATGTGACTCTCTGCCTCTTTCAGTACTTGGCTTATGTTGGGTATAAAAAGTAGAAATTTCAAACTGCGAATAGGTGCTGAGAGCCAGAATTTGACTCCAAAATATGGCTCAGGCCTCGAAATTGGGATGTTTGGGATATTTTGAAAACTGCAGGGGAGTTTCTGCAAAATGTGACTCACTGCCTCTTTCAGTACTTGGCATATGTTGGGTATAAAAATTCGTAATTTCAAACTGCGAATATGTGCAGAGAGCCAGAATTAGGCTCCAAAATATGGCTCAGGCCTCGAAATTGGGATATTTGGGATATTTCGAAAACTGCAGGGGAGTTTGTGCAAAATGTGACTCACTCCCACTTTAAGGACTTGGCATATGTTGGGTATAAAAAGTCATAAACTCAATCTGCGAATACGTGCAGAGAGCCAGCATTTTGCTCGAAAATATGGCTCAGGCCTTGAAATTGAGATGTTTGGGATATTTTGAAAACTGCAGGGGGGATTGGGACAGATGTGACCAAACGCCGCTTTTAGTACTTGGCATATGTTGGGCATAAACAAGTCGCAATTTCAAACTGCGAATATGTGCAGAGAGCCAGAATTAGGCTCCAAAACATGGCTAAGGCCTCGAAATTGGGATATTTGGGATATTTTGAAAACTGCAGGGGGGTTTGGGACAAATATGACCAAACGCTGCTTTCAGAACTTGGCATAAGTTGGGTATAAAAAGTCGTAATTTCAAACTGCGAATACGTGCAGAGAGCCAGAATTTGGCTACAAAATATGGCTCAGGCCTCGAAATTTGGATGTTTGGGATATTTTGAAAACTGCAGGGGAGTTTGTGCAAAATGTGACTAACTTCCACTTTCAGTACTTGGCATATGTTGGGTATGAAAATCGTAATTTCAAACCGCGAACACGTGCAGAGAGCCAGAATTTGGCTCCAAAATATGGCTCAGGCCTCGAAATTGGGATATTTGGGATATTTTGAAAACTGCAGGGGGGTTTGTGCAAAATGTGACTAACTGCCACTTTCATTACTTGGCATATATTGGGTATAAAAAATCGTAATTTCAAACTGCGAATACGTGCAGAGAGCCAGAATTTGGCTCCAAAATGTGAATCAGGCCTTAAAATTGGGATGTTTGGGATATTTTGAAAACTGCAGGGGGGGATTGCTCCAAATGTGACCAAACGCCGCTTTCAGTAATTGGCATATGTTGGGCATAAAAAAAGTCGTAATTTCAAACTGCGAATACGTGCAGAGAGCCAGAATTTGGCTCCAAAATTTGGCTCAGGCCTCGAAATTGGGATGTTTGGGATATTTCGAAAACTGCAGGGGAGTTTGTGCGAAATGTGACTCACTGCCGTTATCAGGACTTGGCATATGTTGTAAATGTCGTAATTTCAAACCGTGAATACGAGCATAGAGCCAGAATATGGCTTCAAAATATGGCTCAGGCCTCGAAATTGGAATGTTTGGGATATTTTGAAAACTGCAGGGAGGGGTTTGGGACAAATGTTACCAAACGCCGCTTCCAGTACTTGGCATATGTTGGGTATAAAAAAGTCGTAATTTTAAACTGCGAATACGTGCAGAGAGCCAGAATTTGGCTTCAAAATATGGCTCAGGCCTCGAAATTGGGATATTTGGGATATTTTGAAAACTGCAGGGGGGTTTGGGACAAATGTGACCAAACAACGTTTTCAGTACTTGGCATATGTTGGGTATAAAAAAGTCGTAATTTTAAACTGCGAATACGTGCAGAGAGCCAGAATTTGGCTCCAAAATATGGCTCAGGCCTCGAAATTGGGATATTTGGGATATTTTGAAAACTGCTTTGGGGGTTTGGGACAAATGTGAACAAAAGCCGCTTTCAGTACTTGGCATATGTTGGGCATAAAAAAAGTCGTAATTTCAAACTGCGAATACGTGCAGAGAGCCAGAATTTGGCTTCAAAATATTTCTCAGGCCTCGAAATTAGCATGTTTGGGATTTTTGAAAACTGCAGGGAGGTTTGGGACAAATGTGACCAAATGCCGCTTTTAGTACTTGGCATATGTTGAGTATAAAATTTGCAATTTCAAACTGCGAATACGTGCAGAGAGCCAGAATTTGGCTCCAAAAATTGGCTCAGGCCTCGAAATTGGGATGTTTGGGATATTTCGAAAACTGCAGGGGAGTTTGTGCGAAATGTGACTCACTGCCGCTTTCAGCACTTGGCATATGTTGAGTATAAAAAGTCGTAATTTAAAACTTCGAATACGTGCAGAGAGCCAGAATTTGGCTACAAAATATGGATCAGGCCTCAAAATTGCGATGTTTGGGATATTTTGAAAACTGCAGGGGAGTTTGTGCAAAATGTGACTCAATGCTGCTTTCAGGGCTTGGCATATGTTGGGTATAAAAAGTCGTAATTTTAATCTGCGAATACGTGCATAGAGCCAGAATTTGACTCCAAAATATGGCTCAGGCCTTGAAATTGGGATGTTTGGGATATTCTGAAAACTGCAGGGAGGTTTGGGACAAAAGTGATGAAACGCCGCTTTCAGTACTTGGCATATGTTGGGTATATAAATTCATAATTTCAAACTGCAAATACGTGCAGATAGCCAGAATTTGGCTCCAAAATATGGCTCATGCCTCGAAATTGGGATGTTTTGAAAACTTTAAAAACTGCAGGGGAGTTTGTGCAAAATGTGACTCACTGCTGCTTTCTGTACTTGGCATATGTTGGGTATAAAAAAGTCGTAATTTCAAACAGCGAATACGTGCAGAGAGCCAGAATTTGGCTCCAAAATATGGCTCAGGTGTCGAAATTGAGATATTTGGGATATTTCGAAAACTGCAAGGGAGTTTGTGCAAAATGTGACTCACTGCCGCTTTCAGGACTTGGCATATGTTTGAATAAATAGTCGTAATTTCAAACTGCGAATACGTGCAGAGAGCCAGAATTTGGCTCCAAAATATGGCTCAGGCGTCGAAATTGGGATGTTTGAGACATTTTGAAAACTGCAGTGAGGTTTGGGACAAATATGACCAAACGTCGCTTACAGTACTTGGCATATGTTTTGTATATAAAGTCGTAATTTCAATCTGCGAATACGTGCAGAGAGCTTGAATTTAGCTCCAAAATATGGCTCAGGCCTCGAAAGTAGGATGTTTGGGATATTTTGAAAACTGCAGGGGAGTTTGTGCAAAATGTGACTCACTGCTGCTTTCAGTACTTGGCATATGTTGGGTATAAAAAGTCGTAATTTCGAACTGCGAATACGTGCAGAGAGCCAGAATTTGGCTCGAAAATATTGCTCAGGCCTCGAAATTGGGATATTTGGGATATTTCGAAAACTGGAAGGAAGTTTGTGCAAAATGTGACTTACTGCCGCTTTCAGGAATTGGCATATGTTGGGTATAAAAAGTCGTAATTTCAATCTGCGAATACGTGCATAGAGCCAGAATTTGGCTCCAAAAAATGGCTCAGGCCTCGAAATTTGGATATTTGGGATATTTCGAAAACTGCAGGGGAGTTTGTGCGAAATGTGACTCACTGCCGGTTTCAGGACTTGGCATATGTTGGGTATAAAATATCGTAATTTCAAGCCTCGAATACGTGCATAGAGCCAGAATTTGGCTCCAAAATATGGCTCAGGCCTCGAAATTGGGATGTTTGAGATATTTTGAAAACTGCAGGAGGGTTTGGGACAAAGGTTACCAAACGCCGCTTTCAGTACTTGGCATAAATTGGGTATAAAAAAGTCGTAATTTCAAACTGCGAATACGTGCAGAGAGCCAGAATTTGGCTCAAAAATATGGCTCAGGCCTCAAAATTGGGATATTTATGATATTTCGAAAATTGCAGGGGAGTTTGTGCAAAATGTGACTCACTGCCGCTTTCAGTACTTGGCATATGTTGGGTATAAAAATCCTAATATCAAACTGCGAATACGTGCAGAGAGCCAGAATTTGGCTCCAAAATATGGCTGAGGCCTCGATATTGTGATGTTTGGGATATTTTGAAAACTGCAGGGAGGTTTGGGACAAATGTAACCAAACGCCGCTTTCAGTACTTGGCATATGTTGGGTATAAAAAAGTCGTTGTTTCAAACTGCGTATACGTGCAGAGAGCCAGAATTTGGCTCCAAAATATGGCTCAGTCCTCGAAATTGGGATATTTGGGATATTTCGAAAACTGCAGGGGAGTTTGTGCGAAATGTGACTCACTGCCGCTTTCAGGGCTTGGCATATGTTGGGTATAAAATGTCGTCATTTCAAACCACGAATACATGCATAGAGCCAGAATTTGGCTCCAAAATTTGGCTCAGGCCTCGAAATAGGGATGTTTGGGATATTTTGAAAACTACAGTGGGGGGATTGGGACAAATGTGACCAAATGCCGCGTTCAGTACTTGGCATATGTTGGGCATAAAAAAGTCGTAATTTCAAACTGCGAATACGTGCAGAGAGCCAGCATTTGGCTCCAAAATATGGCTCAGTCCTCGAAATTGGGATATTTGGGATATTTCGAAAACTGCAGGGGAGTTTGTGCAAAATGTGACTCACTGCCGCTTTCAGTATTTGGCATATGTTGGGTATAAAAAGTCGTAATTTCATACTGCGAGTACGTGCAGAGAGCCAGAATTTGGCTCCAAAATATGGCTCAGGCCTCAAAATTGGGATGTTTGGGATATTTTGAAAACTGCAGGGGGGGTTTGGGACAAATGTGACCAAACGCCGCTTTCAGTACTTGGCATATGTTGGGTATAAAAAAGTCGTAATTTCAAACTGCGAATACGTGCAGAGAGCCAGAATTTGGCTCCAAAATATGGCTCAGGCCTCGAAATTGGGATGTTTGGGATATTTTGAAAACTGCAGGGGAGTTTGTGTGAAATGTGACTCACTGCCGCTTTCAAGACTTGGCATATGTTGGGTATAAAAAAGTCGTAATTTCAAACTGCGAATACGTGCAGAGAGCCAGAATATGGCTCCAAAATATGGCTCAGGCCTCGAAATTGGGATATTTGGGATATTTCGAAAACTCCAGGGGAGTTTGTGCGAAATGTGATTCACTGCCGCTTTCAAGACTTGGCATATGTTGGGTATAAAATGTCGTAATTTCAAACCGCGAATACGTGCATAGAGCCAGAATTTGGCTCTAAAATATGGCTAAGGCCTCGAAATTGGGATGTTTGGGATATTTTGAAAACTGCAGGGGGGGGGGGGGTTGGGACAAATGTGACCAAACACCGCTTTCAGTACTTGGCATATGTTGGGTATAAAAAAGTCGTAATTTCATACTGTGAATATGTGCAGAGAGCCAGAAGTTGGCTCCAAAATATGGCTCAGGCCTCGAAATTGGGATATTTGGGATATTTCGAAAACTGTAGGGGAGTTTGTGCAAAATTTGACTCACTGCTGCTTTCAGGACTTAGCATATGTTGGGTATAAAATGTCGTAATTTCAAACCGCGAATACGTGCATGGAGCCAGAATTTGGCTCTAAAATATTGCTCAGTCCTCGAAATTGGGATGTTTGGGATATTTTGAAAACTGAAGGAGGGTTTGGGACAAATATGACCAAACGCCGCTTTCAGAACTTGGCATATGTTGGGTATAAAAAGTCGTAATTTCAAACTGCGAAAACGTGCAGAGAGCTTGAATTTGGCTTTTAAAATATGGCTCAGGCCTTGAAAGTGGGATGTTTGGGATATTTTGAAAACTGCAGGGGGGGTTTGGGACATATGTGACCAAACGCTGCTTTCAATACTTGGCATACGTTGGGTATAAAAAAGTCGTAATTTCAAACTGCGAATACTTGCAGAGAGCCAGAGTTTAGCTCCAAAATATGGCTCACACCTCGAAATTGGGATGTTTGGGATATTTCGAAAACTGCAGGGGAGTTTGTGCAAAATGTGACTCACTGCCCCTTTCAGTACTTGGCATATGTTGGGTATAAAAATCGTAATATCAAACTGCGAATACGTGCAGAGAGCCAGAATTTGGCTCCAAAATATGGCTCAGGCCTCGATATTGTGATGTTTGGGATATTTTGAAAACTGCAGGGAGGTTTGGGACAAATGTAACCAAACGCCGCTTTCAGTACTTGGCATATGTTGGGTATAAAAAATTCGTAATTTCATACTGCGAATACGTGCAGAGAGCCAGAAGTTGGCTCCAAAATATGGCTCAGGCCTCGAAATTGGGATATTTGGGATATTTCGAAAACTGTTGGGGAGTTTGTGCAAAATTTGACTCGCCGCCGCTTTCAGGACTTGGCATATGTTGGGTATAAAAAAGTCGTAATTTCAAACTGCGAATACGTACAGAGAGCCAGAATATGGCTCCAAAATATGGCTCAGGCCTCGAAATAGCGATGTTTGGGATATTTTGAAAACTGCAGGGGGGTTTGGGACAGATATGACCAAACGCTGCTTTCAGAACTTGGCATATGTTGGGTATAAAAAGTCGTAATTTCAAACTGCGAATACGTGCAGAGAGCTTGAATTTGGCACCAAAATCTGGCTCAGGCCTCGAAAGTGGGATGTTTGGGATATTTTGATAACTGCAGGGGAGTTTGAGCAAAATGTGACTCACTGCCGCTTTCAGTTCTTGGCATATGTGGGGTATAAAAATTGGTAATTTCAAACAGCGAATACGTGCAGAGAGCCAGAATTTGGCTCCAAAATATGGCTCAGGCCTCAAAATTGGGATATTTGGGATATTTCGAAAACTGCAGGGGTGTTTGTGCGAAATGTGACTCACTGTCTCTTTCAGGACTTGGCATATGTTGGGTATAAAATGTCGTAATTTCAAACTGCGAATACGTGCATAGAGCCAGAATTTGGCTCCAAAATATGGATCAGGCCTCGAAATTGGGATGTTTGGGATATTTTGAAAACTGCAGGGGGGGTTTGGGACAAATGTGACCAAATGCCGCTTTCATTACTTGGCATATGTTGGGTATAAAAAATTCGTAATTTCAAACTGCGAATACGTGCAGAGAGCCAGAATTTGGCTCCAAAATATGGCTCAGGCCTCGAAATTGGGATGTTTGGGATATTTTGAAAACTGCAGGGGAGTTTGTGTGAAATGTGACTCACTGCCGCTTTCAAGACTTGGCATATGTTGGGTATAAAAAAGTCGTAATTTCAAACTGCGAATACGTGCAGAGAGCCAGAATATGGCTCCAAAATATGGCTCAGGCCTCGAAATTGGGATATTTGGGATATTTCGAAAACTCCAGGGGAGTTTGTGCGAAATGTGATTCACTGCCGCTTTCAAGACTTGGCATATGTTGGGTATAAAATGTCGTAATTTCAAACTGCGAATACGTGCAGAGAGCCAGAATATGGCTCCAAAATATGGCTCAGGCCTCGAAATTGGGATATTTGGGATATTTCGAAAACTCCAGGGGAGTTTGTGCGAAATGTGATTCACTGCCGCTTTCAAGACTTGGCATATGTTGGGTATAAAATGTCGTAATTTCAAACCGCGAATACGTGCATAGAGCCAGAATTTGGCTCTAAAATATGGCTAAGGCCTCGAAATTGGGATGTTTGGGATATTTTGAAAACTGCAGGGGGGGGGGGGTTGGGACAAATGTGACCAAACACCGCTTTCAGTACTTGGCATATGTTGGGTATAAAAAAGTCGTAATTTCATACTGTGAATATGTGCAGAGAGCCAGAAGTTGGCTCCAAAATATGGCTCAGGCCTCGAAATTGGGATATTTGGGATATTTCGAAAACTGTAGGGGAGTTTGTGCAAAATTTGACTCACTGCTGCTTTCAGGACTTAGCATATGTTGGGTATAAAATGTCGTAATTTCAAACCGCGAATACGTGCATGGAGCCAGAATTTGGCTCTAAAATATTGCTCAGTCCTCGAAATTGGGATGTTTGGGATATTTTGAAAACTGAAGGAGGGTTTGGGACAAATATGACCAAACGCCGCTTTCAGAACTTGGCATATGTTGGGTATAAAAAGTCGTAATTTCAAACTGCGAAAACGTGCAGAGAGCGTGAATTTGGCTTTTAAAATATGGCTCAGGCCTTGAAAGTGGGATGTTTGGGATATTTTGAAAACTGCAGGGGGGGGTTTGGGACAAATGTGACCAAACGCTGCTTTCAATACTTGGCATACGTTGGGTATAAAAAAGTCGTAATTTCAAACTGCGAATACTTGCAGAGAGCCAGAGTTTAGCTCCAAAATATGGCTCACACCTCGAAATTGGGATGTTTGGGATATTTCGAAAACTGCAGGGGAGTTTGTGCAAAATGTGACTCACTGCCCCTTTCAGTACTTGGCATATGTTGGGTATAAAAATCGTAATATCAAACTGCGAATACGTGCAGAGAGCCAGAATTTGGCTCCAAAATATGGCTCAGGCCTCGATATTGTGATGTTTGGGATATTTTGAAAACTGCAGGGAGGTTTGGGACAAATGTAACCAAACGCCGCTTTCAGTACTTGGCATATGTTGGGTATAAAAAATTCGTAATTTCATACTGCGAATACGTGCAGAGAGCCAGAAGTTGGCTCCAAAATATGGCTCAGGCCTCGAAATTGGGATATTTGGGATATTTCGAAAACTGTTGGGGAGTTTGTGCAAAATTTGACTCGCCGCCGCTTTCAGGACTTGGCATATGTTGGGTATAAAAAAGTCGTAATTTCAAACTGCGAATACGTACAGAGAGCCAGAATATGGCTCCAAAATATGGCTCAGGCCTCGAAATAGCGATGTTTGGGATATTTTGAAAACTGCAGGGGGGTTTGGGACAAATATGACCAAACGCTGCTTTCAGAACTTGGCATATGTTGGGTATAAAAAGTCGTAATTTCAAACTGCGAATACGTGCAGAGAGCTTGAATTTGGCACCAAAATCTGGCTCAGGCCTCGAAAGTGGGATGTTTGGGATATTTTGATAACTGCAGGGGAGTTTGAGCAAAATGTGACTCACTGCCGCTTTCAGTTCTTGGCATATGTGGGGTATAAAAATTGGTAATTTCAAACAGCGAATACGTGCAGAGAGCCAGAATTTGGCTCCAAAATATGGCTCAGGCCTCAAAATTGGGATATTTGGGATATTTCGAAAACTGCAGGGGTGTTTGTGCGAAATGTGACTCACTGTCTCTTTCAGGACTTGGCATATGTTGGGTATAAAATGTCGTAATTTCAAACTGCGAATACGTGCATAGAGCCAGAATTTGGCTCCAAAATATGGATCAGGCCTCGAAATTGGGATGTTTGGGATATTTTGAAAACTGCAGGGGGGGTTTGGGACAAATGTGACCAAATGCCGCTTTCATTACTTGGCATATGTTGGGTATAAAAAATTCGTAATTTCAAACTGCGAATACGTGCAGAGAGCCAGAATTTGGCTCCAAAATATGACTCAGGCCTCGAAATTGGGATATTTGGGATATTTCGAAAACTCCAGGGGAGTTTGTGCGAAATGTGACTCACTGCCGCTTTCAGTACTTGGCATATGTTGGGTATAAAATGTCGTAATTTCAAACCGCGAATACGTGCATAGAGCCTGAATTTGGCTCCAAAATATGGCTCAGGCCTCGAAATTGGGATGTTTGGGATATTTTGAAAACTGCAGGGGAGTTTGTGCGAAATGTGACTCACTGCCGCTTTCAAGACTTGGCATATGTTGGGTATAAAAAATTCGTAATTTCAAACTGCGAAAACGTGCAGAGAGCCAGAATATGGCTCCAAAATATGGCTCAGGCCTCGAAATTGGGATGTTTGGGATATTTTGAAAACTGCAGGGGGTTTGGGACAAATGTGACCAAACACTGCTTTCAGTACTTGGTATATGTTGGGTATAAAAATCGTAATATCAAACTGGGAATATGTGCAGAGAGCTAGAATTTGGCTCCAAAATATGGCTCAGGCCTCGATATTGTGATGTTTGGGATATTTTGAAAACTGCAGGGAGGTTTGGGACAAATATAACCAAACGCCGCTTTCAAAACTTGGCATATGTTGGGTATAAAAAGTCATAATTTCAAACTGCGAATACGTGCAGAGAGCTTGAATTTGGCTCCAAAATATGGCTCAGGCCATGAAAGTGGGATGTTTGGGATATTTTGAAAACTGCAGGGGAGTTTGAGCAAAATGTGACTCACTGCCGCTTTCAGTACTTGGCATATGTTTGGTATAAAAAGTCGTAATTTCAAACTGCGAATACGTGCAGAGAGCCAGAATTTGGCTCCAAAATATGACTCAGGCCTCAAAATTGGCATATTTAGGATATTTAGAAAACTGCAGGGGAGTTTGTAGGAAATGTGACTCACTGCCGCTTTTAGGACTTGGCATATGTTGGGTATAAAAAAGTCGTAATTTCAAACTGCGAATACGTGCAGAGAGCCAGAATATGGCTCCAAAATATGGCTCAGGCCGCGAAATTGGGATATTTGGGATATTTCGAAAACTCCAGGGGAGTTTGTGCGAAATGTGACTCACTGCCGCTTTCAAGACTTGGCATATGTTAGGTATAAAATGTCGTAATTTCAAACCGCGAATACGTGCATAGAGCCAGAATTTCGCTCCAAAATATGGTTTAGTCCTCGAAATTATGATGTTTGGGATATTTTGAAAACTGCAGGGGAGTTTGTGCGAAATGTGACTCACTGCCGCTTTCAGGACTTGGCATATGTTGGGTATAAAATGTCGTAATTTCAAACCGCGAATACGTGCATAGAGCCAGAATTTGGTCCCAAAATATGGCTAAGGCCTCGAAATTGGGATGTTTGGGATAGTTTGAAAACTGCAGGGGAGTTTGTGCGAAATGTGACTCACTGCCGCTTTCAGGACTTGGCATATGTTGGGTATAAAATATCGTAATTTCAAACCGCGAATACGTGAATAGAGACAGAATTTGGTTTCAAAATATGGCTCAGGCCTCGAAATTGGGATGTTTGGGATATTTTGAAAACTGCAGGTGGGTTTGGGACAATTTTGACCAAACGCCTCTTTCAGTACTTGGTAAATGTTGGGTAAAAAACAGTTGTAATTTCAAACTGCGAATACGTGCAGAGAGCCAGAACTTGGCTCCAAAATATGGCTCAGGCCTCGATATTATGATGTTTGGGATATTTTGAAAACTGCAGGGGGGTTTGAGACAAATGTGACCAAACGCCGCTTTCAGTACTTGGCATATGTTGGGTATAAAAAAGTGGTAATTTCAAACTGCGAAAACGTGCAGAGAGCCAGAATTTGGCTCCAAAATATGGCTCAGACCTCAAAATTGGGATATTTGGGATATTTCGAAAACTGCAGGGGAGTTTGTGCGAAATGTGACTCACTGCCGCTTTCAGGACTTGGCATATGTTGGGTATAAAATGTCGTAATTTCAAACCGCGAATACGTGCATAGAGCCAGAATTTGGTCCGAAAATATGGCTAAGGCCTCGAAATTGGGATGTTTGGGATATTGTGAAAACTAAAGGGGGGGTTTGGGACAAATGTGACCAAACGCCGCTTTCAGTACTTGGCATATGTTGGGTATAAAATGTCGTAATTTCAAACTGCGAATACGTGCAGAGAGCCAGAATTTGGCTCCAAAATATTGCTCAAGCCTCGAAATTGGGATATTTGGGATATTTCGAAAACTGCAGGGGAGTTTGTGCGAAATGTGACTCACTGCTGCTTTCAGTACTTGGCATATGTTGGGTATAAAAAAGTCGTAATTTCAAACTGCGAATACGTGCAGAGAGCCTGAGTTTGGCTCCAAAATATGGCTCACGCCTCGAAATTGGGATGTTTGGGGTATTTCGAAAACTGTAGGGGGGTTTGGGACAAATATGACCAAACGCCGCTTACAGAACTTGGCATATGTTGGGTATAAAAAGTCGTAATTTCAAACTGCGAATACGTGCAGAGAGCTTGAATTTGGCTCCAAAATATGGCTCAGGCCTCGAAATTGGGATGTTTGGGATATTTTGAAAACTGCAGGGAGGTTTGGGACAAATGTGACTAAGCGCTGCTTTCAGTACATGGAATATGTTGGGTATATAAAGTCGTAAATTCAAAGTGCGAATTCGTTCAGAGAGCCAGAATTTGGCTCCAAAAACTGGCTCAAGCCTCGAAATTGGGATGTTTGGGATATTTTGAAAACTGCTGGGGGGTTTGGGACAGATGTAATCAAACGCCGCTTTCAGTACTTGGCATATGTTGGGTATAAAAAGTCGTAATTTCAAACTGCGAATACGTGCAAAGAGCTTGAATTTGGCTCCAAAATATGGCTCAGGCCTCGAAATTGGGATGTTTGGGATATTTTGTAAACTGCAGGGAGGTTTGGGACAAATGTGACAAAACGCCCCTTTCAGTACTTGGCATATGTTGGGTATATAAAGTCGGAATTTCAAAATGCGAATACGTGCTGAGAGCGAGAATTTGGCTCCAAAATATGGCTCAGGCCTCGAAATTAGGATATTTGTGATATTTTGAAAACTGCAGGGGAGTTTGTGCAAAATGTGACTCACTGCCGCTATCAGGACTTGGCATATGCTGGGTATAAAAAGTCATAATTTCAAACTGCGTATACGTGCATAGAGCCAGAATTTGGCTCCAAAATATGGCTCAGGCCTCGAAATTGGGATGTTTGAGATATTTTGAAAACTGCAGGGGGGTTTGGGACAAACGTCACCAAACATTTCAGTACTTCGCATATGTTGGGTATAAAAAAGTCGTAATTTCAAAATACGAATTCGTTCAGAGAGCCAGAATTTGGCTCCAAAATATGGCTCAGGCCTCGAAATTGGGATGTTTGGGATATTTTGAAAACTGCAGGGGGGTTTGGGACAAATGTCACCAAACATTTCAGTACTTCGCATATGTTGGGTATAAAAAAGTCGTAATTTCAAAATACGAATTCGTTCAGAGAGCCAGAATTTGGCTCCAAAATATGGCTCAGGCCTCGAAATTGGGATGTTTAGGATATTTTGAAAACTGCTGGGGGGTTTGGGACAAATGTCACCAAACATTTCAGTACTTCGCATATGTTGGGTATAAAAAAGTCGTAATTTAAAACTGCGAATACGTGCAGAGAGCCAGAATTTGGCTCCAAAATATGGCTCAGGCCTCGAAATTGAGATGTTTGGGATATTTTGAAAACTGCAGGGGGAATTGGGACAAATTTGACAAAACGCCGATTTCAGTACTTGGCATATGTTGGGTATAAAAAAGTCGCAATTTAAAACTACGAATACGTGCAGAGAGCTAGAATTTGGCTCCAAAATATGGATCAGGCCTCGAAATTGGGATGTTTGAGATATTTTGAAAACTGCAAGAAGGATTGAGACAAATGTGACCAAATGCCGCTTTCAGTACTTGGTATATGTAGGGTATAAAAAAGTCGTAATTTCAAACTGCGGATACGTGCAGAGAGCCAGAATTTGGCTCCAAAACATGGCTCAGTCCTCGAAATTGGGATGTTTGGGATATTTTGAAAACTGGTGGGAGGTTTGGGACAAATGTGACCAAATGCCGCTTTCAGTACTTGGTATATGTTAGGTATAAAAAGTCGTAATTTCGAAGTGCGAATACGTGCAGAGAGCCAAAATTTGGCTACAAAATATGGCTCAGGCCTCGAAATTGGGATGTTTGGGGTATTTCGAAAACTGCAGGGGAGTTTGTGCAAAATGTGACTCACTGCTGCTTTCAGTACTTGGCATATGTTGGGTATAAAAATCGTAATATCAAACTGCGAATACGTGCAGAGACCCAGAATTTGGCTCCAAAATATGGCTCAGGCCTCGATATTGTGATGTTTGGGATATTTTGAAAACTGCAGGGAGGTTTGGGACAAATATAACCAAACGCCGCTTTCAACACTTGGCATATGTTGGGTATAAAAAATTCGTAATTTCAAACTGCGAATACGTGCAATGAGCCAGAATTTGGCTCCAAAATATTGCTCAAGCCTCGAAATTGGGATATTTGGGATATTTCAAAACTGCAGGGGAGTTTGTGCGAAATGTGACTCTCTGCCGCTTTCAGTACTTGACATATGTTGGGTATAAAAAAGTCGTAATTTCAAACTGCGAATACGTGCAGAGAACCTGAGTTTGGCTCCAAAATATGGCTCTCGCCTTGAAATTGGGATTTTTGGGGTATTTCGAAAACTGCAGGGGAATTTGTGCAAAATGTGACTCACTGGCGCTTTCAGTACTTGGCATATGTTGGGTATAAAAATCGTAATATCAAACTGCGAATACGTGCAGAGAGCCAGAATTTGGCTCCAAAATATGGATCAGGCCTCGAAATTGGGATGTTTGGGATATTTTGAAAACTGCAAGGGGGTTTGGGACAAATGTGACCAAACGCCGCTTTCAGTACTTGGTATATGTTGGGTAAAAAAAATTCGTAATTTCAAACTGCGAATACGTGCAGAGATCCAGAATTTGGCTCCAAAATATGGTTCAGGCCTCGAAATTATGATGTTTGGGATATTTTGAAAACTGCAGGGAGGTTTGAAACAAATGTGACCAAACGCCGCTTACAGTACTTGGCATATGTTGGGTATAAAAAAGTGGTAATTTTAAACTGCGAATACGTGCAGAGCGCCAGAATTTGGCTCCAAAATATGGCTCATGCCTCAAAATTGGGATATTTGGGATATTTCGAAAACTGCAGGGGAGTTTGTGCGAAATGTGACTCTCTGCCGCTTTCAGGACTTGGCATATGTTGGGTATAAAATGTCGTAATTTCAAACCGCGAATACGTGCATAGAGCCAGAATTTGGCTCCAAAATATGGCTTAGGCCTCGAAATTGGGATGTTTGGGATATTTTGAAAACTGCAGGAGGGGGTTTGGGACAAATGTGACCAAATGCCGCTTTCATTACTTGGCATATGTTGGGTATAAAAAATTCGTAATTTCAAACTGCGAATACGTGCAGAGAGCCAGAATTTGGCTCCAAAATATGACTCAGGCCTCGAAATTGGGATATTTGGGATATTTCGAAAACTCCAGGGGAGTTTGTGCGAAATGTGACTCACTGCCGCTTTCAGTACTTGGCATATGTTGGGTATAAAATGTCGTAATATCAAACCGCGAATACGTGCATAGAGCCTGAATTTGGCTCCAAAATATGGCTCAGGCCTCGAAATTGGGATGTTTGGGATATTTTGAAAACTGCATGGGAGTTTGTGTGAAATGTGACTCACTGCCGCTTTCAAGACTTGGCATATGTTGGGTATAAAAAATTCGTAATTTCAAACTGCGAATACGTGCAGAGAGCCAGAATATGGCTCCAAAATATGGCTCAGGCCTCGAAATTGGGATGTTTGGGATATTTTGAAAACTGCAGGGGGTTTGGGACAAATGTGACCAAACACTGCTTTCAGTACTTGGTATATGTTGGGTATAAAAATCGTAATATCAAACTGCGAATATGTGCAGAGAGCTAGAATTTGGCTCCAAAATATGGCTCAGGCCTCGATATTGTGATGTTTGGCATATTTTGAAAACTGCTGGGAGGTTTGGGACAAATATAACCAAACGCCGCTTTCAACACTTGGCATATGTTGGGTATAAAAAATTCGTAATTTCATACTGCGAATACGTGCATAGAGCCAGAATTTGGCTCCAAAATATTGCTCAGTCCTCGAAATTGGGTAGTTTGGGATATTTTGAAAACTGCAGGGGGAATTGGGACAAATTTGACAAAACGCCGATTTCAGTACTTGGCATATGTTGGGTATAAAAAAGTCGCAATTTAAAACTACGAATACGTGCAGAGAGCTAGAATTTGGCTCCAAAATATGGATCAGGCCTCGAAATTGGGATGTTTGAGATATTTTGAAAACTGCAAGAAGGATTGAGACAAATGTGACCAAATGCCGCTTTCAGTACTTGGTATATGTAGGGTATAAAAAAGTCGTAATTTCAAACTGCGGATACGTGCAGAGAGCCAGAATTTGGCTCCAAAACATGGCTCAGTCCTCGAAATTGGGATGTTTGGGATATTTTGAAAACTGCTGGGAGGTTTGGGACAAATGTGACCAAATGCCGCTTTCAGTACTTGGTATATGTTAGGTATAAAAAGTCGTAATTTCAAAGTGCGAATACGTGCAGAGAGCCAAAATTTGGCTACAAAATATGGCTCAGGCCTCGAAATTGGGATGTTTGGGATATTTTGAAAACTGCAGGGGAGTTTGTGCGAAATGTGACTCACTGCCGCTTTCAGGACTTGGCATATGTTGGGTACAAAATGTCGTAATTTCAAACCGCGAATACGTGCATGGAGCCAGAATTTGGCTCCAAAATATTGCTCACGCCACGAAATTGGGATGTTTGGGGTATTTCGAAAACTGCAGGGGAGTTTGTGCGAAATGTGACTCACTGCCGCTTTCAGTACTTGTCATATGTTGGGTATAAAAATCGTAATATCAAACTGCGAATACTTGCAGAGAGCCAGAATTTATCTCCAAAATATGGCTCAGGCCTCGATATTGTGATGTTTGGGATATTTTGAAAACTGCAGGGAGGTTTGGGACAAATATAACCAAACGCAGCTTTCAACACTTGGCATATGTTGGGTATAAAAAATTCGTAATTTCATACTGCGAATACGTGAAGAGAGCCAGAAGTTGGCTCCAAAATATGGCTCAGGCCTCGAAATTGGGATATTTGGGATATATCGACAACTGTAGGGGAGTTTGTGCAAAATTTGACTCACTGCTGCTTTCAGGACTTGGCATATGTTGGGTATAAAAAGTCGTAATTTCAAACCACGAATACGTGCATAGAGCCAGAATTTGGCTCCAAAATATTGCTCAGTTCTCGAAATTGGGATGTTTGGGATATTTTGAAAACTGCAGGGACGGTTTGTGAAAAATGTGACCAAACGCCGCATTCAGTACTTGGCATATGTTGGGCATAAAAAAGGTCGTAATTTCAAACTGCGAATACGTGCAATGAGCCAGAATTTGGCTCCAAAATATTGCTCAAGCCTCGAAATTGGGATATTTGGGGTATTTCGAAAACTGCAGGGGAATTTGTGCAAAATGTGACTCACTGGCGCTTTCAGTACTTGGTATATGTTGGGTATAAAAATCGTAATATCAAACTGCGAATACGTGCAGAGAGCCAGAATTTGGCTCCAAAATATGGATCAGACCTCGAAATTGGGATGTTTGGGATATTTTGAAAACTGCAAGGGGGGTTTGGGACAAATGTGACCAAACGCCGCTTTCAGTACTTGGTATATGTTGGGTAAAAAAAATTCGTAATTTCAAACTGCGAATACGTGCAGAGATCCAGAATTTGGCTCCAAAATATGGTTCAGGCTTCGAAATTATGATGTTTGGGATATTTTGAAAACTGCAGGGAGGTTTGAAACAAATGTGACCAAACGCCGCTTACAGTACTTGGCATATGTTGGGAATAAAAAAGTGGTAATTTTAAACTGCGAATACGTGCAGAGCGCCAGAATTTGGCTCCAAAATATGGCTCATGCCTCAAAATTGGGATATTTGGGATATTTCGAAAACTGCAGGGGAGTTTGTGCGAAATGTGACTCACTGCCGCTTTCAGTACTTGGCATATGTTGGGTATAAAATGTCGTAATTTCAAACCGCGAATACGTGCAGAGAGCTAGAATTTGGCTCCAAAATATGGCTCAGGCCTCGATATTGTGATGTTTGGGATATTTTGAAAACTGCTGGGAGGTTTGGGACAAATATAACCAAACGCCGCTTTCAACACTTGGCATATGTTGGGTATAAAAAATTCGTAATTTCATACTGCGAATACGTACATAGAGCCAGAATTTGGCTCCAAAATATTGCTCAGTCCTCGAAATTGGGTAGTTTGGGATATTTTGAAAACTGCAGTTGAGTTTGAGCAAAATGTGACTCACTGCCGCTTTCAGTATTTGGCATATGTTGGGTATAAAAAATTCGTAATTTCATACTGCGAATACGTGCAGAGAGCCAGAAGTTGGCTCCAAAATATGGCTCAGGCCTCGAAATTGGGATATTTGGGATATTTCGAAAACTGTAGGGGAGTTTGTGCAAAATTTGACTCACTGCCGCTTTCAGGACTTGGCATATGTTGGGTATAAAAATTCGTAATTTCAAACTGAGAATACGTGCATAGAGCCAGAATTTGGCTCCAAAATATTGCTCAGTCCTCGAAATTGGGATGATTGGGATATTTTGAAAACTGCAGGGGGGTTTGGGACAAATATGACCAAACGCTGCTTTCAGAACTTGGCATATGTTGGGTATAAAAAGTCGTAATTTCAAACCGCGAATACGTGCATAGAGCCTGAATTTGGCTCCAAAATATGGCTCAGGCCTCGATATTGTAATGTTTGGGATATTTTGAAAACTGCAGGGGAGTTTGTGCAAAATGTGACTCACTGCTGCTTTCAGTACTTGGCATATGTTGGGTATAAAAAAGTCGTAATTTCAAACTGGAAATACGTGCAGAGAGCCTGAGTTTGGCTCCAAAATATGGCTCACGCCTCGAAATTGGGATATTTGGGATATTTCGAAAACTGCAGGGGAGTTTGTGCGAAATGTGACTCACTGCCGCTTTCAGTACTTGTCATATGTTGGGTATAAAAATCGTAAAATCAAACTGCGAATACTTGCAGAGAGCCAGAATTTATCTCCAAAATATGGCTCAGGCCTCGATATTGTGATGTTTTGGATATTTTGAAAACTGCAGGGAGGTTTGGGACAAATATAACCAAACGCCGCTTTCAACACTTGGCATATGTTGGGTATAAAAAATTCGTAATTTCATACTGCGAATACGTGCAGAGAGCCAGAAGTTGGCTCCAAAATATATCTCAGGCCTCGAAATTGGGATATTTTGGATATTTCGACAACTGTAGGGGAGTTTGTGCAAAATTTGACTCACTGCTGCTTTCAGGACTTGGCATATGTTGGGTATAAAAAGTCGTAATTTCAAACTGCGAATACGTACATAGAGCCAGAATCTGGCTCCAAAATATTGCTCAGTCCTTGAAATTGGGATGTTTGGGATATTTTGAAGACTGCAGGGACGGTTTGGGAAAAATGTGACCAAACGCCGCATTCAGTACTTGGCATATGTTGGGCATAAATAAGGTCGTAATTTCAAACTGCGAATACGTGCAATGAGCCAGAATTTGGCTCCAAAATATTGCTCAAGCCTCGAAATTGCGATATTTGGGATATTTCGAAAACTGCAGGGGAGTTTGTGCGAAATGTGACTCACTGGCGCTTTCAGTACTTGACATATGTTGGGTATAAAAAAGTCGTAATTTCAAACTGCGAATACGTGCAGAGAGCCTGAGTTTGGCTCCAAAATATGTCTCTCGCCTCGACATTGGGATTTTTGGGGTATTTCGAAAACTGCAGGGGAATTTGTGCAAAATGTGACTCACTGGCGCTTTCAGTACTTGGCATATGTTGGGTATAAAAATCGTAATATCAAACTGCGAATACGTGCAGAGAGCTTGAATTTGACTCCAAAATATGGCTCAGGCCATGAAAGTGGGATGTTTGGGATATTTTGAAAACTGCAGGGGAGTTTGAGCAAAATGTGACTCACTGCCGCTTTCAGTACTTGGCATATGTTTGGTATAAAAAGTCGTAATTTCAAACTGCGAATACGTGCAGAGAGCCAGAATTTGGCTCCAAAATATGACTCAGGCCTCAAAATTGGAATATTTAGGATATTTCGAAAACTGCAGAGGAGTTTGTAGGAAATGTGACTCACTGCCGCTTTTAGGACTTGGCATATGTTGGGTATAAAATGTCGTAATTTCAAACCGCGAATACGTGCATGGAGCCAGAATTTGGCTCCAAAATATGGCTAAGGCCTCGAAATTGGGATGTTTGGGATATTTTGAAAACTGCAGGGGGGGTTTGGGACAAATGTGACCAAACGCCGCTTTCAGTACTTGGCATATGTTGGGTATAAAAAAGTCGTAATTTCAAACTGCGAATACGTGCAGAGAGCCTGAATTTGGCTCCAAAATATGGCTCAGGCCTCGAAATTGGGATGTTTGGGATATTTTGAAAACTGCAGGGGGGTTTGGGACAAATGTGACCAAACACTGCTTTCAGTACTTGGTATATGTTGGGTAAAAAAAAAGTCGTAATTTCAAACTGCGAATACGTGCAAAGAGCCAGAATTTGGCTCCAAAATATGGCTCAGTCCTCGAAATTATGATGTTTGGGATATTTTGAAAACTGCAGGGGAGTTTGTGCGAAATGTGACTCACTGCCGCTTTCAGGACTTGGCATATGTTGGGTATAAAAAAGTCGTAATTTCAAACTGCGAATACGTGCAGAGCGCCAGAATTTGGCTCCAAAATATGGCTCATGCCTCAAAATTGGGATATTTGGGATATTTCGAAAACTGCAGGGGAGTTTGTGCGAAATGTGACTCACTGCCGCTTTCAGTACTTGGCATATGTTGGGTATAAAATGTCGTAATTTCAAACCGCGAATACGTGCAGAGAGCTAGAATTTGGCTCCAAAATATGGCTCAGGCCTCGATATTGTGATGTTTGGGATATTTTGAAAACTGCTGGGAGGTTTGGGACAAATATAACCAAACGCCGCTTTCAACACTTGGCATATGTTGGGTATAAAAAATTCGTAATTTCATACTGCGAATACGTACATAGAGCCAGAATTTGGCTCCAAAATATTGCTCAGTCCTCGAAATTGGGTAGTTTGGGATATTTTGAAAACTGCAGTTGAGTTTGAGCAAAATGTGACTCACTGCCGCTTTCAGTATTTGGCATATGTTGGGTATAAAAAATTCGTAATTTCATACTGAGAATACGTGCAGAGAGCCAGAAGTTGGCTCCAAAATATGGCTCAGGCCTCGAAATTGGGATATTTGGGATATTTCGAAAACTGTAGGGGAGTTTGTGCAAAATTTGACTCACTGCCGCTTTCAGGACTTGGCATATGTTGGGTATAAAAATTCGTAATTTCAAACTGAGAATACGTGCATAGAGCCAGAATTTGGCTCCAAAATATTGCTCAGTCCTCGAAATTGGGATGATTGGGATATTTTGAAAACTGCAGGGGGGTTTGGGACAAATATGACCAAACGCTGCTTTCAGAACTTGGCATATGTTGGGTATAAAAAGTCGTAATTTCAAACCGCGAATACGTGCATAGAGCCTGAATTTGGCTCCAAAATATGGCTCAGGCCTCGATATTGTAATGTTTGGGATATTTTGAAAACTGCAGGGGAGTTTGTGCAAAATGTGACTCACTGCTGCTTTCAGTACTTGGCATATGTTGGGTATAAAAAAGTCGTAATTTCAAACTGGAAATACGTGCAGAGAGCCTGAGTTTGGCTCCAAAATATGGCTCACGCCTCGAAATTGGGATATTTGGGATATTTCGAAAACTGCAGGGGAGTTTGTGCGAAATGTGACTCACTGCCGCTTTCAGTACTTGTCATATGTTGGGTATAAAAATCGTAAAATCAAACTGCGAATACTTGCAGAGAGCCAGAATTTATCTCCAAAATATGGCTCAGGCCTCGATATTGTGATGTTGGGGATATTTTGAAAACTGCAGGGAGGTTTGGGACAAATATAACCAAACGCCGCTTTCAACACTTGGCATATGTTGGGTATAAAAAATTCGTAATTTCATACTGCGAATACGTGCAGAGAGCCAGAAGTTGGCTCCAAAATATATATCAGGCCTCGAAATTGGGATGTTTGGGATATTTTGAAAACTGCAGGGGGGTTTGGGACAAATGTGACCAAACACTGCTTTCAGTACTTGGTATATGTTGGGTAAAAAAAAAGTCGTAATTTCAAACTGCGAATACGTGCAAAGAGCCAGAATTTGGCTCCAAAATATGGCTCAGTCCTCGAAATTATGATGTTTGGGATATTTTGAAAACTACAGGGGAGTTTGTGCGAAATGTGACTCACTGCCGCTTTCAGGACTTGGCATATGTTGGGTATAAAATGTCGTAATTTCAAACCGCGAATACGTGCATAGAGCCAGAATTTGGCTCCAAAATATGGCTCAGGCCTCGAAATTGGGATGTTTGGGATATTTTGAAAACTGCAGGGGGGTTTGGGACAAATGTGACCAAACACTGCTTTCAGTACTTGGTATATGTTGGGTAAAAAAAAAGTCGTAATTTCAAACTGCGAATACGTGCAAAGAGCCAGAATTTGGCTCCAAAATATGGTTCAGTCCTCGAAATTATGATGTTTGGAATATTTTGAAAACTGCAGGGGAGTTTGTGCGAAATGTGACTCACTGCCGCTTTCAGGACTTGGCATATGTTGGGTATAAAATGTCGTAATTTCAAACCGCGAATACGTGCATAGAGCCAGAATTTGGTCCCAAAATATGGCTAAGGCCTCGAAATTGGGATGTTTGGGATAGTTTGAAAACTGCAGGGGAGTTTGTGCGAAATGTGACTCACTGCCGCTTTCAGGACTTGGCATATGTTGGGTATAAAATATCGTAATTTCAAACCGCGAATACGTGAATAGAGACAGAATTTGGTTTCAAAATATGGCTCAGGCCTCGAAATTGGGATGTTTGGGATATTTTGAAAACTGCAGGTGGGTTTGGGACAATTTTGCCCAAACGCCTCTTTCAGTACTTGGTAAATGTTGGGGAAAAAACAGTTGTAATTTCAAACTGCGAATACGTGCAGAGAGCCAGAACTTGGCTCCAAAATATGGCTCAGGCCTCGATATTATGATGTTTGGGATATTTTGAAAACTGCAGGGGGGTTTGAGACAAATGTGACCAAACGCCGCTTTCAGTACTTGGCATATGTTGGGTATAAAAAAGTGGTAATTTCAAACTGCGAAAACGTGCAGAGAGCCAGAATTTGGCTCCAAAATATGGCTCAGACCTCAAAATTGGGATATTTGGGATATTTCGAAAACTGCAGGGGAGTTTGTGCGAAATGTGACTCACTGCCGCTTTCAGGACTTGGCATATGTTGGGTATAAAATGTCGTAATTTCAAACCGCGAATACGTGCATAGAGCCAGAATTTGGCTCCAAAATATTGCTCAGTCCTCGAAATTGGGATGTTTGGGATATTTTGAAAACTGCAGGGGGGTTTGGGACAAATATGACCAAACGCTGCTTACAGAACTTGGCATATGTTGGGTATAAAAATTCATAATTTCAAACTGCGAATACGTGCAGAGAGCTTGAATTTGGCTCCAAAATATGGCTCAGGCCATGAAAGTGGGATGTTTGGGATATTTTGAAAACTGCAGGTGAGTTTGAGCAAAATGTGACTCTCTGCCGCTTTCAGTACTTAGCATATGTTGGGTATAAAAAGTCGTAATTTCAAACTGCGAATACGTGCAGAGAGCCAGAATTTGGCTCCAAAATATAGCTCAGGCCTCGAAATTGGGATATTTGGGATATTTTGAAAACTAAAGGGGGGGTTTGGGACAAATGTGACCAAACACTGCTTTCAGTACTTGTTATATGTTGGGTAAAAATAAAGTCGTAATTTCAAACTGCGAATACGTGCAAAGAGCCAGAATTTGGCTCCAAAATATGGCTCAGTCCTCGAAATTGGGATGTTTGGGATATTTTGAAAACTAAAGGGGGGGTTTGTGACAAATGTGACCAAACGCCGCTTTCAGTACTTGGCATATGTTGGGTATAAAAAATTCGTAATTTCAAACTGCGAATACGTACAGAGAGCCAGAATTTGGCTCCAAAATATGGCTCAGGCCTCGAAATTGGGATATTTGGGATATTTCGAAAACTGCAGGGGAGTTTGTGCGAAATGTGACTCACTGCCGCTTTCAGTACTTGGCATATCTTGGGTATAAAAAAGTCGTAATTTCAAACTGCGAATACGTGCAGAGAGCCTGAGTTTGGCTCCAAAATATGGCTCACGCCTCGAAATTGGGATGTTTGGGGTATTTCGAAAACTGTAGGGGGGTTTCGGACAAATATGACCAAACGCCGCTTACAGAACTTGGCATATGTTGGGTATAAAAAGTCGTAATTTCAAACTGCGAATACGTGCAAAGAGCTTGAATTTGGCTCCAAAATATGGCTCAGGCCTCGAAATTGGGATGTTTGGGATATTTTGTAAACTACAGGGAGGTTTGGGACAAATGTGACAAAACGCCCCTTTCAGTACTTGGCATATGTTGGGTATATAAAGTCGTAATTTCAAAATGCGAATACGTGCTGAGAGCGAGAATTTGGCTCCAAAATATGGCTCAGGCCTCGAAATTAGGATATTTGTGATATTTTGAAAACTGCAGGGGAGTTTGTGCAAAATGTGACTCACTGCCGCTATCAGGACTTGGCATATGCTGGGTATAAAAAGTCATAATTTCAAACTGCGTATACGTGCATAGAGCCAGAATTTGGCTCCAAAATATGGCTCAGGCCTCGAAATTGGGATGTTTGAGATATTTTGAAAACTGCAGGGGGGTTTGGGACAAACGTCACCAAACATTTCAGTACTTCGCATATGTTGGGTATAAAAAAGTCGTAATTTCAAAATACGAATTCGTTCAGAGAGCCAGAATTTGGCTCCAAAATATGGCTCAGGCCTCGAAATTGGGATGTTTGGGATATTTTGAAAACTGCAGGGGGGTTTGGGACAAATGTCACCAAACATTTCAGTACTTCGCATATGTTGGGTATAAAAAAGTCGTAATTTCAAAATACGAATTCGTTCAGAGAGCCAGAATTTGGCTCCAAAATATGGCTCAGGCCTCGAAATTGGGATGTTTAGGATATTTTGAAAACTGCTGGGGGGTTTGGGACAAATGTCACCAAACATTTCAGTACTTCGCATATGTTGGGTATAAAAAAGTCGTAATTTAAAACTGCGAATACGTGCAGAGAGCCAGAATTTGGCTCCAAAATATGGCTCAGGCCTCGAAATTGGGATGTTTGGGATATTTTGAAAACTGGTGGGAGGTTTGGGACAAATGTGACCAAATGTCGCTTTCAGTACTTGGTATATGTAGGGCATAAAAAAGTCGTAATTTCAAACTGCGGATACGTGCAGAGAGCCAGAATTTGGCTCCAAAACATGGCTCAGTCCTCGAAATTGGGATGTTTGGGATATTTTGAAAACTGGTGGGAGGTTTGGGACAAATGTGACCAAATGCCGCTTTCAGTACTTGGTATATGTTAGGTATAAAAAGTCGTAATTTCAAAGTGCGAATACGTGCAGAGAGCCAAAATTTGGCTACAAAATATGGCTCAGGCCTCGAAATTGGGATGTTTGGGGTATTTCGAAAACTGCAGGGGAGTTTGTGCAAAATGTGACTCACTGCTGCTTTCAGTACTTGGCATATGTTGGGTATAAAAATCGTAATATCAAACTGCGAATACGTGCAGAGACCCAGAATTTGGCTCCAAAATATGGCTCAGGCCTCGATATTGTGATATTTGGGATATTTTGAAAACTGCAGGGAGGTTTGGGACAAATATAACCAAACGCCGCTTTCAACACTTGGCATATGTTGGGTATAAAAAATTCGTAATTTCAAACTGCGAATACGTGCAATGAGCCAGAATTTGGCTCCAAAATATTGCTCAAGCCTCGAAATTGGGATATTTGGGATATTTCAAAACTGCAGGGGAGTTTGTGCGAAATGTGACTCTCTGCCGCTTTCAGTACTTGACATATGTTGGGTATAAAAAAGTCGTAATTTCAAACTGCGAATACGTGCAGACAACCTGAGTTTGGCTCCAAAATATGGCTCAGGCCTCGAAATTGGGATGTTTGGGGTATTTCGAAAACTGCAGGGGAGTTTGTGCAAAATGTGACTCACTGCTGCTTTCAGTACTTGGCATATGTTGGGTATAAAAATCGTAATATCAAACTGCGAATACGTGCAGAGAGCCAGAATTTGGCTCCAAAATATGGATCAGGCCTCGAAATTGGGATGTTTGGGATATTTTGAAAACTGCAAGGGGGTTTGGGACAAATGTGACCAAACGCCGCTTTCAGTACTTGGTATATGTTGGGTAAAAAAAAATCGTAATTTCAAACTGCGAATACGTGCAGAGATCCAGAATTTGGCTCCAAAATATGGTTCAGGCCTCGAAATTATGATGTTTGGGATATTTTGAAAACTGCAGGGAGGTTTGAAACAAATGTGACCAAACGCCGCTTACAGTACTTGGCATATGTTGGGTATAAAAAAGTGGTAATTTTAAACTGCGAATACGTGCAGAGCGCCAGAATTTGGCTCCAAAATATGGCTCATGCCTCAAAATTGGGATATTTGGGATATTTCGAAAACTGCAGGGGAGTTTGAGCGAAATGTGACTCACTGCCGCTTTCAGGACTTGGCATATGTTGGGTATAAAATGTCGTAATTTCAAACCGCGAATACGTGCATAGAGCCAGAATTTGGCTCCAAAATATGGCTTAGGCCTCGAAATTGGGATGTTTGGGATATTTTGAAAACTGCAGGGGGGGTTTGGGACAAATGTGACCAAATGCCGCTTTCATTACTTGGCTTATGTTGGGTATAAAAAATTCGTAATTTCAAACTGCGAATACGTGCAGAGAGCCAGAATTTGGCTCCAAAATATGACTCAGGCCTCGAAATTGGGATATTTGGGATATTTCGAAAACTCCAGGGGAGTTTGTGCGAAATGTGACTCACTGCCGCTTTCAGTACTTGGCATATGTTGGGTATAAAATGTCGTAATTTCAAACCGCGAATACGTGCATAGAGCCTGAATTTGGCTCCAAAATATGGCTCAGGCCTCAAAATTGGGATGTTTGGGATATTTTGAAAACTGCATGGGAGTTTGTGCGAAATGTGACTCACTGCCGCTTTCAAGACTTGGCATATGTTGGGTATAAAAAAATCGTAATTTCAAACTGCGAATACGTGCAGAGAGCCAGAATATGGCTCCAAAATATGGCTCAGGCCTCGAAATTGGGATGTTTGGGATATTTTGAAAACTGCAGGGGGTTTGGGACAAATGTGACCAAACACTGCTTTCAGTACTTGGTATATGTTGGGTATAAAAATCGTAATATCAAACTGCGAATATGTGCAGAGAGCTAGAATTTGGCTCCAAAATATGGCTCAGGCCTCGATATTGTGATGTTTGGGATATTTTGAAAACTGCTGGGAGGTTTGGGACAAATATAACCAAACGCCGCTTTCAACACTTGGCATATGTTGGGTATAAAAAATTCGTAATTTCATACTGCGAATACGTACATAGAGCCAGAATTTGGCTCCAAAATATTGCGGAGTCCTTGAAATTGGGTAGTTTGGGATATTTTGAAAACTGCAGTTGAGTTTGAGCAAAATGTGACTCACTGCCGCTTTCAGTATTTGGCATATGTTGGGTATAAAAAATTCGTAATTTCATACTGCGAATACGTGCAGAGAGCCAGAAGTTGGCTCCAAAATATGGCTCAGGCCTCGAAATTGGGATATTTGGGATATTTCGAAAACTGTAGGGGAGTTTGTGCAAAATTTGACTCACTGCCGCTTTCAGGACTTGGCATATGTTGGGTATAAAAATTCGTAATTTCAAACTGAGAATACGTGCATAGAGCCAGAATTTGGCTCCAAAATATTGCTCAGTCCTCGAAATTGGGATGTTTGGGATATTTTGAAAACTGCAGGGGAGTTTGTGCAAAATGTGACTCACTGCTGCTTTCAGTACTTGGCATATGTTGGGTATAAAAAAGTCGTAATTTCAAACTGGAAATACGTGCAGAGAGCCTGAGTTTGGCTCCAAAATATGGCTCACGCCTCGAAATTGGGATATTTGGGATATTTCGAAAACTGCAGGGGAGTTTGTGCGAAATGTGACTCACTGCCGCTTTCAGTACTTGTCATATGTTGGGTATAAAAATCGTAAAATCAAACTGCGAATACGTACATAGAGCCAGAATCTGGCTCCAAAATATTGCTCAGTCCTTGAAATTGGGATGTTTGGGATATTTTGAAGACTGCAGGGACGGTTTGGGAAAAATGTGACCAAACGCCGCATTCAGTACTTGGCATATGTTGGGCATAAATAAGGTCGTAATTTCAAACTGCGAATACGTGCAATGAGCCAGAATTTGGCTCCAAAATATTGCTCAAGCCTCGAAATTGCGATATTTGGGATATTTCGAAAACTGCAGGGGAGTTTGTGCGAAATGTGACTCACTGGCGCTTTCAGTACTTGACATATGTTGGGTATAAAAAAGTCGTAATTTCAAACTGCGAATACGTGCAGAGAGCCTGAGTTTGGCTCCAAAATATGTCTCTCGCCTCGACATTGGGATTTTTGGGGTATTTCGAAAACTGCAGGGGAATTTGTGCAAAATGTGACTCACTGGCGCTTTCAGTACTTGGCATATGTTGGGTATAAAAATCGTAATATCAAACTGCGAATACGTGCAGAGAGCCAGAATTTGGCTCCAAAATATGGCTCAGGCCTCGATATTGTGATGTTTGGGATATTTTGAAAACTGCAGGGAGGTTTGGGACAAATATAAAGAAACGCCGCTTTCAACACTTGGCATATGTTGGGTATAAAAAGTCATAATTTCAAACTGCGAATACGTGCAGAGAGCTTGAATTTGACTCCAAAATATGGCTCAGGCCATGAAAGTGGGATGTTTGGGATATTTTGAAAACTGCAGGGGAGTTTGAGCAAAATGTGACTTACTGCCGCTTTCAGTACTTGGCATATGTTTGGTATAAAAAGTCGTAATTTCAAACTGCGAATACGTGCAGAGAGCCAGAATTTGGCTCCAAAATATGACTCAGGCCTCAAAATTGGAATATTTAGGATATTTCGAAAACTGCAGGGGAGTTTGTAGGAAATGTGACTCACTGCCGCTTTTAGGACTTGGCATATGTTGGGTATAAAATGTCGTAATTTCAAACCGCGAATACGTGCATGGAGCCAGAATTTGGCTCCAAAATATGGCTAAGGCCTCGAAATTGGGATGTTTGGGATATTTTGAAAACTGCAGGGGGGGTTTGGGACAAATGTGACCAAACGCCGCTTTCAGTACTTGGCATATGTTGGGTATTAAAAAGTCGTAATTTCAAACTGCGAATACGTGCAGAGAGCCTGAATTTGGCTCCAAAATATGGCTCAGGCCTCGAAATTGGGATGTTTGGGATATTTTGAAAACTGCAGGGAAGTTTGTGCGAAATGTGACTCACTGCCGCTTTCAAGACTTGGCATATGTTGGGTATAAAAAAGTCGTAATTTCAAACTGCGAATACGTGCAGAGAGCCAGAATATGGCTCCAAAATATGGCTCAGGCCTCGAAATTGGGATGTTTGGGATATTTTTAAAACTGCAGGGGGGTTTGGGACAAATGTGACCAAACACTGCTTTCAGTACTTGGTATATGTTGGGTAAAAAAAATGTCGTAATTTCAAACTGCGAATACGTGCAAAGAGCCAGAATTTGGCTCCAAAATATGGCTCAGTCCTCGAAATTATGATGTTTGGGATATTTTGAAAACTGCAGGGGAGTTTGTGCGAAATGTGACTCACTGCCGCTTTCAGGACTTGGCATATGTTGGGAATAAAATGTCGTAATTTCAAACCGCGAATACGTGCATAGAGCCAGAATTTGGCTCTAAAATATGGCTCAGGCCTCGAAATTGGGATGTTTGGGATATTTTGAAAACTGCAGGGGGGTTTGGGACAAATGTGACCAAACACTGCTTTCAGTACTTGGTATATGTTGGGTAAAAAAAAAGTCGTAATTTCAAACTGCGAATACGTGCAAAGAGCCGGAATTTGGCTCCAAAATATGGTTCAGTCCTCGAAATTATGATGTTTGGGATATTTTGAAAACTGCAGGGGAGTTTGTGCGAAATGTGACTCACTGCCGCTTTCAGGACTTGGCATATGTTGGGTATAAAATGTCGTAATTTCAAACCGCGAATACGTGCATAGAGCCAGAATTTGGTCCCAAAATATGGCTAAGGCCTCTAAATTGGGATGTTTGGGATAGTTTGAAAACTGCAGAGGAGTTTGTGCGAAATGTGACTCACTGCCGCTTTCAGGACTTGGCATATGTTGGGTATAAAATATCGTAATTTCAAACCGCGAATACGTGAATAGAGACAGAATTTGGTTTCAAAATATGGCTCAGGCCTCGAAATTGGGATGTTTGGGATATTTTGAAAAGTGCAGGTGGGTTTGGGACAATTTTGACCAAACGCCTCTTTCAGTACTTGGTAAATGTTGGGTATAAAAAAGTGGTAATTTCAAACTGCGAAAACGTGCAGAGAGCCAGAATTTGGCTCCAAAATATGGCTCAGGCCTCGAAATTGGGATATTTGGGATATTTCGAAAACTAAAGGGGGGGTTTGGGACAAATGTGACCAAACGCCGCTTTCACTACTTGGCATATGTTGGGTAAAAAACAGTTGTAATTTCAAACTGCGAATACGTGCAGAGAGCCAGAACTTGGCTCCAAAATATGGCTCAGGCCTCGTTATTATGATGTTTGGGATATTTTGAAAACTGCAGGGGGGTTTGAGACAAATGTGACCAAACGCCGCTTTCAGTACTTGGCATATGTTGGGTATAAAAAAGTGGTAATTTCAAACTGCGAAAACGTGCAGAGAGCCAGAATTTGGCTCCAAAATATGGCTCAGGCCTCGAAATTGGGATATTTGGGATATTTCGAAAACTAAAGGGGGGGTTTGGGACAAATGTGACCAAACGCCGCTTTCACTACTTGGCATATGTTGGGTATAAAAAATTTGTAATTTCAAACTGCGAATACGTGCAGAGAGCCAGAATTTGGCTCCAAAATATTGCTCAAGCCTCGAAATTGGGATATTTGGGATATTTCGAAAACTGCAGGGGAGTTTGTGCGAAATGTGACTCACTGCCACTTTCAGTACTTGGCATATGTTGGGTATATAAAGTCGTAAATTCAAAGTGCGAATTCGTTCAGAGAGCCAGAATTTGGCTCCAAAAAATGGCTCAAGCCTCGAAATTGGGATGTTTGGGATATTTTGAAAACTGCTGGGGGGTTTGGGACAGATGTAACCAAACGCCGCTTTCAGTACTTGGCATATGTTGGGTATAAAAAGTCGTAATTTCAAACTGCGAATACGTGCAAAGAGCTTGAATTTGGCTCCAAAATATGGCTCAGGCCTTGAAATTGGGATGTTTGGGATATTTTGTAAACTGCAGGGAGGTTTGGGACAAATGTGACAAAACGCCCCTTTCAGTACTTGGCATATGTTGGGTATATAAAGTCGTAATTTCAAAATGCGAATACGTGCTGAGAGCGAGAATTTGGCTCCAAAATATGGCTCAGGCCTCGAAATTGGGATGTTTGAGATATTTTGAAAACTGCAGGGGGGTTTGGGACAAATGTCACCAAACATTTCAGTACTTCGCATATGTTGGGTATAAAAAAGTCGTAATTTCAAAATACGAATTCGTTCAGAGAGCCAGAATTTGGCTCCAAAATATGGCTCAGGCCTCGAAATTGGGATGTTTGGGATATTTTGAAAACTGCAGGGGGGTTTGGGACAAATGTCACCAAACATTTCAGTACTTCGCATATGCTGGGTATAAAAAAGTCGTAATTTCTAAACACGAATTCGTTCAGAGAGCCAGAATTTGGCTCCAAAATATGGCTCAGGCCTCGAAATTGGGATGTTTAGGATATTTTGAAAACTGCTGGGGGGTTTGGGACAAATGTCACCAAACATTTCAGTACTTCGCATATGTTGGGTATAAAAAAGTCGTAATTTAAAACTGCGAATACGTGCAGAGAGCCAGAATTTGGCTCCAAAATATGGCTCAGGCCTCGAAATTGAGATGTTTGGGATATTTTGAAAACTGCAGGGGGAATTGGGACAAATTTGACAAAACGCCGATTTCAGTACTTGGCATATGTTGGGTATAAAAAAGTCGCAATTTAAAACTACGAATACGTGCAGAGAGCTAGAATTTGGCTCCAAAATATGGATCAGGCCTCGAAATTGGGATGTTTGAGATATTTTGAAAACTGCAAGAAGGATTGAGACAAATGTGACCAAATGCCGCTTTCAGTACTTGGTATATGTAGGGTATAAAAAAGTCGTAATTTCAAACTGCGGATACGTGCAGAGAGCCAGAATTTGGCTCCAAAACATGGCTCAGTCCTCGAAATTGGGATGTTTGGGATATTTTGAAAACTGCTGGGAGGTTTGGGACAAATGTGACCAAATGCCGCTTTCAGTACTTGGTATATGTTAGGTATAAAAAGTCGTAATTTCAAAGTGCGAATACGTGCAGAGAGCCAAAATTTGGCTACAAAATATGGCTCAGGCCTCGAAATTGGGATGTTTGGGATATTTTGAAAACTGCAGGGGAGTTTGTGCGAAATGTGACTCACTGCCGCTTTCAGGACTTGGCATATGTTGGGTACAAAATTTCGTAATTTCAAACCGCGAATACGTGCATAGAGCCAGAATTTGGCTCCAAAATATTGCTCACGCCATGAAATTGGGATGTTTGGGGTATTTCGTAAACTGCAGGGAGGTTTGGGACAAATATAACCAAACGCCGCTTTCAACACTTGGCATATGTTGGGTATAAAAAATTCGTAATTTCATACTGCGAATACGTGAAGAGAGCCAGAAGTTGGCTCCAAAATATGGCTCAGGCCTCGAAATTGGGATATTTGGGATATATCGACAACTGTAGGGGAGTTTGTGCAAAATTTGACTCACTGCTGCTTTCAGGACTTGGCATATGTTGGGTATAAAAATCGTAATATCAAACTGCGAATACGTGCAGAGACCCAGAATTTGGCTCCAAAATATGGCTCAGGCCTCGATATTGTGATGTTTGGGATATTTTGAAAACTGCAGGGAGGTTTGGGACAAATATAACCAAACGCCGCTTTCAACACTTGGCATATGTTGGGTATAAAAAATTCGTAATTTCATACTGCGAATACGTGCAGAGAGCCAGAAGTTGGCTTTAAAATATTGCTCAAGCCTCGAAATTGGGATATTTGGGATATTTCGAAAACTGCAGGGGAGTTTGTGCGAAATGTGACTCACTGCCGCTTTCAGTACTTGTCATATGTTGGGTATAAAAATCGTAATATCAAACTGCGAATACTTGCAGAGAGCCAGAATTTATCTCCAAAATATGGCTCAGGCCTCGATATTGTGATGTTTGGGATATTTTGAAAACTGCAGGGAGGTTTGGGACAAATATAACCAAACGCCGCTTTCAACACTTGGCATATGTTGGGTATAAAAAATTCGTAATTTCATACTGCGAATACGTGAAGAGAGCCAGAAGTTGGCTCCAAAATATGGCTCAGGCCTCGAAATTGGGATATTTGGGATATATCGACAACTGTAGGGGAGTTTGTTCAAAATTTGACTCACTGCTGCTTTCAGGACTTGGCATATGTTGGGTATAAAAAGTCGTAATTTCAAACCACGAATACGTGCATAGAGCCAGAATTTGGCTCCAAAATATTGCTCAGTTCTCGAAATTGGGATGTTTGGGATATTTTGAAAACTGCAGGGACGGTTTGTGAAAAATGTGACCAAACGCCGCATTCAGTACTTGGCATATGTTGGGCATAAAAAAGTTCGTAATTTCAAACTGCGAATACGTGCAATGAGCCAGAATTTGGCTCCAAAATATTGCTCAAGCCTCGAAATTGGGATATTTGGGATATTTCGAAAACTGCAGGGGAGTTTGTGCGAAATGTGACTCTCTGCCGCTTTCAGTACTTGACATATGTTGGGTATAAAAAAGTCGTAATTTCAAACTGCGAATACGTGCAGAGAGCCTGAGTTTGGCTCCAAAATATGGCTCTCGCCTCGAAATTGGGATTTTTGGGGTATTTCGAAAACTGCAGGGGAATTTGTGCAAAATGTGACTCACTGGCGCTTTCAGTACTTGGCATATGTTGGGTATAAAAATCGTAATATCAAACTGCGAATACGTGCAGAGAGCCAGAATTTGGCTCCAAAATATGGCTCAGGCCTCGAAATTGGGATGTTAGGGATATTTTGAAAACTAAAGGGGGGGGGGGTTTGGGACAAATGTGACCAAACGCCGCTTTCAGTACTTGGCATATGTTGGGTATAAAAAATTCGTAATTTCAAACTGCGAATATGTACAGAGAGCCAGAATTTGGCTCCAAAATATGGCTCAGGCCTCGAAATTGGGATATTTGGGATATTTCGAAAACTGCAGGGGAGTTTGTGCGAAATGTGACTCACTGCCGCTTTCAGTACTTGGCATATATTGGGTATAAAATGTCGTAATTTCAAACTGCGAATACGTGCAGAGAGCCAGAATTTGGCTCCAAAATATTGCTCAAGCCTCGAAATTGGGATATTTGGGATATTTCGAAAACTGCAGGGGAGTTTGTGCGAAATGTGACTCACTGCCGCTTTCAGTACTTGGCATATGTTGGGTATAAATAAAAAGTCGTAAATTCAAACTGCGAATACGTGCAGAGAGCCTGAGTTTGGCTACAAAATATGGCTCACGCCTCGAAATTGGGATGTTTGGGGTATTTCGAAAACTGTAGGGGGGTTTGGGACAAATATGACCAAACGCCGCTTACAGAACTTAGCATATGTTGGGTATAAAAAGTCGTAATTTCAAACTGCGAATACGTGCAGAGAGCTTGAATTTGGCTCCAAAATATGGCTCAGGCCTTGAAAGTGGGATGTTTGGGATATTTTGAAAACTGCAAGAGAGTTTGTGCAAAATGTGACTCACTGCCGCTTTCAGGACTTGGCATATGTTGGGTATAAAAAGTCGTAATTTCAAACTGCGAATATGTGCATTAGCCAGAATTTGGCTCCAAAATTTGGCTCAGGCCTCGAAATTGGGATGTTTGGGATATTTTGAAAACTGCAGGGGGGTTTGTGACAAATATGACCAAACGCCGCTTTCAGAACTTTGCATATGTTGGGTATAAAAAGTCGTAAATTCAAAGTGCGAATATGTTCAGAGAGCCAGAATTTGGCTCCAAAAAAATGGCTCAAGCCTCGAAATTGGGATGTTTGGGATATTTTGAAAACTGCTGGGGGGTTTGGGACAGATGTAACCAAACGCCGCTTTCAGTACTTGGCATATGTTGGGTATAAAAAGTCGTAATTTCAAACTGTGAATACGTGCAAAGAGCTTGAATTTGGCTCCAAAATATGGCTCAGGCCTCAAAATTGGGATGTTTGGGATATTTTGTAAACTGCAGGGAGGTTTGGGACAAATGTGACAAAACGCCCCTTTCAGTACTTGGCATATGTTGGGTATATAAAGTCGTAATTTCAAAATGCGAATACGTGCTGAGAGCGAGAATTTGGCTCCAAAATATGGCTCAGGCCTCGAAATTAGGATATTTCTGATATTTTGAAAACTGCAGGGGAGTTTGTGCAAAATGTGACTCACTGCCGCTATCAGGACTTGGCATATGCTGGGTATAAAAAGTCATAATTTCAAACTGCGTATACGT
Source organism: Procambarus clarkii (assembly GCF_040958095.1). Taxonomy (NCBI): domain Eukaryota; kingdom Metazoa; phylum Arthropoda; class Malacostraca; order Decapoda; family Cambaridae; genus Procambarus; species Procambarus clarkii. The sequence continues at coordinate 287,578 of NW_027189268.1, read as the reverse complement.
GCATAGAGCCAGAATTTGGCTCCAAAATACGAATCAGGCCTCGAAATTGGGATGTTTAGGATATTTTGAAAATTGCAGGGGGGTTTGGGACAAATGTCACCAAACATTTCAGTACTTCGCATATGTTGGGTATAAAAAAGTCGTAATTTCAAAATACGAATTCGTTCAGAGAGCCAGAATTTGGCTCCAAAATATGGCTCAGGCCTCGAAATTGGGATGTTTAGGATATTTTGAAAACTGCGGGGGGGTTTGGGACAAATGTCACCAAACGTTTCAGTACTTCGCATATGTTGGGTATAAAAAAGTCGTAATTTAAAACTGCGAATACGTGCAGAGAGCCAGAATTTGGCTCCAAAATATGGCTCAGGCCTCGAAATTGAGATGTTTGGGATATTTTGAAAACTGCAGGGGGAATTGGGACAAATTTGACAAAACGCCGATTTCAGTACTTGGCATATGTTGGGTATAAAAAAGTCGCAATTTAAAACTACGAATACGTGCAGAGAGCTAGAATTTGGCTCCAAAATATGGATCAGGCCTCGAAATTGGGATGTTTGAGATATTTTGAAAACTGCAAGAAGGATTGAGACAAATGTGACCAAATGCCGCTTTCAGTACTTGGTATATGTAGGGTATAAAAAAGTCGTAATTTCAAACTGCGGATACGTGCAGAGAGCCAGAATTTGGCTCCAAAACATGGCTCAGTCCTCGAAATTGGGATGTTTGGGATATTTTGAAAACTGCTGGGAGGTTTGGGACAAATGTGACCAAATGCCGCTTTCAGTACTTGGTATATGTTAGGTATAAAAAGTCGTAATTTCAAAGTGCGAATACGTGCAGAGAGCCAAAATTTGGCTACAAAATATGGCTCAGGCCTCGAAATTGGGATGTTTGGGATATTTTGAAAACTGCAGGGGAGTTTGTGCGAAATGTGACTCACTGCCGCTTTCAGGACATGGCATATGTTGGGTACAAAATGTCGTAATTTCAAACCGCGAATACGTGCATAGAGCCAGAATTTGGCTCCAAAATATTGCTCACGCCACGAAATTGGGATGTTTGGGGTATTTCGAAAACTGCAGGGGAGTTTGTGCAAAATGTGACTCACTGCCGCTTTCAGTACTTGTCATATGTTGGGTATAAAAATCGTAATACCAAACTGCGAATACGTGCAGAGACCCAGAATTTGGCTCCAAAATATGGCTCAGGCCTCGATATTGTGATGTTTGGGATATTTTGAAAACTGCAGGGAGGTTTGGGACAAATATAACCAAGCGCCGCTTTCAACACTTGGCATATGTTGGGTATAAAAAATTCGTAATTTCATACTGCGAATACGTGCAGAGAGCCAGAAGTTGGCTTTAAAATATTGCTCAAGCCTCGAAATTGGGATATTTGGGATATTTCGAAAACTGCAGGGGAGTTTGTGCGAAATGTGACTCACTGCCGCTTTCAGTACTTGTCATATGTTGGGTATAAAAATCGTAATATCAAACTGCGAATACTTGCAGAGAGCCAGAATTTGGCTCCAAAATATTGCTCAGTTCTCGAAATTGGGATGTTTGGGATATTTTGAAAACTGCAGGGACGGTTTGTGAAAAATGTGACCAAACGCCGCATTCAGTACTTGGCATATGTTGGGCATAAAAAAGGTCGTAATTTCAAACTGCGAATACGTGCAATGAGCCAGAATTTGGCTCCAAAATATTGCTCAAGCCTCGAAATTGGGATATTTGGGATATTTCGAAAACTGCAGGGGAGTTTGTGCGAAATGTGACTCTCTGCCGCTTTCAGTACTTGACATATGTTGGGTATAAAAAAGTCGTAATTTCAAACTGCGAATACGTGCAGAGAGCCTGAGTTTGGCTCCAAAATATGGCTCTCGCCTCGAAATTGGGATTTTTGGGGTATTTCGAAAACTGCAGGGGAATTTGTGCAAAATGTGACTCACTGGCGCTTTCAGTACTTGGCATATGTTGGGTATAAAAATCGTAATATCAAACTGCAAATACGTGCAGAGAGCCAGAATTTGGCTCCAAAATATGGCTCAGTCCTCGAAATTGGGTAGTTTGGGATATTTTGAAAACTGCAGGGGGGTTTGGGACAAATATGACCAAACGCTGCTTACAGAACTTGGCATATGTTGGGTATAAAAAGTCATAATTTCAAACTGCGAATACGTGCAGAGAGCTTGAATTTGGCTCCAAAATATGGCTCAGGCCATGAAAGTGGGATGTTTGGGATATTTTGAAAACTGCAGGCGAGTTTGAGCAAAATGTGACTCACTGCCGCTTTCAGTACTTGGCATATGTTGGGTATAAAAAGTCGTAATTTCAAACTGCGAATACGTGCAGAGAGCCAGAATTTGGCTCCAAAATATTGCTCAAGCCTCGAAATTGGGATATTTGGGATATTTCGAAAACTGCAGGGGAGTTTGTGCGAAATGTGACTCACTGCCGCTTTCAGTACTTGGCATATGTTGGGTATAAATAAATAGTCGTAAATTCAAACTGCGAATACGTGCAGAGAGCCTGAGTTTGGCTCCAAAATATGGCTCACGCCTCGAAATTGGGATGTTTGGGGTATTTCGAAAACTGTAGGGGGGTTTGGGACAAATATGACCAAACGCCGCTTACAGAACTTGGCATATGTTGGGTATAAAAAGTCGTAATTTCAAACTGCGAATACGTGCAGAGAGCCAGAATTTGGCTCCAAAATATGGCTCAGGCCTCAAAATTGGGATATTTGGGATATCTTGAAAACTGCAAGAGAGTTTGTGCAAAATGTGACTCACTGCCGCTTTCAGGACTTGGCATATGTTGGGTATAAAAAGTCGTAATTTCAAACTGCGAATATGTGCATTAGCCAGAATTTGGCTCCAAAATTTGGCTCAGGCCTCGAAATTGGGATGTTTGGGATATTTTGAAAACTGCAGGGGGGTTTGCGACAAATATGACCAAACGCCGCTTTCAGAACTTTGCATATGTTGGGTATAAAAAGTCGTAAATTCAAAGTGCGAATACGTTCAGAGAGCCAGAATTTGGCTCCAAAAAAATGGCTCAAGCCTCGAAATTGGGATGTTTGGGATATTTTGAAAACTGCTGGGGGGTTTGGGACAGATGTAACCAAACACCGCTTTCAGTACTTGTCATATGTTGGGTATAAAAAGTCGTAATTTCAAACTGTGAATACGTGCAAAGAGCTTGAATTTGGCTCCAAAATATGGCTCAGGCCTCAAAATTGGGATGTTTGGGATATTTTGTAAACTGCAGGGAGGTTTGGGACAAATGTGACAAAACGCCCCTTTCAGTACTTGGCATATGTTGGGTATATAAAGTCGTAATTTCAAAATGCGAATACGTGCTGAGAGCTAGAATTTGGCTCCAAAATATGGCTCAGGCCTCGAAATTAGGATATTACTGATATTTTGAAAACTGCAGGGGAGTTTGAGCAAAATGTGACTCACTGCCGCTATCAGGACTTGGCATATGCTGGGTATAAAAAGTCATAATTTCAAACTGCGTATACGTGCAAAGAGCTTGAATTTGGCTCCAAAATATGGCTCAGGCCTCGAAATTGGGATGTTTAGGATATTTTGAAAACTGCAGGGAGGTTTGGGACAAATGTCACCAAACATTTCAGTACTTCGCATATGTTGGGTATAAAAAAGTCGTAATTTCAAAATACGAATTCGTTCAGAGAGCCAGAATTTGGCTCCAAAATATGGCTCAGGCCTCGAAATTGAGATGTTTGGGATATTTTGAAAACTGCAGGGGGAATTGGGACAAATTTGACAAAACGCCGATTTCAGTACTTGGCATATGTTGGGAATAAAAAAGTCGCAATTTAAAACTACGAATACGTGCAGAGAGCCAGAATTTGGCTCCAAAATATGGCTCAGGCCTCGAAATTGGGATGTTTGGGATATTTTGAAAACTGCAAGAAGGATTGAGACAAATATGACCAAATGCCGCTTTCAGTACTTGGTATATGTTGGGTATAAAAAAGTCGTAATTTCAAATTGCGAATAGGTGCAGAGAGCCAGAACTTGGCTCCAAAACATGGCTTAGTCCTCGAAATTGGGATGTTTGGGATATTTTGAAAACTGCTGGGTGGTTTGGGACAAATGTGACCAAATGCCGCTTTCAGTACTTGGTATATGTTAGGTATAAAAAGTCGTAATTTCAAAGTGCGAATACGTGCAGAGAGCCAAAATTTGGCTACAAAATATGGCTCAGGCCTCGAAATTGGGATGTTTGGGATATTTTGAAAACTGCAGGGGGGTTTGGGAAAAATATGACCAAACGCACTTTCAGAACTTTGCATATGTTAGGTATAAAAAGTCGTAATTTCAAAGTGCGAATACGTGCAGAGAGCCACAATTTAGCTACAAAATATGGCTCAGGCCTCGAAATTGGGATGTTTGGGATATTTTGAAAACTGCAGGGGGGTTTTGGGACATATGTGACCAAACGCCGCTTTCATTACTTGGCATATGTTGGGTATAAAAAAGAAGTAATATCAAACGGCGAATACGTGCAGAGAGCCAGAATTTGGCTCCAAAATATAGCTCAGGCCTCGAAATTGGGATATTTGGGATATTTCGAAAACTGCAGGGGAGTTTGTGCAAAATGTGACTCACTGCCGCTATCAGGACTTGGCATATGTTGGGTGTAAAAAGTCGTTATTTCAAACTGCGTATACGTGCATAGAGCCAGAATTTGGCTCCAAAATACGGCTCAGGCCTCGAAATTGGGATGTTTAGGATATTTTGAAAACTGCAGGAGGGTTTGTCACAAATGTCACCAAACGCTGCTTTCAGTACTTCACATATGTTGGGTATAAAAAAGTCGTAATTTCAAACTGAGAATACGTGCAGAGAGCCAGAATTTGGCTCCAAAATATGGCTCAGGCCTCGAAATTGGAATGTTTGGGATATTTTGAAAACTGCAGGGGGGTTTGGGATGTATGTGACCAAACGCCGTTTTCATTACTAGGCACATGTTGGCTATAAAAAATCGTAATTTCAAACGGCGAATACGTGCAGAGAGCCAGAATTTGGGTCCAAAATATGGCTCAGGCCTCGAAATTGGGATGTTTGGGATATTTTGAAAACTGCAAGGGGGTTTCGGACATATGTGACCAAACGGCGCTTTCATTACTTGGCATATGTTGGGTATAAAATAGTCGTAATTTCAAACGGCGATTACGTGCAGAGAGCCAGAATTTGGTTCCAAAATATAGCTCAGGCCTCGTAATTGGGATTTTTGGGGAATTTCGAAAACTGCAGGGGAGTTTGTGCGAAATGTGAATCACTGCCGCTTTCAGTACTTGGCATATATTGGGTATAAAAAAGTCGTAATTTCAAACTGCGAATACGTGCAGAGAGCCTGAGTTTAGCTCCAAAATATGGCTCATGCCTCGAAATTGGGATTTTGGGGGAATTTCGAAAACTGCAGGGAAATTTGTGCAAAATGTGACTCACTGGCGCTTTCAGTACTTGGCATATGTTGGGTATAAAAATCGTAATATCAAACTGCGAATACGTGCAGAGAGCCAGAATTTGGCTCCAAAATATGGCTCAGGCCTCGATATTGTGATGTTTGGGATATTTTGAAAACTGCAGGGAGGTTTGGGACAAATATAACCAAACGCCGCTTTCAACACATGGCATATGTTGGGTATAAAAAATTCGTAATTTCATACTGCGAATACGTGCAGAGAGCCAGAAGTTGGCTCCAAAATATGGCTCAGGCCTCGAAATTGGGATATTTGGGATATTTCGAAAACTGTAGGGGAGTTTGTGCAAAATTTGACTCACTGCTGCTTTCAGGACTTGGCATATGTTGGGTATAAAAAGTCGTAATTTCAAACTGCGAATACGTGCATAGAGCCAGAATTTGGCTCCAAAATATTGCTCAGTCCTCGAAATTGGGTAGTTTGGGATATTTTGAAAACTGCAGGGGGGTTTGGGACAAATATGACCAAACGCTGCTTACAGAACTTGGCATTTGTTGGGTATAAAAAGTCGTAATTTCAAACTGCGAATATGTGCAGAGAGCCAGAATTTGGCTCCAAAATATGGCTCAGGCCTCGAAATTGTGATGTTTGGGATATTTTGAAAAGTGCTGGGGGGTTTGGGATATATGTGACCAAACGCCACTTTCATTACTAGGCACATGTTGGCTATAAAAAAGTCGTAATTTCAAACCGCGAATACGTGCAGAGAGCCAGAATTTGGCTCCAAAATATGGCTCAGGCCTCGAAATTGGGATGTTTTGGATATTTTGAAAACTGCAAGAAGGATTGAGACAAATGTGACCTAACACCGCTTTCAGTACTTGGTATATGTTGTGTGACGGTAACGCGTTGGTGTTCGGCTGTTCAAAAGCTAGGGGTATGGCCTCGTCACATATAGAAAAAAAAAATAGAAAATCTGGAACTTCGTCTGTGGTAAGGTAAGGAGAAGACACACAAAACACAAGTAAATTTTAACAATGAAATTTTAATTACGTTAAAGAAAGCAAAACATGAATAAAATGGACATACAAATTCGTATAATAAAATCAATCAATCAAAGTAATAAGAATAATCAAATGGCAAAATGAAAAGTTACGTTGAGACTAGTGAGCAAATAACCAGTGTATGATAAACAAAGTAAATAGGTGCCGGAATATTGGCTTCAAGCTATCACTTCTCTTAGTACACGTAAGCCTGGGGCTTAGTCTACCAACGAGACGTGTTAACTTGTCGAAAGCACGGGATATTCTGAAGACTGAGGTCGTGGCGGCCCCAGACATCAAGTAGTATGGTGGGTAGAGTGCAGTTGCAGCTGGACCCGCAGCCAATCAGCGAAGAGCAGGCGACAAGACAGGTAGTTTGGCGGTTCGAGGTGGAGCAGGTGTTCCTGGCTGCATACGTTTTGCTCTCTGGCAAACCTTGGAGATGTTGTTGTCGTTGTTGAATATTTCTTCCATATTAGTTTTGTATAGATTTGTAGCGACGTATTTGGAGGGAAGAGCAGGCTCAATCTCTTGAAGGAGATTATTGTCACAGTTGGGTATAAAAAAGTCGTAATTTCAAACTGCGAATACGTGCAGAGAGCCAGAATTTGGCTCCAAAACATGGCTCAATCCTCGAAATTGGGATGTTTGGGATATTTTTGAAAACTGCTGGGAGGTTTGGGACAAATGTGAACAAATGCCGCTTTCAGTACTTGGTATATGTTGGGTATAAAAAGTCGTAATTTCAAACTGCGAATACGTGCAGAGAGCCAGAATCTGGCTCCAAAATATTGCTCAGGCCACTTAATTGGGTTATTTGGGATATTTCGAAAACTGCAGGGGAGTTTGTGCAAAATGTCACTCACTGCCGCTTTCAGGACTTGGCATATGTTGGGTATAAAAAGTCGTAATTTCAAACTGCGAATACGTGCATAGAGCCAGAATTTGGCTCCAAAATACGGCTCAGGCCTCGAAATTGGGATGTTTGGGATATTTTGAAAACTACAGGGGGGTTTGGGAAAAATATGACCAAATGCCGCTTTCAGAACTTTGCATATGTTGGGTATAAAAAGTCGTAATTTCAAAGTGCGAATACGTGCAGAGAGCCAAAATTTGGCTACAAAATATGGCTCAGGCCTCGAAATTGGGATGTTTGGGATATTTTGAAAACTGCAGAGGGGTTTGGGACAGATGTAACCAAACGCCGCTTTCAGTACTTGGCATATGTTGGATATAAAAAGTCGAAATTTCAAACTGTAAATACGGGCAGAGAGCCAGAATTTGGCTCTATAATATGGCTCAGGCCTTGAAATTAGGATATTTGGGATATTTTGAAAACTGCAGGGAGGTTTGGGACAAATGTGACCAAACGCCGCTTTCAGTACTTGGCATGTGTTGGGTATATAAAGTCGTAATTTCAAACTGCGAATACGTGCAGAGAGCGAGAATTTGGCTCTAAAATATGGCTCAGGCCTCGAAATTGGGATATTTGGGATATTTTGAAAACTGCAGTGGGGATTGGGACAAATGTGACCAAACGCCGCTTTCAGAACTTGGCATATGTTGGGTATAAAAAAGTCGCAATTTCAAACTACGAATACGTGCAGAGAGCCAGAATTTGGCTCCAAAATATGGCTCAGGCCTCGAAATTGGGATATTTGGGATATTTCGAAAACTGCAGGGGAGTTTGTGCAAAATGTGACTCACTGCCGCTATCAGGACTTGGCATATGTTGGGTATAAAAAGTCGAAATTTCAAACTGCGAATACGTGCAGAGAGCCAGAATTTGGCTCTATAATATGGCTCAGGCCTCGAAATTAGGATATTTGGGATATTTTGAAAACTGCAGGGGAGGTTTGGGACAAATGTGACCAAACACCGCTTTCAGTACTTGGAATGTGTTGGGTATATAAAGTCGTAATTTCAAACTGCGAATACGTGCAGAGAGCGAGAATTTGGCTCCAAAATATGGCTCAGGCCTTGAAATTGGGATATTTGTGATATTTTGAAAACTGCAGGGGAATTTGTGCAAAATGTGACTCACTGGCGCTTTCAGTACTTGGCATATGTTGGGTATAAAAATCGTAATATCAAACTGCGAATACGTGCAGAGAGCCTGAGTTTGGCTCCATAATATGGCTCACGCCTCGAAATTGGGGTTTTTGGGGAATTTCGAAAACTGCAGGGGAATTTGTGGAAAATGTGACTCACTGGCGCTTTCAGTACTTGGCATATGTTGGATATAAAAATCGTAATATCAAACTGCGAATACGTGCAGAGAGCCAGAATTTGGCTCCAAAATATGGCTCAGGCCTCGATATTGTGATGTTTGGGATATTTTGAAAACTGCAGGGAGGTTTGGGACAAATATAACCAAACGCCGCTTTCAACACTTGGCATATGTTGGGTATAAAAAATTCGTAATTTCATACTGCGAATACGTGTAGAGAGCCAGAAGTTGGCTCCAAAATATGGCTCAGGCCTCGAAATTGGGATATTTGGGATATTTCGAAAACTGTAGAGGAGTTTGTGCAAAATTTGACTCACTGTTGCTTTCAGGACTTGGCATATGTTGGGTATAAAAAGTCGTAATTTCAAACTGCGAATACGTGCATAGAGCCAGAATTTGGCTCCAAAATATTGCTCAGTCCTCGAAATTGGGATGTTTGGGATATTTTGAAAACTGCAGGGGGGTTTGGGACAAATATAACATAACGCCGCTTTCAACACTTGGCATATGTTGGGTATAAAAAGTCGTAATTTCAAACTGCGAATACGTGCAGAGAGCCAGAAGTTGGCTCCAAAATATTCCTCAGGCATCAAAATTGGGATATTTAGGATATTTCGAAAACTGCAGGGGAGTTTGTGGGAAATGTGACTCACTGTCGCTTTTAGGACTTGGCATATGTTGGGCATAAAATGTCGTAATTTCAAACCGCGAATACGTGCATGGAGCCAGAAGTTGGCTCCAAAATATGGCTAAGGCCTCGAAATTGGGATGTTTGGGATATTTTAAAAACTGCAGGGGGGGTTTGGGACAAATGTGACCAAACGCCGCTTTCAGTACTTGGCATATGTTGGGTATAAAAAAGTCGTAATTTCAAACTGCGAATACGTACAGAGAGCCAGAATTTGGCTCCAAAATATGGCTCAGGCCTCGAAATTGGGATATTTGGGATATTTCGAAAACTGCAGGGGAGTTTGTGCGAAATGTGACTCACTGCCGCTTTCAGTACTTGGCATATATTGGGTATAAAATGCCGTAATTTCAAACTGCGAATACGTGCAGAGAGCCAGAATTTGGCTCCAAAATATTGCTCAAGCCTCGAAATTGAGATATTTGGGATATTTCGAAAACTGCAGGGGAGTTTGTGCGAAATGTGACTCTCTGCCGCTTTCAGTACTTGGCATATGTTGGGTATAAATAAAAAGTCGTAAATTCAAACTGCGAATACGTGCAGAGAGCCTGAGTTTGGCTCCAAAATTTGGCTCAGGCCTCGAAATTGGGATGTTTGGGGTATTTCGAAAACTGTAGGGGGGTTTGGGACAAATATGACCAAACGCCGCTTACAGAACTTGGCATATGTTGGGTATAAAAAGTCGTAATTTCAAACTGCGAATACGTGCATTAGCCAGAATTTGGCTCCAAAATTTGGCTCAGGCCTCGAAATTGGGATGTTTGGGATATTTTGAAAACTGCAGGGGGGTTTGTGACAAATATGACCAAACGCCGCTTTCAGAACTTTGCATATGTTGGGTATAAAAAGTCGTAAATTCAAAGTGCGAATACGTTCAGAGAGCCAGAATTTGGCTCCAAAAAAATGGCTCAAGCCTCGAAATTGGGATGTTTGGGATATTTTGAAAACAGCTGGGGGGTTTGGGACAGATGTAACCAAACGCCGCTTTCAGTACTTGGCATATGTTGGGTATAAAAAGTCGTAATTTCAAACTGTGAATACGTGCAAAGAGCTTGAATTTGGCTCCAAAATATGGCTCAGGCCTCAAAATTGGGATGTTTGGGATATTTTGTAAACTGCAGGGAGGTTTGGGACAAATGTGACAAAACGCCCCTTTCAGTACTTGGCATATGTTGGGTATATAAAGTCGTAATTTCAAAATGCGAATACGTGCTGAGAGCGAGAATTTGGCTCCAAAATATGGCTCAGGCCTCGAAATTGGGATGTTTAGGATATTTTGAAAACTGCTGGGGGGTTTGGGACAAATGTCACCAAACATTTCAGTACTTCGCATATGTTGGGTATAAAAAAGTCGTAATTTCAAAATACGAATTCGTTCAGAGAGCCAGAATTTGGCTCCAAAATATGGCTCAGGCCTCGAAATTGGGATGTTTAGGATATTTTGAAAACTGCTGGGGGGTTTGGGACAAATGTCACCAAACATTTCAGTACTTCGCATATGTTGGGTATAAAAAAGTCGTAATTTAAAACTGCGAATACGTGCAGAGAGCCAGAATTTGGCTCCAAAATATGGCTCAGGCCTCGAAATTGAGATGTTTGGGATATTTTGAAAACTGCAGGGGGAAATGGGACAAATTTGACAAAACGCCGATTTCAGTACTTGGTATATGTTAGGTATAAAAAGTCGTAATTTCAAAGTGCGAATACGTGCAGAGAGCCAAAATTTGGCTACAAAATATGGCTCAGGCCTCGAAATTGGGATGTTTGGGATATTTTGAAAACTGCAGGGGAGTTTGTGCGAAATGTGACTCACTGCCGCTTTCAGGACTTGGCATATGTTGGGTACAAAATGTCGTAATTTCAAACCGCGAATACGTGCATAGAGCCAGAATTTGGCTCCAAAATATTGCTCACGCCACGAAATTGGGATGTTTGGGGTATTTCGAAAACTGCAGGGGAGTTTGTGCAAAATGTGACTCACTGCTGCTTTCAGTACTTGGCATATGTTGGGTATAAAAATCGTAATATCAAACTGCGAATACGTGCAGAGACCCAGAATTTGGCTCCAAAATATGGCTCAGGCCTCGATATTGTGATGTTTGGGATATTTTGAAAACTGCAGGGAGGTTTGGGACAAATATAACCAAACGCCGCTTTCAACACTTGGCATATGTTGGGTATAAAAAATTCGTAATTTCATACTGCGAATACGTGCAGAGAGCCAGAAGTTGGCTTTAAAATATTGCTCAAGCCTCGAAATTGGGATATTTGGGATATTTCGAAAACTGCAGGGGAGTTTGTGCGAAATGTGACTCACTGCCGCTTTCAGTACTTGTCATATGTTGGGTATAAAAATCGTAATATCAAACTGCGAATACTTGCAGAGAGCCAGAATTTATCTCCAAAATATGGCTCAGGCCTCGAAATTGGGATGTTTGGGATATTTTGAAAACTGCTGGGGGGTTTGGGACAGATGTAACCAAACACCGCTTTCAGTACTTGGCATATGTTGGGTATAAAAAGTCGTAATTTCAAACTGTGAATACGTGCAAAGAGCTTGAATTTGGCTCCAAAATATGGCTCAGGCCTCAAAATTGGGATGTTTGGGATATTTTGTAAACTGCAGGGAGGTTTGGGACAAATGTGACAAAACGCCCCTTTCAGTACTTGGCATATGTTGGGTATATAAAGTCGTAATTTCAAAATGCGAATACGTGCTGAGAGCGAGAATTTGGCTCCAAAATATGGCTCAGGCCTCGAAATTAGGATATTTCTGATATTTTGAAAACTGCAGGGGAGTTTGAGCAAAATGTGACTCACTGCCGCTATCAGGACTTGGCATATGCTGGGTATAAAAATCATAATTTCAAACTGCGTATACGTGCATAGAGCCAGAATTTGGCTCCAAAATACGACTCAGGCCTCGAAATTGGGATGTTTAGGATATTTTGAAAATTGCAGGGGGGTTTGGGACAAATGTCACCAAACATTTCAGTACTTCGCATATGTTGGGTATAAAAAAGTCGTAATTTCAAAATACGAATTCGTTCAGAGAGCCAGAATTTGGCTCCAAAATATGGCTCAGGCCTCGAAATTGGGATGTTTAGGATATTTTGAAAACTGCAGGGGGGTTTGGGACAAATGTCACCAAACATTTCAGTACTTCGCATATGTTGGGTATAAAAAAGTCGTAATTTCAAAATACGAATTCGTTCAGAGAGCCAGAATTTGGCTCCAAAATATGGCTCAGGCCTCGAAATTGAGATGTTTGGGATATTTTGAAAACTGCAGGGGGAATTGGGACAAATTTGACAAAACGCCGATTTCAGTACTTGGCATATGTTGGGTATTAAAAAGTCGCAATTTAAAACTACGAATACGTGCAGAGAGCCAGAATTTGGCTCCAAAATATGGCTCAGGCCTCGAAATTGGGATGTTTGAGATATTTTGAAAACTGCAAGAAGGATTGAGACAAATATGACCAAATGCCGCTTTCAGTACTTGGTATATGTTGGGTATAAAAAAGTCGTAATTTCAAACTGCGAATAGGTGCAGAGAGCCAGAATTTGGCTCCAAAACATGGCTCACTCCTCGAAATTGGGATGTTTGGGATATTTTGAAAACTGCTGGGAGGTTTGGGACAAATGTGACCAAATGCCGCTTTCAGTACTTGGTATATGTTAGGTATAAAAAGTCGTAATTTCAAAGTGCGAATACGTGCAGAGAGCCAAAATTTGGCTACAAAATATGGCTCAGGCCTCGAAATTGGGATGTTTGGGATATTTTGAAAACTGCAGGGGAGTTTGTGCAAAATGTCACTCACTGCCGCTTTCAGGACTTGGCATATGTTGGGTATAAAAAGTCGTAATTTCAAACTGCGAATACGTGCAGAGAGCCAGAATTTGGCTCCAAAATACGGCTCAGGCCTCGAAATTGGGATGTTTGGGATATTTTGAAAACTGCAGGGGGGTTTGGGAAAAATATGACCAAACGCACTTTCAGAACTTTGCATATGTTAGGTATAAAAAGTCGTAATTTCAAAGTGCGAATACGTGCAGAGAGCCAAAATTTGGCTACAAAATATGGCTCAGGCCTCGAAATTGGGATGTTTGGGATATTTTGAAAACTGCAAGGGGGGTTTGGGACATATGTGACTAAACGCCGCTTTCATTACTTGGCATATGTTGGGTATAAAAAAGAAGTAATATCAAACGGCGAATACGTGCAGAGAGCCAGAATTTGGCTCCAAAATATAGCTCAGGCCTCGAAATTGGGATATTTGGGATATTTCGAAAACTGCAGGGGAGTTTGTGCGAAATGTGACTCACTGCCGCTTTCAGTACTTGGCATATATTGGGTATAAAAAAGTCGTAATTTCAAACTGCGAATACGTGCAGAGAGCCTGAGTTTGGCTCCAAAATATGGCTCATGCCTCGAAATTGGGATTTTTGGGGAATTTCGAAAACTGCAGGGGAATTTGTGCAAAATGTGACTCACTGGCGCTCTCAGTACTTGGCATATGTTGGGTATAAAAATCGTAATATCAAACTGCGAATACGTGCAGAGAGCCAGAATTTGGCTCCAAAATATGGCTCAGGCCTCGAAATTGGGATGTTTAGGATATTTTGAAAACTGCAGGGGGGTTTGGGACAAATGTCACCAAACATTTCAGTACTTCGCATATGTTGGGTATAAAAAAGTCGTAATTTCAAAATACGAATTCGTTCAGAGAGCCAGAATTTGGCTCCAAAATATGGCTCAGGCCTCGAAATTGGGATATTTGGGATATTTCGAAAACTGTAGGGGAGTTTGTGCAAAATTTGACTCACTGTTGCTTTCAGGACTTGGCATATGTTGGGTATAAAAAGTCGTAATTTCAAACTGCGAATACGTGCATAGAGCCAGAATTTGGCTCCAAAATATTGCTCAGTCCTCGAAATTGGGATGTTTGGGATATTTTGAAAACTGCAGGGGGGGTTTGGGACAAATATAACCAAACGCCGCTTACAACACTTGGCATATGTTGGGTATAAAAAGTCGTAATTTCAAACTGCGAATACGTGCAGAGAGCCAGAAGTTGGCTCCAAAATATTCCTCAGGCATCAAAATTGGGATATTTAGGATATTTCGAAAACTGCAGGGGAGTTTGTGGGAAATGTGGCTCACTGTCGCTTTTAGGACTTGGCATATGTTGGGCATAAAATGTCGTAATTTCAAACCGCGAATACGTGCATGGAGCCAGAAGTTGGCTCCAAAATATGGCTAAGGCCTCGAAATTGGGATGTTTGGGATATTTTGAAAACTGCAGGGGGGGTTTGGGACAAATGTGACCAAACGCCGCTTTCAGTACTTGGCATATGTTGGGTATAAAAAAGTCGTAATTTCAAACTGCGAATACGTACAAAGAGCCAGAATTTGGCTCCAAAATATGGCTCAGGCCTCGAAATTGGGATATTTGGGATATTTCGAAAACTGCAGGGGAGTTTGTGCGAAATGTGACTCACTGCCGCTTTCAGTACTTGGCATATATTGGGTATAAAATGTCGTAATTTCAAACTGCGAATACGTGCAGAGAGCCAGAATTTGGCTCCAAAATATTGCTCAAGCCTCGAAATTGGGATATTTGGGATATTTCGAAAACTGCAGGGGAGTTTGTGCGAAATGTGACTCTCTGCCGCTTTCAGTACTTGGCATATGTTGGGTATAAATAAAAAGTCGTAAATTCAAACTGCGAATACGTGCAGAGAGCCTGAGTTTGGCTCCAAAATTTGGCTCAGGCCTCGAAATTGGGATGTTTGGGGTATTTCGAAAACTGTAGGGGGGTTTGGGACAAATATGACCAAACGCCGCTTACAGAACTTGGCATATGTTGGGTATAAAAAGTCGTAAATTCAAAGTGCGAATACGTTCAGAGAGCCAGAATTTGGCTCCAAAAAAATGGCTCAAGCCTCGAAATTGGGATGTTTGGGATATTTTGAAAACAGCTGGGGGGTTTGGGACAGATGTAACCAAACGCCGCTTTCAGTACTTGGCATATGTTGGGTATAAAAAGTCGTAATTTCAAACTGTGAATACGTGCAAAGAGCTTGAATTTGGCTCCAAAATATGGCTCAGGCCTCAAAATTGGGATGTTTGGGATATTTTGTAAACTGCAGGGAGGTTTGGGACAAATGTGACAAAACGCCCCTTTCAGTACTTGGCATATGTTGGGTATATAAAGTCGTAATTTCAAAATGCGAATACGTGCTGAGAGCGAGAATTTGGCTCCAAAATATGGCTCAGGCCTCGAAATTAGGATATTTCTGATATTTTGAAAACTGCAGGGGAGTTTGGGACAAATGTCACCAAACATTTCAGTACTTCGCATATGTTGGGTATAAAAAAGTCGTAATTTCAAAATACGAATTCGTTCAGAGAGCCAGAATTTGGCTCCAAAATATGGCTCAGGCCTCGAAATTGGGATGTTTAGGATATTTTGAAAACTGCTGGGGGGTTTGGGACAAATGTCACCAAACATTTCAGTACTTCGCATATGTTGGGTATAAAAAAGTCGTAATTTAAAACTGCGAATACGTGCAGAGAGCCAGAATTTGGCTCCAAAATATGGCTCAGGCCTCGAAATTGAGATGTTTGGGATATTTTGAAAACTGCAGGGGGAAATGGGACAAATTTGACAAAACGCCGATTTCAGTACTTGGTATATGTTAGGTATAAAAAGTCGTAATTTCAAAGTGCGAATACGTGCAGAGAGCCAAAATTTGGCTACAAAATATGGCTCAGGCCTCGAAATTGGGATGTTTGGGATATTTTGAAAACTGCAGGGGAGTTTGTGCGAAATGTGACTCACTGCCGCTTTCAGGACTTGGCATATGTTGGGTACAAAATGTCGTAATTTCAAACCGCGAATACGTGCATAGAGCCAGAATTTGGCTCCAAAATATTGCTCACGCCACGAAATTGGGATGTTTGGGGTATTTCGAAAACTGCAGGGGAGTTTGTGCAAAATGTGACTCACTGCTGCTTTCAGTACTTGGCATATGTTGGGTATAAAAATCGTAATATCAAACTGCGAATACGTGCAGAGACCCAGAATTTGGCTCCAAAATATGGCTCAGGCCTCGATATTGTGATGTTTGGGATATTTTGAAAACTGCAGGGAGGTTTGGGACAAATATAACCAAACGCCGCTTTCAACACTTGGCATATGTTGGGTATAAAAAATTCGTAATTTCATACTGCGAATACGTGCAGAGAGCCAGAAGTTGGCTTTAAAATATTGCTCAAGCCTCGAAATTGGGATATTTGGGATATTTCGAAAACTGCAGGGGAGTTTGTGCGAAATGTGACTCGCTGCCGCTTTCAGTACTTGTCATATGTTGGGTATAAAAATCGTAATATCAAACTGCGAATACTTGCAGAGAGCCAGAATTTATCTCCAAAATATGGCTCAGGCCTCGAAATTGGGATGTTTGGGATATTTTGAAAACTGCTGGGGGGTTTGGGACAGATGTAACCAAACACCGCTTTCAGTACTTGGCATATGTTGGGTATAAAAAGTCGTAATTTCAAACTGTGAATACGTGCAAAGAGCTTGAATTTGGCTCCAAAATATGGCTCAGGCCTCAAAATTGGGATGTTTGGGATATTTTGTAAACTGCAGGGAGGTTTGGGACAAATGTGACAAAACGCCCCTTTCAGTACTTGGCATATGTTGGGTATATAAAGTCGTAATTTCAAAATGCGAATACGTGCTGAGAGCGAGAATTTGGCTCCAAAATATGGCTCAGGCCTCGAAATTAGGATATTTCTGATATTTTGAAAACTGCAGGGGAGTTTAAGCAAAATGTGACTCACTGCCGCTATCAGGACTTGGCATATGCTGGGTATAAAAAGTCATAATTTCAAACTGCGTATACGTGCATAGAGCCAGAATTTGGCTCCAAAATACGACTCAGGCCTCGAAATTGGGATGTTTAGGATATTTTGAAAATTGCAGGGGGGTTTGGGACAAATGTCACCAAACATTTCAGTACTTCGCATATGTTGGGTATAAAAAAGTCGTAATTTCAAAATACGAATTCGTTCAGAGAGCCAGAATTTGGCTCCAAAATATGGCTCAGGCCTCGAAATTGGGATGTTTAGGATATTTTGAAAACTGCAGGGGGGTTTGGGACAAATGTCACCAAACATTTCAGTACTTCGCATATGTTGGGTATAAAAAAGTCGTAATTTCAAAATACGAATTCGTTCAGAGAGCCAGAATTTGGCTCCAAAATATGGCTCAGGCCTCGAAATTGAGATGTTTGGGATATTTTGAAAACTGCAGGGGGAATTGGGACAAATTTGACAAAACGCCGATTTCAGTACTTGGCATATGTTGGGTATAAAAAAGTCGCAATTTAAAACTACGAATACGTGCAGAGAGCCAGAATTTGGCTCCAAAATATGGCTCAGGCCTCGAAATTGGGATGTTTGAGATATTTTGAAAACTGCAAGAAGGATTGAGACAAATATGACCAAATGCCGCTTTCAGTACTTGGTATATGTTGGGTATAAAAAAGTCGTAATTTCAAACTGCGAATAGGTGCAGAGAGCCAGAATTTGGCTCCAAAACATGGCTCAGTCCTCGAAATTGGGATGTTTGGGATATTTTGAAAACTGCTGGGAGGTTTGGGACAAATGTGACCAAATGCCGCTTTCAGTACTTGGTATATGTTAGGTATAAAAAGTCGTAATTTCAAAGTGCGAATACGTGCAGAGAGCCAAAATTTGGCTACAAAATATGGCTCAGGCCTCGAAATTGGGATGTTTGGGATATTTTGAAAACTGCAGGGGAGTTTGTGCAAAATGTCACTCACTGCCGCTTTCAGGACTTGGCATATGTTGGGTATAAAAAGTCGTAATTTCAAACTGCGAATACGTGCATAGAGCCAGAATTTGGCTCCAAAATACGGCTCAGGCCTCGAAATTGGGATGTTTGGGATATTTTGAAAACTGCAGGGGGGTTTGGGAAAAATATGACCAAACGCACTTTCAGAACTTTGCATATGTTAGGTATAAAAAGTCGTAATTTCAAAGTGCGAATACGTGCAGAGAGCCAAAATTTGGCTACAAAATATGGCTCAGGCCTCGAAATTGGGATGTTTGGGATATTTTGAAAACTGCAAGGGGGGTTTGGGACATATGTGACTAAACGCCGCTTTCATTACTTCGCATATGTTGGGTATAAAAAAGAAGTAATATCAAACGGCGAATACGTGCAGAGAGCCAGAATTTGGCTCCAAAATATAGCTCAGGCCTCGAAATTGGGATATTTGGGATATTTCGAAAACTGCAGGGGAGTGTGTGCAAAATGTGACTCACTGCCGCTATCAGGACTTGGCATATGTTGGGTGTAAAAAGTCGTTATTTCAAACTGCGTATACGTGCATAGAGCCAGAATTTGGCTCCAAAATACGGCTCAGGCCTCGAAATTGGGATGTTTAGGATATTTTGAAAACTGCAGGGGGGTTTGTCACAAATGTCACCAAACGCTGCTTTCAGTACTTCACATATGTTGGGTATAAAAAATTCGTAATTTCAAACTGAGAATACGTGCAGAGAGCCAGAATTTGGCTCCAAAATATGGCTCAGGCCTCGAAATTGGGATGTTTGGGATATTTTGAAAACTGCAAGGGGGTTTCGGACATATGTGACCAAACGGCGCTTTCATTACTTGGCATATGTTGGGTATAAAATAGTCGTAATTTCAAACGGCGAATACGTGCAGAGAGCCAGAATTTGGCTCCAAAATATAGCTCAGGCCTCGAAATTGGGATTTTTGGGGAATTTCGAAAACTGCAGGGGAGTTTGTGCGAAATGTGACTCACTGCCGCTTTCAGTACTTGGCATATATTGGGTATAAAAAAGTCGTAATTTCAAACTGCGAATACGTGCAGAGAGCCTGAGTTTGGCTCCAAAATATGGCTCATGCCTCGAAATTGGGATTTTTGGGGAATTTCGAAAACTGCAGGGGAATTTGTGCAAAATGTGACTCACTGGCGCTTTCAGTACTTGGCATATGTTGGGTATAAAAATCGTAATATCAAACTGCGAATACGTGCAGAGAGCCAGAATTTGGCTCCAAAATATGGCTCAGGCCTCGAAATTGGGATGTTTAGGATATTTTGAAAACTGCAGGGGGGTTTGGGACAAATGTCACCAAACATTTCAGTACTTCGCATATGTTGGGTATAAAAAAGTCGTAATTTCAAAATACGAATTCGTTCAGAGAGCCAGAATTTGGCTCCAAAATATGGCTCAGGCCTCGAAATTGAGATGTTTGGGATATTTTGAAAACTGCAGGGGGAATTGGGACAAATTTGACAAAACGCCGATTTCAGTACTTGGCATATGTTGGGTATAAAAAAGTCGCAATTTAAAACTACGAATACGTGCAGAGAGCCAGAATTTGGCTCCAAAATATGGCTCAGGCCTCGAAATTGGGATGTTTGGGATATTTTGAAAGCTGCAAGAAGGATTGAGACAAATATGACCAAATGCCGCTTTCAGTACTTGGTATATGTTGGGTATAAAAAAGTCGTAATTTCAAACTGCGAATACGTGCAGAGAGCCAGAATTTGGCTCCAAAACATGGCTCAGTCCTCGAAATTGGGATGTTTGGGATATTTTGAAAACTGCTGGGAGGTTTGGGACAAATGTGAACAAATGCCGCTTTCAGTACTTGGTATATGTTGGGTATAAAAAGTCGTAATTTCAAACTGCGAATACGTGCAGAGAGCCAGAATCTGGCTCCAAAATATTGCTCAGGCCTCTTAATTGGGTTATTTGGGATATTTCGAAAACTGCAGGGGAGTTTGTGCAAAATGTCACTCACTGCCGCTTTCAGGACTTGGCATATGTTGGGTATAAAAAGTCGTAATTTCAAACTGCGAATACGTGCATAGAGCCAGAATTTGGCTCCAAAATACGGCTCAGGCCTCGAAATTGGGATGTTTGGGATATTTTGAAAACTGCAGGGGGGTTTGGGAAAAATATGACCAAACGCCGCTTTCAGAACTTTGCATATGTTGGGTATAAAAAGTCGTAATTTCAAAGTGCGAATACGTGCAGAGAGCCAAAATTTGGCTACAAAATATGGCTCAGGCCTCGAAATTGGGATGTTTGGGATATTTTGAAAACTGCAGAGGGGTTTGGGACAGATGTAACCAAACGCCGCTTTCAGTACTTGGCATATGTTGGGTATAAAAAGTCGTAATTTCAAACTGTGAATACGTGAAAAGAGCTTGAATTTGGCTCCAAAATATGGCTCAGGCCTCAAAATTGGGATGTTTGGGATATTTTGTAAACTGCAGGGAGGTTTGGGACAAATGTGACAAAACGCCCCTTTCAGTACTTGGCATATGTTGGGTATATAAATTCGTAATTTCAAAATGCGAATACGTGCTGAGAGCGAGAATTTGGCTCCAAAATATGGCTCAGGCCTCGAAATTAGGATATTTCTGATATTTTGAAAACTGCAGGGGAGTTTGGGACAAATGTCACCAAACATTTCAGTACTTCGCATATGTTGGGTATAAAAAAGTCGTAATTTCAAAATACGAATTCGTTCAGAGAGCCAGAATTTGGCTCCAAAATATGGCTCAGGCCTCGAAATTGGGATGTTTAGGATATTTTGAAAACTGCTGGGAGGTTTGGGACAAATGTCACCAAACATTTCAGTACTTCGCATATGTTGGGTATAAAAAAGTCGTAATTTCAAAATACGAATTCGTTCAGAGAGCCAGAATTTGGCTCCAAAATATGGCTCAGGCCTCGAAATTGAGATGTTTGGGATATTTTGAAAACTGCAGGGGGAATTGGGACAAATTTGACAAAACGCCGATTTCAGTACTTGGCATATGTTGGGTATAAAAAAGTCGCAATTTAAAACTACGAATACGTGCAGAGAGCCAGAATTTGGCTCCAAAATATGGCTCAGGCCTCGAAATTGGGATGTTTGAGATATTTTGAAAGCTGCAAGAAGGATTGAGACAAATATGACCAAATGCCGCTTTCAGTACTTGGTATATGTTGGGTATAAAAAAGTCGTAATTTCAAACTGCGAATAGGTGCAGAGAGCCAGAATTTGGCTCCAAAACATGGCTCAGTCCTCGAAATTGGGATGTTTGGGATATTTTGAAAACTGCTGGGAGGTTTGGGACAAATGTGAACAAATGCCGCTTTCAGTACTTGGTATATGTTGGGTATAAAAAGTCGTAATTTCAAACTGCGAATACGTGCAGAGAGCCAGAATCTGGCTCCAAAATATTGCTCAGGCCTCTTAATTGGGTTATTTGGGATATTTCGAAAACTGCAGGGGAGTTTGTGCAAAATGTCACTCACTGCCGCTTTCAGGACTTGGCATATGTTGGGTATAAAAAGTCGTAATTTCAAACTGCGAATACGTGCATAGAGCCAGAATTTGGCTCCAAAATATGGCTCAGGCCTCGAAATTGAGATGTTTGGGATATTTTGAAAACTGCAGTGGGAAATGGGACAAATTTGACAAAACGCCGATTTCAGTACTTGGTATATGTTAGGTATAAAAAGTCGTAATTTCAAAGTGCGAATACGTGCAGAGAGCCAAAATTTGGCTACAAAATATGGCTCAGGCCTCGAAATTGGGATGTTTGGGATATTTTGAAAACTGCAGGGGAGTTTGTGCGAAATGTGACTCACTGCCGCTTTCAGGACTTGGCATATGTTGGGTACAAAATGTCGTAATTTCAAACCGCGAATACGTGCATAGAGCCAGAATTTGGCTCCAAAATATTGCTCACGCCACGAAATTGGGATGTTTGGGGTATTTCGAAAACTGCAGGGGAGTTTGTGCAAAATGTGACTCACTGCTGCTTTCAGTACTTGGCATATGTTGGGTATAAAAATCGTAATATCAAACTGCGAATACGTGCAGAGACCCAGAATTTGGCTCCAAAATATGGCTCAGGCCTCGATATTGTGATGTTTGGGATATTTTGAAAACTGCAGGGAGGTTTGGGACAAATATAACCAAACGCCGCTTTCAACACTTGGCATATGTTGGGTATAAAAAATTCGTAATTTCATACTGCGAATACGTGCAGAGAGCCAGAAGTTGGCTTTAAAATATTGCTCAAGCCTCGAAATTGGGATATTTGGGATATTTCGAAAACTGCAGGGGAGTTTGTGCGAAATGTGACTCACTGCCGCTTTCAGTACTTGTCATATGTTGGGTATAAAAATCGTAATATCAAACTGCGAATACTTGCAGAGAGCCAGAATTTATCTCCAAAATATGGCTCAGGCCTCGAAATTGGGATGTTTGGGATATTTTGAAAACTGCTGGGGGGTTTGGGACAGATGTAACCAAACACCGCTTTCAGTACTTGGCATATGTTGGGTATAAAAAGTCGTAATTTCAAACTGTGAATACGTGCAAAGAGCTTGAATTTGGCTCCAAAATATGGCTCAGGCCTCAAAATTGGGATGTTTGGGATATTTTGTAAACTGCAGGGAGGTTTGGGACAAATGTGACAAAACGCCCCTTTCAGTACTTGGCATATGTTGGGTATATAAAGTCGTAATTTCAAAATGCGAATACGTGCTGAGAGCGAGAATTTGGCTCCAAAATATGGCTCAGGCCTCGAAATTAGGATATTTCTGATATTTTGAAAACTGCAGGGGAGTTTGAGCAAAATGTGACTCACTGCCGCTATCAGGACTTGGCATATGCTGGGTATTAAAAGTCATAATTTCAAACTGCGTATACGTGCATAGAGCCAGAATTTGGCTCCAAAATACGACTCAGGCCTCGAAATTAGGATGTTTAGGATATTTTGAAAATTGCAGGGGGGTTTGGGACAAATGTCACCAAACATTTCAGTACTTCGCATATGTTGGGTATAAAAAAGTCGTAATTTCAAAATACGAATTCGTTCAGAGAGCCAGAATTTGGCTCCAAAATATGGCTCAGGCCTCGAAACTGGGATGTTTAGGATATTTTGAAAACTGCAGGGGGGTTTGGGACAAATGTCACCAAACATTTCAGTACTTCGCATATGTTGGGTATAAAAAAGTCGTAATTTCAAAATACGAATTCGTTCAGAGAGCCAGAATTTGGCTCCAAAATATGGCTCAGGCCTCGAAATTGAGATGTTTGGGATATTTTGAAAACTGCAGGGGGAATTGGGACAAATTTGACAAAACGCCGATTTCAGTACTTGGCATATGTTGGGTATAAAAAAGTCGCAATTTAAAACTACGAATACGTGCAGAGAGCCAGAATTTGGCTCCAAAATATGGCTCAGGCCTCGAAATTGGGATGTTTGAGATATTTTGAAAACTGCAAGAAGGATTGAGACAAATATGACCAAATGCCGCTTTCAGTACTTGGTATATGTTGGGTATAAAAAAGTCGTAATTTCAAACTGCGAATAGGTGCAGAGAGCCAGAATTTGGCTCCAAAACATGGCTCAGTCCTCGAAATTGGGATGTTTGGGATATTTTGAAAACTGCTGGGAGGTTTGGGACAAATGTGACCAAATGCCGCTTTCAGTACTTGGTATATGTTAGGTATAAAAAGTCGTAATTTCAAAGTGCGAATACGTGCAGAGAGCCAAAATTTGGCTACAAAATATGGCTCAGGCCTCGAAATTGGGATGTTTAGGATATTTTGAAAACTGCAGGGGAATTTGTGCAAAATGTGACTCACTGCCGCTATCAGGACTTGGCATATGTTGGGTATAAAAAGTCGAAATTTCAAACTGTAAATACGTGCAGAGAGCCAGAATTTGGCTCTATAATATGGCTCAGGCCTTGAAATTAGGATATTTGGGATATTTTGAAAACTGCAGGGAGGTTTGGGACAAATGTGACCAAACGCCGCTTTCAGTACTTGGTATATGTTGGGTATAAAAAAGTCGTAATTTCAAACTGCGAATACGTGCAGAGAGCGAGAATTTGGCTCTAAAATATGGCTCAGGCCTCGAAATTGGGATATTTGGGATATTTTGAAAACTGCAGTGGGGATTGGGACAAATGTGACCAAACGCCGCTTTCAGAACTTGGCATATGTTGGGTATAAAAAAGTCGCAATTTCAAACTACGAATACGTGCAGAGAGCCAGAATTTGGCTCCAAAATATGGCTCAGGCCTCGAAATTGGGATATTTGGGATATTTCGAAAACTGCAGGGGAGTTTGTGCAAAATGTGACTCACTGCCGCTATCAGGACTTGGCATATGTTGGGTATAAAAAGTCGAAATTTCAAACTGCGAATACGTGCAGAGAGCCAGAATTTGGCTCTATAATATGGCTCAGGCCTCGAAATTAGGATATTTGGGATATTTTGAAAACTGCAGGGGAGGTTTGGGACAAATGTGACCAAACACCGCTTTCAGTACTTGGAATGTGTTGGGTATATAAAGTCGTAATTTCAAACTGCGAATACGTGCAGAGAGCGAGAATTTGGCTCCAAAATATGGCTCAGGCCTTGAAATTGGGATATTTGTGATATTTTGAAAACTGCAGGGGAATTTGTGCAAAATGTGACTCACTGGCGCTTTCAGTACTTGGCATATGTTGGGTATAAAAATCGTAATATCAAACTGCGAATACGTGCAGAGAGCCTGAGTTTGGCTCCATAATATGGCTCACGCCTCGAAATTGGGGATTTGGGGAATTTCGAAAACTGCAGAGGAATTTGTGGAAAATGTGACTCACTGGCGCTTTCAGTACTTGGCATATGTTGGGTATAAAAATCGTAATATCAAACTGCGAATACGTGCAGAGAGCCAGAATTTGTCTCCAAAATATGGCTCAGGCCTCGATATTGTGATGTTTGGGATATTTTGAAAACTGCAGGGAGGTTTGGGACAAATATAACCAAACGCCGCTTTCAACACTTGGCATATGTTGGGTATAAAAAATTCGTAATTTCATACTGCGAATACGTGTAGAGAGCCAGAAGTTGGCTCCAAAATATGGCTCAGGCCTCGAAATTGGGATATTTGGGATATTTCGAAAACTGTAGGGGAGTTTGTGCAAAATTTGACTCACTGCTGCTTTCAGGACTTGGCATATGTTGGGTATAAAAAGTCGTAATTTCAAACTGCGAATACGTGCATAGAGCCAGAATTTGGCTCCAAAATATTGCTCAGTCCTCGAAATTGGGATGTTTGGGATATTTTGAAAACTGCAGGGGGGGTTTGGGACAAATGTGACCAAACGCCGCTTTCAGTACTTGGCATATGTTGGGTATAAAAAGTCGTAATTTCAAACTGCGAATACGTGCAGAGAGCCAGAAGTTGGCTCCAAAATATTCCTCAGGCATCAAAATTGGGATATTTAGGATATTTCGAAAACTGCAGGGGAGTTTGTGGGAAATGTGGCTCACTGTCGCTTATAGGACTTGGCATATGTTGGGCATAAAATGTCGTAATTTCAAACCGCGAATACGTGCATGGAGCCAGAAGTTGGCTCCAAAATATGGCTAAGGCCTCGAAATTGGGATATTTGGGATATTTCGAAAACTGCAGGGGAGTTTGTGCGAAATGTGACTCACTGCCGCTTTCAGTACTTGGCATATATTGGGTATAAAATGTCGTAATTTCAAACTGCGAATACGTGCAGAGAGCCAGAATTTGGCTCCAAAATATTGCTCAAGCCTCGAAATTGGGATATTTGGGATATTTCGAAAACTGCAGGGGAGTTTGTGTGAAATGTGACTCACTGCCGCTTTCAGTACTTGGCATATGTTGGGTATAAATAAAAAGTCGTAAATTCAAACTGCGAATACGTGCAGAGAGCCTGAGTTTGGCTACAAAATATGGCTCACGCCTCGAAATTGGGATGTTTGGGGTATTTCGAAAACTGTAGGGGGGTTTGGGACAAATATGACCAAACGCCGCTTACAGAACTTGGCATATGTTGGGTATAAAAAGTCGTAATTTCAAACTGCGAATACGTGCAGAGAGCCAGAATTTGGCTCCAAAATATGGCTCAGGCCTCAAAATTGGGATATTTGGGATATTTTGAAAACTGCAAGAGAGTTTGTGCAAAATGTGACTCACTGCCGCTTTCAGGACTTGGCATATGCTGGGTATAAAAAGTCATAATTTCAAACTGCGAATACGTGCATAGAGCCAGAATTTGGCTCCAAAATACGACTCAGGCCTCGAAATTGGGATGTTTAGGATATTTTGAAAATTGCAGGGGGGTTTGGGACAAATGTCACCAAACATTTCAGTACTTCGCATATGTTGGGTATAAAAAAGTCGTAATTTCAAAATACGAATTCGTTCAGAGAGCCAGAATTTGGCTCCAAAATATGGCTCAGGCCTCGAAATTGGGATGTTTAGGATATTTTGAAAACTGCAGGGGGGTTTGGGACAAATGTCACCAAACATTTCAGTACTTCGCCATATGTTGGGTATAAAAAAGTCGTAATTTCAAAATACGAATTCGTTCAGAGAGCCAGAATTTGGCTCCAAAATATGGCTCAGGCCTCGAAATTGAGATGTTTGGGATATTTTGAAAACTGCAGGGGGAATTGGGACAAATTTGACAAAACGCCGATTTCAGTACTTAGCATATGTTGGGTATAAAAAAGTCGCAATTTAAAACTACGAATACGTGCAGAGAGCCAGAATTTGGCTCCAAAATATGGCTCAGGCCTCGAAATTGAGATGTTTGGGATATTTTGAAAACTGCAGGGGGAATTGGGACAAATTTGACAAAATGCCGATTTCAGTACTTCGCATATGTTGGGTATAAAAAAGTCGTAATTTCAAACTGCGAATAGGTGCAGAGAGCCAGAATTTGGCTCCAAAACATGGCTCAGTCCTCGAAATTGGGATGTTTGGGATATTTTGAAAACTGCTGGGAGGTTTGGGACAAATGTGACCAAATGCCGCTTTCAGTACTTGGTATATGTTAGGTATAAAAAGTCGTAATTTCAAAGTGCGAATACGTGCAGAGAGCCAAAATTTGGCTACAAAATATGGCTCAGGCCTCGAAATTGGGATGTTTGGGATATTTTGAAAACTGCAGGGGGGTTTGGGAAATATATGACCAAACGCACTTTCAGAACTTTGCATATGTTAGGTATAAAAAGTCGTAATTTCAAAGTGCGAATACGTGCAGAGAGCCAAAATTTGGCTACAAAATATGGCTCAGGCCTCGAAATTGGGATGTTTGGGATATTTTGAAAACTGCAGGGGGGGTTTGGGACATATTTGACTAAACGCCGCTTTCATTACTTGGCATATGTTGGGTATAAAAAGAAGTAATATCAAACGGCGAATACGTGCAGAGAGCCAGAATTTGGCTCCAAAATATAGCTCAGGCCTCGAAATTGGGATATTTGGGATATTTCGAAAACTGCAGGGGAGTTTGTGCAAAATGTGACTCACTGCCGCTATCAGGACTTGGCATATGTTGGGTGTAAAAAGTCGTTATTTCAAACTGCGTATACGTGCATAGAGCCAGAATTTGGCTCCAAAATACGGCTCAGGCCTCGAAATTGGGATGTTTAGGATATTTTGAAAACTGCAGGGGGGTTTGTCACAAATGTCTCCAAACGCTGCTTTCAGTACTTCACATATGTTGGGTATAAAAAATTCGTAATTTCAAACTGAGAATACGTGCAGAGAGCCAGAATTTGGCTCCAAAATATGGCTCAGGCCTCGAAATTGGGATGTTTGGGATATTTTGAAAACTGCAAGGGGGTTTCGGACATATGTGACCAAACGGCGCTTTCATTACTTGGCATATGTTGGGTATAAAATAGTCGTAATTTCAAACGGCGAATACGTGCAGAGAGCCAGAATTTGGCTCCAAAATATAGCTCAGGCCTCGAAATTGGGATTTTTGGGGAATTTCGAAAACTGCAGGAGAGTTTGTGCGAAATGTGACTCACTGCCGCTTTCAGTACTTGGCATATATTGGGTATAAAAATCGTAATATCAAACTGCGAATACGTGCAGAGAGCCAGAATTTGGCTCCAAAATATGGCTCAGGCCTCGATATTGTGATGTTTGGGATATTTTGAAAACTGCAGGGAGGTTTGGGACAAATATAACCAAACGCCGCTTTTAACACTTGGCATATGTTGGGTATAAAAAATTCGTAATTTCATACTGCGAATACGTGCAGAGAGCCAGAAGTTGGCTCCAAAATATGGCTCAGGCCTCGAAATTGGGATATTTGGGATATTTCGAAAACTGTAGGGGAGTTTGTGCAAAATTTGACTCACTGCTTCTTTCAGGACTTGGCATATGTTGGGTATAAAAAGTCGTAATTTCAAACTGCGAATACGTGCATAGAGCCAGAATTTGGCTCCAAAATATTGCTCAGTCCTCGAAATTGGGTAGTTTGGGATATTTTGAAAACTGCAGGGGGGTTTGGGACAAATATGACCAAACGCTGCTTACAGAACTTGGCATTTGTTGGGTATAAAAAGTCGTAATTTCAAACTGCGAATATGTGCAGAGAGCCAGAATTTGGCTCCAAAATATGGCTCAGGCCTCGAAATTGTGATGTTTGGGATATTTTGAAAACTGCTGGGGGGTTTGGGATATATGTGACCAAACGCCACTTTCATTACTAGGCACATGTTGGCTATAAAAAAGTCGTAATTTCAAACCGCGAATACGTGCAGAGAGCCAGAATTTGGCTCCAAAATATGGCTCTGGCCTCGAAATTGGGATGTTTTGGATATTTTGAAAACTGCAAGAAGGATTGAGACAAATGTGACCAAACACCGCTTTCAGTACTTGGTATATGTTGTGTGACGGTAACGCGTTGGTGTTCGGCTGTTCAAAAGCTAGGGGTATGGCCTCGTCACATATAGAAAAAAAAAATAGAAAATCTGGAACTTCGTCTGTGGTAAGGTAAGGAGAAGACACACAAAACACAAGTAAATTTTAACAATGAAATTTTAATTACGTTAAAGAAAGCAAAACATGAATAAAATGGACATACAAATTCGTATAATAAAATCAATCAATCAAAGTAATAAGAATAATCAAATGGCAAAATGAAAAGTTACGTTGAGACAAGTGAGCAAATAACCAGTGTATGATAAACAAAGTAAATAGGTGCCGGAATATTGGCTTCAAGCTATCACTTCTCTTAGTACACGTAAGCCTGGGGCTTAGTCTACCAACGAGACGTGTTAACTTGTCGAAAGCACGGGATATTCTGAAGACTGAGGTCGTGGCGGCCCCAGACATCAAGTAGTATGGTGGGTAGAGTGCAGTTGCAGCTGGACCCGCAGCCAATCAGCGAGGAGCAGGCGACAAGACAGGTAGTTTGGCGGTTCGAGGTGGAGCAGGTGTTCCTGGCTGCATACGTTTTGCTCTCTGGCAAACCTTGGAGATGTTGTTGTCGTTGTTGAATATTTCTTCCATATTAGTTTTGTATAGATTTGTAGCGACGTATTTGGAGGGAAGAGCAGGCTCAATCTCTTGAAGGAGATTATTGTCACAGTTGGGTATAAAAAAGTCGTAATTTCAAACTGCAAATACGTGCAGAGAGCCAGAATTTGGCTCCAAAACATGGCTCAGTCCTCGAAATTGGGATGTTTGGGATATTTTGAAAACTGCTGGGAGGTTTTGGACAAATGTGAACAAATGCCGCTTTCAGTACTTGGTATATGTTGGGTATAAAAAGTCGTAATTTCAAACTGCGAATACGTGCAGAGAGCCAGAATCTGGCTCCAAAATATTGCTCAGGCCTCTTAATTGGGTTATTTGGGATATTTCGAAAACTGCAGGGGAGTTTGTGCAAAATGTCACTCACTGCCGTTTTCAGGACTTGGCATATGTTGGGTATAAAAAGTCGTAATTTCAAACTGCGAATGCGTGCATAGAGCCAGAATTTGGCTCCAAAATACGGCTCAGGCCTCGAAATTGGGATGTTTGGGATATTTTGAAAACTGCAGGGGGGTTTGGGAAAAATATGACCAAACGCCGCTTTCTGAACTTTGCATATGTTGGGTATAAAAAGTCGCAATTTCAAAGTGCGAATACGTGCAGAGAGCCAAAATTTGGCTACAAAATATGGCTCAGGCCTCGAAATTGGGATGTTTGGGATATTTTGAAAACTGCAGAGGGGTTTGGGACAGATGTAACCAAACGCCGCTTTCAGTACTTGGCATATGTTGGATATAAAAAGTCGAAATTTCAAACTGTAAATACGTGCAGAGAGCCAGAATTTGGCTCTATAATATGGCTCAGGCCTTGAAATTAGGATATTTGGGATATTTTGAAAACTGCAGGGAGGTTTGGGACAAATGTGACCAAACGCCGCTTTCAGTACTTGGCATGTGTTGGGTATATAAAGTCGTAATTTCAAACTGCGAATACGTGCAGAGAGCGAGAATTTGGCTCTAAAATATGGCTCAGGCCTCGAAATTGGGATATTTGGGATATTTTGAAAACTGCAGTGGGGATTGGGACAAATGTGACCAAACGCCGCTTTCAGAACTTGGCATATGTTGGGTATAAAAAAGTCGCAATTTCAAACTACGAATACGTGCAGAGAGCGAGAATTTGGCTCTAAAATATGGCTCAGGCCTCGAAATTGGGATATTTGGGATATTTCGAAAACTGCAGGGGAGTTTGTGCAAAATGTGACTCACTGCCGCTATCAGGACTTGGCATATGTTGGGTATAAAAAGTCGAAATTTCAAACTGCGAATACGTGCAGAGAGCCAGAATTTGGCTCTATAATATGGCTCAGGCCTCGAAATTAGGATATTTGGGATATTTTGAAAACTGCAGGGGAGGTTTGGGACAAATGTGACCAAACACCGCTTTCAGTACTTGGAATGTGTTGGGTATATAAAGTCGTAATTTCAAACTGCGAATACGTGCAGAGAGCGAGAATTTGGCTCCAAAATATGGCTCAGGCCTTGAAATTGGGATATTTGTGATATTTTGAAAACTGCAGGGGAATTTGTGCAAAATGTGACTCACTGGCGCTTTCAGTACTTGGCATATGTTGGGTATAAAAATCGTAATATCAAACTGCGAATACGTGCAGAGAGCCTGAGTTTGGCTCCATAATATGGCTCACGCCTCGAAATTGGGGTTTTTGGGGAATTTCGAAAACTGCAGGGGAATTTGTGGAAAATGTGACTCACTGGCGCTTTCAGTACTTGGCATATGTTGGGTATAAAAATCGTAATATCAAACTGCGAATACGTGCAGAGAGCCAGAATTTGGCTCCAAAATATGGCTCAGGCCTCGATATTGTGATGTTTGGGATATTTTGAAAACTGCAGGGAGGTTTGGGACAAATATAACCAAACGCCGCTTTCAACACTTGGCATATGTTGGGTATAAAAAAATCGTAATTTCATACTGCGAATACGTGCAGAGAGCCAGAATTTGGCTCCAAAATATGGCTAAGGCCTCGAAATTGGGATGTTTGGGATATTTTGAAAACTGCAGGGGGGGTTTGGGACAAATGTGACCAAACGCCGCTTTCAGTACTTGGCATATGTTGGGTATAAAAAAGTCGTAATTTCAAACTGCGAATACGTGCAGAGAGCCAGAATTTGGCTCCAAAATATTGCTCAAGCCTCGAAATTGGGATATTTGGGATATTTCGAAAACTGCAGGTGAGTTTGTGCGAAATGTGACTCACTGCCGCTTTCAGTACTTGGCATATGTTGGGTATAAAAAAGTCGTAATTTCAAACTGCGTATACGTGCATAGAGCCAGAATTTGGCTCCAAAGTACGGCTCAGGCCTCGAAATTGGGATGTTTAGGATATTTTGAAAACTGCAGGAGGGTATGAGACAAATGTCACCAAACGCCGCTTTCAGTAATTGGCATATGTTGGGTATAAAAAAGTCGCAATTTCAAACTACGAATACGTGCAGAGAGCCAGAATTTGGCTCCAAAATATGGCTCAGGCCTCGAAATTGGGATGTTTGGGATATTTTGAAAACTGCAAGAAGGATTGAGACAAATGTGACCAAACGCCGCTTTCAGTACTTGGTATATGTTGGGTATAAAAAAGTCGTAATTTCAATCTGCGAATACGTGCATAGAGCCAGAATTTGGCTCCAAAATATGGCTCAGGCCTCGAAATTGGGATGTTTGGGATATTTTGAAAACTGCTGGGAGGTTTGGGACAAATGTGACCAAATGCCGCTTTCAGTACTTGGTATATGTTGGGTATAAAAAGTCGTAATTTCAAACTGCGAATACGTGCAGAGAGCCAGAATTTGGCTCTATAATATGGCTCAGGCCTCGAAATTAGGATATTTGGGATATTTTGAAAACTGCAGGGAGGTTTGGGACAAATGTGACCAAACGCCGCTTTCAGTACTTGGCATATGTTGGGTATATAGATTCGTAATTTCAAAATGCAAATACGTGCAGAGAGCGAGAATTTGGCTCCAAAATATGGCTCAGGCCTCGAAATTGGGATGTTTGGGATATTTTGAAAACTGCAGGGGGGTTTGGGATATATGTGACCAAACGCCGCTTTCATTACTAGGCACATGTTGGCTATAAAAAAGTCGTAATTTCAAACGTCGAATACGTGCAGAGAGCCAGAATTTGGCTCCAAAATATAGCTCAGGCCTCGAAATTGGGATATTTGGGATGTTTCCAAAACTGCAGGGAGGTTTGGGTCAAATGTCACCAAACGCCGCTTTCAGTACATCGCGTATGTTGGGTATAAAAAAGTCGTAATTTAAAACTGCGAATACGTGCAGAGAGCCAGAATTTGGCTCCAAAATATGGCTCAGGCCTCGAAATTGGAATATTTCGGATATTTTGAAAGCTGCAGGGGAGTTTGTGCAAAATGTGACTCTCTGCCGCTATCAAGACTTGGCATATGTTGGGTATAAAAAAGTCGTAATTTAAAACTGCGAATACGTGCAGAGAGCCAGAATTTGGCTCCAAAATATGGCTCAGGCCTCGAAATTGGAATATTTCGGATATTTTGAAAGCTGCAGGGGAGTTTGTGCAAAATATGACTCACTGCCGCTTTCAGTACTTGGCATATGTTGGGTATAAAAAGTCGTAATTTCAAACTGCGAATACGTGCAGAGAGCCAGAATTTGGCTCGAAAATATGGCTCAGGCCTCAAAATTGAGATGTTTGGGATATTTTGAAAACTGCAGTGGGGATTGGGACAAATGTGACCAAACGTCGCTTTCAGAACTTGGCATATGTTGGGTATAAAAAAGTGATGTGGAAAGCATGGGGGATTTTTGTTTATATCGCAGAATGGTGACTGATAGGGGCTAGTGCGTGATGCTTTCCTACTAATCCAGACCCACTCAGATGCACCTGCTATATTTAGATCAACAACACTGCTGATCTATGATTCATCCAGTGTCTAATGTCACTTAGTAGAGAGATTTAGCAAGAGGTCAGCAGCAGATCAACTTTTTCTAAATACCATGTTGGCGATCACAGCAAACAATGAGGGTGAAAAAAAGTTCATTTGCTGAGAGATTGTAATTCAGTAGAACTCCATTCACACTGACTGATGCCAAAATCTAGTACATCCATATCAGCCTGGATAGCTCCAGGGAGCCTCTGGCTCTCGCCATGTAAATGATGTTTCATTACATTCATTTTTTTTTTTACCCTGTCTGTAAGACATTGTTTTCTACAGATAAAATAATAACTATTTGGTATTTTTGAACATCATTCTCATAAATTTCTGCTCTGTTTAATTGAAGCCTTTTTATTTCTGCCATCCAACTATTATGAAGCTAAATGAGCTACGTAACAGCAATCCACGATTAGCAGAACTCACTACCAAACAGGTAAGTGGGAGGGATGAAGTTTGATGCAAATGACAGATAAGGACACACTTTAAAAGGATTCAGTATAAGTAGACAAATAAACACACAATTTAACAGGAGCATCTCTAAGCAGTAGCGTATATACTAAGCCTACAAACATAGGATTATGCCTAAACAGTAGGAGTGAGTGCTTCCAAAGACACAAAGCCAGTGTTCTAAACACTTATGGGGCCATATCACCCGGATTTAAAAAATTCTTGTAGGGTATTCATAATTTATTATCCTGATACATGTGAAAGGTGCTGCACCTAGGCCAAGTTTCAGCATCTCAGCCTAAATAGAGACGGAGAAAAAAAAAAAAAAAAAAAAAAAAGACGAATTTTTCAACCATGTTCAAAAAATTTCACAGCCCACAATTGTGAACCAAAATCATTTATACGACACTCAGCTATGACCTTACTATATAATAAAGATTTGCATGTCACATTATTATCCCAGATGTATTTAGTGCAATAATACAGGTTTTATAAAAGTTTCCCAAAAACGTATGCAACAAAATGAGGTGTATCATTATTTATAAAATCAATAAATCTACGTAGATAAGAATAATGACATGCGTTTATAGAGGCGTAAACTCTACATATAATGTGCAAGTTTCATGTAAATAGAATAATAAATAAAGGCTGTGAAATTTTATCTAGTTGTAAAAGTTGGAGTTGCGTAGCGCGCTCTCAAAGTTTCTCGACCTGCTGTCACTCGTGACTGGTGATTTACGCATTGCGGCCAGCTCGTATGGAGAGCTCGCATGCATCTAGCTGTCAATGCTTCTCTCTTGTTCGTTTGGTAAGTCATATTGCAGTACAAATAGCTAAAAATAGCAAAAATAGCATGTTCTGGGAGATATTGTGTGAGCGCGTCAGCATACATCCTCTCTCCATGAGAGACACGCAGTCACTGACTGCACTACCCTCGTGTCAGACCATATGTTGTGTTGCCATATGTTTAGTTTATATTCATTTTATGCATAACATGTTATTTTCAACGCTATTACGAAAAATAAGACATCTACAACGTAAGATACAATACCCCGCGGCGTACTCACGGCGCGAGGACCAGATTCACGAAAGTTGCAGCGGGAAATTTGACTCTAATTACGTTATTTTTCAAGATATCATTAAACGGTTTGGACCACAGTGTTGCCAGAACGTTGTAGTATTTTTCGTAATTTTTCGTAAATATTCCATTTTTCATCGGATTTTCGGGTGATATGGCCCCTTATATTCGTCGAGCCCTTACCCACTGCTCAGAATGGAGCAACGTCAGTAGGGAGTTTGAAAGTTAACTGAAGTGTTGGTGAACAATGGATATAGCAACAAAGAAATAAACGCCACATAAGATGACACCTGGACCAGGTACAATCCTGAACCTAGAACAGAAACCACAACACCTCCAATAATATTATATTACAAATCGGATTTGGAAGGAAGGATTGGGCTACAGGAAGGATTGGGCTACAGGAAGGATTGGGCTACAAGAAGGATTGGGCTACAGGAAAGATTGGGCTACAGGAAGGATTGAGCTACATCTCCAAATGTATATTTGCCAGATAATTTGGCACTAAAAACAAAGAGCATATATTATTGTTTAGACTAAATCCGCTACTCATTACTTTCCTGAAGTTGTCGTATATACACTACAAAATCTGCGTGTAAATCACAAGACAATTAACACGTGATGAAAATGGTGACGACAGTGTCAGACCACGAAGGAAGAATTGAAACAGGAATTTCCTTAAGTATTTTCGTAATGTATAATACATCTAAAGAAGGGTGTTTCAATTCTTCCTTCGAGGTCTGACATTGTCACTACAGTGTTGAATGTATTTAAACGTTGCAACAATGAATAATGAGAACAATCATTATATGGATGGCGTAATAACAGGGGAGCATTAGCCCCTCTGGTGGTCAGATGCTTAACTGTATTAGAGGTTGACAGTTTAGATATTATAGTGAAGTAAGGGTGAGTGGCGCGTCTGGGAGTCCCACTTCTTAACGTGTGGCTCAGTTGTCGACCAGCCGCCGCCTGGCAAGGGTCATGTTGATTACCAGTGAAAAAAAATAAATGTGTTACAGATATCATTACTCAATCATAATATAGAAAGAATTGTTCGGGGTGTGTACTTCATGTTGTTATTCGTTATTATTTTGTATATTATATGTATTTAGACAAAATATAGAGGAGATTGTCAGGTGGCAGCCATAGGTGTACCCGCTAGTTAAGTCATTAGGGCGCTTGTGGTGGCCTTAATAGCCATGCCAGTAGTTAGCCAGCAATCTTAAGGTTATCTTGAGATGATTTCGGGGCTTAGCATCCCCCGCGGCCCTGTCCTCGACCAGGCCTTCTTTTTCTTACACATCCCCAGGAAACAGCCCATAGCAGCTGTCTAACTCCCAGGTACTTATTTACTGATAGGTATACAGGGTCATCAGGGTGAAAGAAAGTGTCCATTTGTTTCAGCCTTCACCGGGGATCGACCCCGGAACCTCAGGATTACGAATCCGGAGCACTCTCCACTCGGCTGTCAGGCCCCTTAAAACAACCCAAAGAGAAATCTTCGACATATTTTGATGAAAATCTGAATGAAACGAGAAATGTTGGCCACAGATTGTGTGAAGATGGTGGGGGGGGGATTGAGGGGGTGCAGGTTAGTACGATGAGCATGATTCAGAATGATGGAAGGAGAATGGCTCCTATGATGTGACCTAAGGGCCACCATCTACAGTGGCCTCGACGGGGACAGGACGGCGGCACCTTGTCAAAGGTCAGCCTTCCTACTCCCTCCACCCTTATTTTATTGAGGATTTGTCTTGTGTATATTGTGAACAAGAGGAATGACTCGGCATTTACGACTTGAGTGGTTAAGCGGGTTCATGGGTTAATAATCCTATGGGGGAAACAACACATCTATTTTCTGTGTTACATTGTGGCTTGTTGAGCTTGAAGCTGTTGTCCAGCCTGTCTGTGTCAAATATGATATTTTAGAGAAGTGGTCTGTATTAATGACCTCCAACTTGGTCAGTATTACAAAGGCCTCGGCTGTTATTTATTTATTTATATAACTACAAGTTATATTGGGTTTCTGATCAACCCGTCCTCTTAAAACTAACGTCACTTTTGGCTGGTATGCGCGGCACTATGGCCAAATTTGGACGTAATTTGAAATGAAATCGACTCACAAAAGTGAGGCACTGTTCCGTTTTCTGTTTGAGTCGTCCGGCTTACTCGGCCAGCTTAGAAGAGGATTCTTTCCATTAACATTTTTCATAACGTTTTGAAACTTTATGAGAATTTCCTGCCCACCTAACCTATCAGAGGACCCTTAAGTTATTATTGTTGAAAAAGAAATCCCAAATTTATTTTCATTTTTTTTCATTTCCAAATTACGTCCATATTCGGCCATACGGGTAAACGGCCAAAAGCGACGCTATTTTTAAGAGGACAGGTGACAAGGAGTACATAGCACTGTGTGTTTACATTCTTGTAAAGCCACTAGTACGCATAACACTAAGGGCAGGTCCTTAATCTAACAGATAATATTAAGTAGGTAATTTCTAGGAAAATTTATAGGCTAATCTATCAAAATCTACAACAATTTAAACATTTAAAGTGTTAATCCTTCATTGATTCGTGGTAGTGACAGTTGAACAAGTTCTGGCATGATTGTTGTTGCTGTCTTGAACTTTCTCCAAAGCGGAAAATCATTGATGTGTTTTTGAAATGAAGTTTCCATATTAGGACACAGTAGGCCAGATGCGACCACAACAGAGACTCGTACAGTTGAATATTCAATGTTGTTCGTTTAAGTCAAAGATTCGTTTAACTATTCTTAAGGATTGTTTTCATATTAACTGTGAGTCCCAGATGTTCAATGGCTGGTACATCATAACTCCTAGGTAATATTGACTTAAATTTACCAGAGGGCCACCATTTCTCCATAGTGCCCTCTACGGCAACAGGAAGCCGGCGGCTTGTCAAAGGTTCCCCTACGGTTCCTGAGGAGTTTGTCTATCTGTATTTTGAGCGCGCAAACTGCTGCATTATGACATTAGAGGTAGTTTGATAATATGTACAACGTGTCTTGTAGCTAAGCTAAAGGGGGCATATAATGTTTAGCAACAAGTCGCCCTAGATTGTTTAGTGTTAACGACTAGGGCGATGGAGTGGTCATATCAGGATAGCAATTGTGCAGATAAATGGGGAAGATAATTGCAGACGAGGAGTCACAATAACGGGGGCTGAAATATGTTGACCAAACCACACACTAGAAAGTGAAGGGACGACTAGATAATTGTTTGTCTAATAGATGGAAGATGTTAATTGTTTGCATCTTGTTTACTCTACGATGTAAAATGAATTCACTTGTAAATGGTCATTTTTGACAATGTAATCACTAGGCTTCTAACGTTAGTTTAGTGCTCAGAGACCATATACTGTACTTGAGAGGTTTTAAGCATGTTATTTATATAATTTAGGCCAATAGACAGCTAAATAAATTAATAATACACAGTACGTTTATCTAAGGTTAGCTAAAGGTTTGTTTTAGTGGAAGACCGTAATAAGGTAATGTGTTTCTATGTAACTTTAAAAGAACATTGATGCTTAACCATAGCCTCATGAGTCTAAGACAAAAATGTACTCCGTTAGGCTATTGCAGTCTTATCAGTCTTGCCTACTTGCTATTGTTGATACAATCTGTAATTAATCTCCATTGCAATTACACCTCTTCCAGTGATTGGTTCCAGTGTTCTTGAAATTCATAATTGTATTTTCCTACTCGATTGTATTTGAAATAAACTTTATACTTACCCTATTGCTACATAGCCTTCCCGGTTTGGTACCTTATTTTAATAATTACTTATACTTGCCCTTAATATATGTAAAAAATATTTTTTCAGGAGTGTGGCACGTGTGGACAAGTGTTGGATCAGAGGAGTCAAGGTAAAGTGCTTATTTAACAACTAGTTCTGGGGAGGAGCGGGTGGAACTAGATGGACGTAGTCAACTTCACACTCTTGTTACACTAACACTGGTTTGTGCCTCGGAGAGGCTGCAGGATCCAGTAAGTTCAGTAGAACTTCGGTTTCAACTCCTTTTGACCATGTCGTAGCTCAGTCGATTACGGCAGCGTCTGGGATGCTCTCGGATGCAGGTTTGAATCCTTGTCCCGGCCCTTGTGGATTTGTACACTCTTGTTAGCAGGCTGAGAGCTTTTCTTTCCCATAGATTTATTTATAGAAGAGTTAGCAATAAGTCGGCTGGGTTTATTAACGTATTGTTTTTAGGTCCCATTTAGATTATGCAGTTCAGTTTCGGTCGCCACACTAAAGAATGGACATAATTCACTAGAACACGTCAGTTAGGATGACAAAGTTAATCCCGCAAATTAGAAAGCTTCCGTATGAAGAGATGTTGGAAAAACCTTAACGTGACATGATTGAAGTGTACAAGTGGATGAATGGGCATAACAAGGAAGCTATTGATAAGGCTTTAAATGAAGATAAGTTCAGATTTAGGAAATACCTGGGTAAATACTGGTTTGGTAACTGGGTTGTGGATTTGTGGAACAAATTACTGGATCATGTGCAGACGACGAGTCACAATAACGTGGTTGAAGTATGTTGACCAGACCACACACTAGAAGGTGAAGGGACAACGACGTTTCGGTCCGTCCTGGACCATTCTCAAATCGATTGTGGATCATACTACTGGATCACTGGGTCCATATTACTGGATCATAATAGGCATAGGAATCTTTGATTGGTTGAAGCTTAGGTTAGACGTATATGAATGAGTGTAGGTGGATATAAATAGGAAATGCCACGTGCAGGACAATAGGCCATCTGCAGTTTCTTGACTTACGTTCTACTAGTTTACACTCAGAACGCGACTCTCCAATCAGCTTACATCTGTATCCTCAATTGCTGCTAGGTGATCAAGGGCAAACATTTAACCTTGAATGTTTAATACAAACCAAATGATGGGTGGCAAAGATGTATGGTAAGGTAAAAGCTGGGTGGCGAGGCAAGTTTTGGGGTGGTGAAGACTTAGAATATTGTTCAATGTGGGTGACAAAGACTTGCTGTGAGGTAAAGAATAAATTGAGAGATAGGAGAATAATCTTATTAGACTTGGACTGGCTGGCATATGCATTATATATCATTAATGCATATGCCAGGGGGGGGGGGAGAGGAGATCTCCCCAAAGGCATAAACTGCTAGGTCAGGTTATCCACAAACCCATAACCAATGACTCCAAGGTCATGGGAAGCTTGACCTTCCCATGAAGTTGGAGGATTGTTGGTGGGTTTGTGGATTTGGAATGAGGGAAGAGGCGGGCTGGATGAGGCAGTTTATGTCTTGGGAAGTATTTGTAATCATTTTATTTAGAGATGAGTGTGAGCAGAAATGACACGCTATAGTAGTCATTTATAGTGAAGATGATAATGTATTTTCCAAATGAGAAAAAATTATGCGAGGCGAAAACTTAAGTTGAGATAAAAGTATGTTGTCAACAGCTCTACAATAAAAGATTTCGTGGTGGAAGAGATTCCCGCCCGAAAGGTCGGCCATCTTGGCGCGCAGTTTGAACGCTCCTGGCTGGACTTTCTTTCCACACCTCGCCTGGAGCTCATCTTTGAATTCAGCTGGCTTTTTTGGGCCAGTGTGTGCTCACTGCAGCTATCCAGGGGCTCACAGCATCGGGGGAGGCCGGAGCCTCCCTAATGGACGACATATTTTGGAGCCAAATTCTGGCTCTATGCACGTATTCGCAGTTTGATATTACGACTTTTTATACCCAACATATGCCAAGTACTGAAAGTGGCAATGAGTCACATTTTGCACAAACTCCCCTGCAGTTTTCTAAATATCCCAAACATCCCAATTTCGAGGCCTGAGTCATATTTTGGAGCCAAATTCTGGCTCTATGCACGTATTCGCAGCTTGATATTAAGAATTTTTATACCCAACATATGTCAAGTCCTGAAAGCAGCAGTGCGTCACATTTTGCACAAACTCCCCTGCAGTTTTCGAAATATCCCCCCCCCTCCCCGCTCAGCTCGTTGTCGCCGTGTGGGGGGCTTAGTGGGCGGCTGCCAGAGTGTGATGCTCCTTGGGACAGTCCTCTGTCCTTTTCTAGCCTTGTGCTCCTGCAGCCGTCCTCTCCAATTCTGCTGGGCATCTTTTCCTTTTCCTTCTGTTTCGTTTTTCTCCCCCTCTTCTCCTATCTGCTTGCCGTTTCCTGCCGACCTTTTGCTCGTTCTGGTTCTTCCCTTGGACTTCTTCTATTTTGACGCCCGGGTGCTTGAGGAGGCATACTCATGCACCCGTAGAACTGCAGTACCCGACGTCGAGAGCGAGGGGAACCTTTTATTGTCAATCCCCACTTCGTCACTGAACCCGATCTCGACGGACTGTCGGTTTCTTAAGGTGGCGTTTGTGGGGCGTATACTCGCGACGC
This sequence comes from Procambarus clarkii, assembly GCF_040958095.1. NCBI lineage: Eukaryota > Metazoa > Arthropoda > Malacostraca > Decapoda > Cambaridae > Procambarus > Procambarus clarkii. The sequence goes on along the minus strand of NW_027189268.1, from coordinate 245,844 downwards.
ACCCCTAGGAGGCCCTGACAAGATCGGCGATAGCTTCTTGTTGGGTGTCCTGCCTCTAATTGTGGCTCCATGGTGGGTGTGGGGGCACATTCGTGAGTGAATTCTTCTTTCGTCAAGATGATTACCCCTGCTTCGGTTTCTTCTGGTTTACCTTCTCAGGCTCGTGGGGTGGGCGACCAAGCCCCCGAGTCGGTCCGTATTGGAAGACCGGGCTCTGTAGCCTCCGCTGCATTGGGCCCCGACCTTGCTCCTCCTTTGGCCTCTCTGACTCCTTCCTCTGGCTCCCCTCCCTCCTCTGTGGTTGGGTCGAGCCCCAAGCCCCCAGTGGTGACTACCTCGTCCCCTGGCGCGGCTCCTTCTCTAGTTGTAACTACTGCGCCTTTTAACCCCTCTCTCTCTGGGGGTTCTCACCGCCGTCCTCGTCACGGCCGCCCTCGCTCGATTCCTTCCAGTTCTGCTGCCTATCAAGCCTTGTTTGGTCCCGCTTCGTGGGCCAAATATTTTGATCTCCTCCCTCTTGATTCTGCGCCTCCTGACGATTTCTCCCTCCATCGACATCTCATTGATTCCGTGGATGCCTCCATTACTTTCAACCCCACTCGTCTCGGTACACGTGTCGTTGCTGCTCCTTCTCAGGATGCTGCTTCCCGCTTGGCTGCCTTATCCTGCCTTGGCGAGACCCCCGTTCGGGTCTCGAAGAACGCTCAGTTGAATGCCAGTGTTGGCACTATTTTGCTCCCGCCCCATGTTGCGACCGGTGTTCGGGACGTGCGCGACTGCCACGACGATATTCGACATATCCTCGCTGCCCAGGGCCATTCTATTCTCCAGGTGGACACGTTTACTCGTCCCCCTCGTGGTAGTCGCCGTCAACCCCTCCGGGTTGTGAAGATTACCTTTGATGGTAGGACCCTTCCACCCTCTGTCATTCTTGCTGGTGCCAGGTGCTCTGTCCAGGAGTACATTCCTTCTCCTCGGCTCTGCAACAAGTGCTGGAGGTTTGGGCATGGTGCCCTCCGCTGCTCCGGGACTGTCTCTCTCTGTCCTTTGTGTGGTGGCGAAGGTCACTCTAAGTCGGAGTGCGCTTCTCCCCAGGCTCGTTGCCTCAACTGCGGTGAGGCCCATCCTACCTTCTCCCGTGCGTGTGTCCATTACAAGCTTGAGGCAGCCGTCCTCAACTTGAAGCACCGGGAGCGTTTATCTTTTCCTGAGGCGAGGCGCCAGGTTCGCCGGCTCCCGCCTTATGCTAATATCTCTTATGCTCGCGTGTTGCGCTCTTCCTCTCCTCGTCCTTCCCGCCTTCCTCAGACTCACAACCGTTTCCGGGCCTTGGACCCTGATGCGCCCACTGCCCCCTCCTCTGTCCCTTTGGGTTCTCTCCCGAAGGATCCTCCTCCTGGTCCTCTGTCTGGGGTTCCCCTTCCTTCTACCCGGTCTGTCGTGTCTTCTGTGTCTTCTTCCTCGTCCCCCTCCGATCCTCCTTCCCATCCTCTTCCTCCATCTATCGGCTCTCCCCACCGCCTGTCGGTGCTGGCGGATGTCCATCGCTCTCCTAACGGCCGTCGTGTGTGCTCTCGTTCGGCTTCTCCTGTTGAGACACTGGAATCCGTTGCCCGGTACGTAGTTGCTGGGACACCGGTCTCTTTAAGTCAGAAGCGTAAGCCTGGCTCCTCTCCTTCCTCTTCCCCGGCGGGTAAGAAGGCTTCGCTTTCTTCCTCAGCTCCTCCTTCTGGCTCTGTTGCTCCTTCCCCTCCCGTTTCAGTGCTTGCGCCCCCTGTTCCTGCTATGGAGGTTTCTTTGGCCCCTGCTTCCCTTTCGGTTGCTGCTCTTGCTGGGGTGCGCTCCCCTCTTTCTACTCCCCCTCTTCCTGCTGCTGTCCTTGACTGCTCCTCTCCGTTGTCTCCTCCTCCTCCTCCTCCTCCTCCGGACCCTGCCCGCCCACCTCTGATCTGTTCTCCCGTTTCCTTCCCACCGTCTTTGCTCAGTTTACCCATGCCCCCTAACCCTGACTTTGCTGACCCTGATCCCGACCCTGATATTCTTTAACGTGCTCTGTTGGTCTTTCGCCTTTGTTTCTTCCTTGTTCTCTGTTTTTGTCCTTTCTCTTCTCGTCGTTGTCCATTCTTCAATGGAACGTTCGAGGTTATTACGCCAATTTCCTCGAACTCCAACTTCTGGTTTCGCGGTTTTCGCCCCTTTGTGTCTGTCTCCAGGAGCCAATGCTTGGTGCTCGTCCTGGTCGTTTTCGTGGCTATTCCTTTCTCTCCCCCCTCCCCCAGCCATTGCTGGGGCTTCTAATTCTTCTGCTCTCTTGATTCGGGCTGATGTTCCCTTTGTTCCTTTACTTTTTCCTTCGCCTCTCCATTGTTCTGCTGCTCGTATCTTTGTGGGGAAATGGTACACAGTTTGTTCCATTTATCTCCCCCCGAGTGTCCCGCTCTCTCTTCCTGATTTGAAACACCTCCTAGACTCCTTGCCGGAGCCTGTGCTCCTGCTGGGTGACTTCAATTGTCGTCATTCTCTTTGGGGTGGCGTTCTGACGAATACCCGGGGTCGCCTCCTTGAGCCGTTTCTCCTCTCTTCTTCCCTGTCTCTTCTGAATTCTGGTGAGCCCACTCATTTGGACTCTCGAACTCGCACCCTTTCTTGTCTTGATCTTTCTCTCTGCTCTTCTTCTCTTTACTTAGATTTCACGTGGCAGGTTCTTGATGACCTCCATGGAAGTGATCATTTCCCCATCCTTGTTTCCTTTTTCTCTTTTCGCCCTTCCCTCTCTTTCCCTAGGTGGCAGTTTGCTAAGGCGGACTGGACCCTATTTTCCCTCAGTGCTACTCTCTCTGACCTCTCCCTTCTGCCCCTCTCTCGCGCTCTCCTCCTTTTTCATGACACTGTCTTCGACGCTGCCCTCCGCTCTATCCCTCGCTCTTCCTCTCGAGGTCCACGGAAGTGCGTTCCCTGATGGAATGCGGACTGTGCTCGGGCTGTCCGCTGTAAGCGTGCAGCCTGGAAGAAGCACCGCCGTAGGCAGACGACCGATTCTTTTCTTTCGGAAAGCGAGTGCGGTGGCCCGTAGGGCCATCCGTACGGCTAACCGTGAATGTTGGGCATCTTATGTCTCAACAATTACGTCCGAAACCCCTCTGGCCCAGATCTGGAAGCGTATCCGCAAGATAGCGGGTAAGTTCGTTCCCGATGTTTCACCGGTCCTTCACCTCCATGATACTCTTGTGGCGGACCCGTTGCAGGTCGCTTCCGAACTGGGTTCCCACTTTTCTTCTGTTAGCTCTGGTCTTCATCTTCCCCAATCTTTCCTTCTTCGTAAACCTGTCCTTGAGTCTCGTCCTTTAGATTTCTGCACTCATCTTCAGCTTCCCTATAATGATCCCTTCTCTCTCTCTGAACTTCGTTCTGCCCTGGCCCTCTGCGGTTCTACGGCGGCGGGCTCCGATGGTATTCATTATGAGATGCTTCGCCATCTCCCTCCGAGCACGTCTCAGTATTTACTGAGTCTGTATAATCGGATCTGGGAGTCGTCGTCAGTCCCTGAGGACTGGCTCGATGCCGTTGTCCTCCCTGTTCGCAAACCGGGGTCTCTGGGTACTTCCCCTAAGGACTTTCGCCCTATTGCTCTCACAAGTTGTGTCTGCAAACTCTTTGAACGTATGGTTAACGTTCGTCTGATGTGGTTCCTGGAACACCATCACCTCCTCTCCCCTTCTCAATTTGGTTTCCGCAAGTGCCGCAGCACGACAGATGTCCTGGTGAACTTGGAGGTCTATATTCGTACTGCTTTTGCTGCGAAGACCTCCGTTGTTGCCGTCCTTTTTGACCTAGAAAAGGCTTACGACACCACTTGGCGTTATCATATCCTATCTCAACTTCATTCTTTTGGCCTTCGTGGTCATCTCCCTCTCTTTCTCCGCAGCTTCCTCTCTCGTCGTTCCTTTCGGGTGCGCCTTGGTATCGCTCTCTCTCCCTCTTTTCAGCAATACGAAGGTGTGCCCCAGGGTAGTGTTCTGAGCACTACTCTTTTTTCTGGTTGCCCTCAATGGTCTTCTTTCCTCTCTTCCTTCTGGTGTATTCTCCGCTCTCTATGTCGATGATCTTACCCTTTGTTGTCAGGGTGATGATTCGCCTTTCCTTCAACGCCGGCTTCAACTTGCCATTGATGCCGTGTCGTCTTGGGCCACAGGTCATGGCTTCAAGTTCTCTACTTCTAAGACTTGTGCCATGACTTTTACGCGGAAACGGGTTGTTCTTCGTCCCTCTTTGTCACTTTATGGTCATCCCCTTGAATACAAAGATTCCGCGAAGCTTTTGGGGTTATTCCTTGACACTCGTTTGTCTTGGTCTCCCCATATCTCTTACCTCCGTGTTGAGTGCTCTAAGGCCCTTACCCTCCTTCGGGTCTTGTCCCATCTTCTTGGGGGGCAGATAGGCGCACTCTCCTTGCTTTACATTCCTCTCTCGTCCTGTCTAAGCTCGATTATGGTTGCCCTGCTTACTCGTCTGCTTCTCCTTCTACTCTTCGCCGTCTTGATGCTTTGCACCATACTGGGTTGCGTCTCAGTTCTGGTGCCTTTCGTTCGACTCCCATCCTTAGCTTGTATGTTGACACTGGCTTCCTGTCTCTCCAGGACCGCCGTGATCGCTACTGTCTTCGCTATCTTGCGCGGTCCTTGCAACATCCTTCCTCTCGCCTCTGTCGTGCTTTAACTTTTACCCCTCCTGCGGTTCCTGTTCCTCTTCACCACCCTCTTTCTGTCCGGTTATCTCGCCTACAGGATTCTCTTTCCGTTCGTATTTCTGATGTTTCTCCTCGTGTTGTTCCTTCTTTGCCCCGGTGGAGGGTCCCTCTTCCGCGGTTTTGTACATCCTTGACCCGTATCACTAAAGCTTTTACCCCTCCTACGGTTCTAAAACGCCTTTTCCTCGAGCACTTTTCTTCTCACTCCCGCTCCGTTTCTGTCTTCACCGATGGGTCTAAGTCAGCGGACGGTGTTGGCTACTCTGTTGTTTTTCCTGATCGCACTTATATGTGTCGCTTGCCTCCGGAGACTAGCATCTTTACAGCGGAAATTTATGCTATTCTCTATGCTCTTCGTCTCCTGCTTTCTCGTTGTCAGTCTTCCTTTGTGGTTGTTGTTGACTCTCGTAGTGCCCTCATGGCTCTCGGGTCCTTTAATCCGGTTCATCCAGTAGTTGTCGAGATCCAGCATTGGCTGTTTCTCGTTCACAGTAAATTTAAGTCGGTTGAGTTTTGTTGGGTTCCCAGCCATATTGGTGTGTCTTTAAATGAGCGTGCGGATGCTGCTGCCAAGGAAGCTGTCCGCTCTTGTCCCATCTCTCGCAAGGGCATTCCGTATTCCGACTTTTACCCGGTTATCCATTCCTCAGTCCTTTCCCGTTGGCAGGCTTCTTGGTTGTCTGTTACTGGTAACAAGCTCCGTACTCTTAAATGTTGTATTTCCTCGTGGCCGTCCTCCTTCCACCGTAACCGGCGGTGGGAAACAGCTCTGGCGAGGTTGCGTATTGGCCATACTCGCTTAACCCATGGTCACTTGATGGAGCGCCGCCCTGCTCCTTATTGTCCTAGTTGCATTGTCCCTCTTACGGTCGTGCATGTCCTTCTTGAATGTCCAGACTTCCAGGACGAGCGTGTGTCTTGCTTTCCGACCGCCCCTCGCGGTCACCTGTCCCTCGATAGAATTCTTGGTGACTCGGATACTTTTGATATCGTTCGCCTTATGCGTTTTTGTTCTCGTATTGGCATCCTTAGTGATATTTAGCGTCCTCTGATTATTTTGCGTACTTGATGGTGCTACATAGCCTTCCCGGTTTGGTGCCTTCTTTTGATAATTACTTACTTACTTTCGAAATATCCCAAATATCCCAATTTCGAGGCCTGATCCATATTTTGGAGCCAAATTCAGGCTCTCTGCACGTATTCGCAATTTGAAATTACGACTTTTTTATACCCAACATATGCGAAGTACTGAAAGCGGCGTTTGGTCACATTTGTCCCAAACCTTCCTGCAGTTTTCAAAATATCCCAAACATCCCAATATCGAGGCCTGAGCCATATTTTGGAGCCAAATTCTGGCTCTTTGCACGTATTCGCAGTTTGATATTACAAATTTTATACCCTCATATGCAAAGTACTGAAAGCGGCAGTAAGTCACATTTTGCACAGACTCCCGTCCAGTTTTCAAAATATCCCAAATATCCCAATTTCGAGGCCTGAGCCATATTTTGGAGCCAAATTCTGGCTCTCTGCACGTATACGCAGTTTGAAATTGTGACTTTTTTATACCCAACATATGTCAAGTACTGAAAGCGGCATTTGGTCATATTTGTCCTAAACCCCCCTGCAGTTTTCAAAATATCCCAAACTTCCCAATTTCGAGGCCTGAGTCATATTTTGGAGCCAAATTCTGGCTCTCTGCACGTTTTCGCAGTTTGAAATTACCACTTTTTATACCCAACATATGCCAAGTCCTGAAAGCGGCAGTGAGTCACATTTTGTACAAACTCCCCTGCAGTTTTCGAAATTTCCCAAATATCCCAATTTCGAGGGCTGAGCCATATTATGGAGCCAAATTCTGGCTCTCTGCACGTATTCGCAGTTTGAAATTGCGACTTTTTTATACCAACATATGCCAAGTACTGAAAGCGGCATTTGGTCACATTTGTCCTAAACCTCCCTGCAGTTTCCAAATATCCCAAACATCCCAATATCGAGGATTGAGCCATACTTTGGAGCCAAATTCTGGCTCTATGGAAGTATTCGCAGTTTGATATTACGAATTTTATACCCAACATATGCCAAGTACTGAAAGCGGCAGTAAGTCACATTTTGCACAGACTCCCCTCCAGTTTTCAAAATATCCCAATTTCGAGGCCTGAGCCATATTTTGGAGCCAAATTCTGGCTCTATGCACGTATTCGCAGTTTGATATTACGACTTTTTATACCCAACATATGCTAAGTCCTGAAAGCGGCAGTGAGTCACATTTTGCACAAACTCCCCTGCAGTTTTCGAAATATCCCAAATATCCCAATTTCGAGGCCTGATCCATATTTTGGAGCCAAATTCTGGCTCTCTGCACGTATTCGCAGTTTGAAATTGCGACTTTTTTATACCAACATATGCCAAGTAGTGAAAGCGGCGTTTGGTCACATTTGTCCCAAACCTCCCTGCAGTTTTCAAAATATCCCAAACATCCCAATTTCGAGGCCTGAGCCATAATTTGGAGAAAAATTCTGGCTCTATGCACGTATTCGCAGTTTGAAATTGCGACTTTTTTATACCCAACATATGCCAAGTAATGAAAGCGGCAGTGAGTCACATTTTGCCCAAACTCCCCTCCAGTTTTCAAAATAACGCAAATATCCCAATTTCGAGGCCTGAGCCATATTTTGGAGCCAAATTCTGGCTCTCTGCACGTATTCGCAGTTTGAAATTACATCTTTTTATACCCAACATATGCCAAGTACTGAATGCGGCGTTTGGACACATTTGTCCCAAACATCCTTGCAGTTTTCAAAATATCCCAAATATCCCAATTTCGAGGCCTGAGTCATATTTTGGAGCCAAATTCAGGCTCTCTGCACGTATTCGCAGTTTGAAATTACGAATTTTTATACCCAACATATGCCAAGTACTGAAAGCGGTGTTTGGTCATATTTGTCCCAAAGTCCCCTGCAGTTTCAAAATATCCCAAACATCCCAATTTCGAGGCATGAGCCATATTTTGCAGCCAAATTCTGGCTCTCTGCACGTATTCGCAGTTTGATATTACGACTTTTTATACCCAACATATGCCAAGTACTGAAAGCGGCGTTTGGTCACATTTGTCCCAAACACCCCTGCAGTTTTCAAAATATCCCAAATATCCCAATTTCGAGGCCTGAGCCATATTTTGGAGCCAAATTCTGGCTCTTAGCACGTATTCGCAGTTTGATATTACGACTTTTTATACCCAACATATGCCAAGTACTGAAAGCGGCGTTTGGTCACATTTGTCCCAAACACCCCTGCAGTTTTCAAAATATCCCAAATATCCCAATTTCGAGGCCTGAGCCATATTTTGGAGCCAAATTCTGGCTCTCTGCACGTATTCGCAGTTCGAAATTACGTCTTTTTATACCCAACATATTTCAAGTACTGAAAGCGGCGTTTGGTCACATTTGTCCCAAACCTCCCCGCAGTTTTCAAAATATGCCAAATATCCCAATTTCGAGGCCTGAGCCATAATTTGGAGCCAAATTCTGGCTCTATGCACGTATTCGCAGTTTGATATTAAGAATTTTTATACCCAACATATGCCAAGTCCTGAAAGCAGCAGTGCGTCACATTTTGCACAAACTCCCCTGCAGTTTTCGAAATATCCCAAACATCCCAATTTCGAGGCCTGAGCCATATTTTGGAGCCAAATTCTGACTCTCTGCACGTATTCGCAGTTTGAAATCTCAACTTTTTTATACCCAACATATGTCAAGTACTGAAAGCGGCGTTTGGTCATATTTGTCCTAAACTCCCCTGCAGTTTTCAAAATATCCCAAACATCCCAATATCGAGGCCTGAGCCATATTTTGGAGCCAAATTCTGGCTCTATGCACGTATTCGCAGTTTGATATTACGAATTTTATACCCAACATATGCCAAGTACTGAAAGCGGCGTTTGGTCACATTTGTCCCAAACCTTCCTGTAGTTTTCAAAAAATATCCCAAACATCCCAATATCAAGGCCTGAGCCATATTTTGGAGCCAAATTCTGGCTCTATGCACGTATTCGCAGTTTGATATTACAAATTTTATACCCACATATGCAAAGTACTGAAAGCGGCAGTGAGTCACATTTTGCACAGACTCCCGTCCAGTTTTCAAAATATCCCAAATATTCCAAATTCGAGGCCTGAGCCATATTTTGGAGCCAAATTCTGGATCTCTGCACGTATTCGCAGTTTGAAATTGCGACTTTTTTATACCCAACATATGTCAAGTAATGAAAGCGGCAGTGAGTCACATTTTGCCCAAACTCCCCTCCAGTTTTTAAAATATTGCAAATATCCCAATTTCGAGGCCTGAGCCATATTTTGGAGCCAAATTCTGGCTCTCTTCACGAATTCGCAGTTTGAAATTACATCTTTTTATACCCAACATATGCCAAGTACTGAAAGCGGCGTTTGGACACATTTGACCCAAACATCCTTGCAGTTTTCAAAATATCCCAAATATCCTAATTTCGAGGCCTGAGCCATATTTTGGAGCCAAATTCAGGCTCTCTGCACGTATTCGCAGTTTGAAATTACGACTTTTTATACCCAACATATGCCAAGTACTGAAAGCGGCGTTTGGTCATATTTGTCCCAAAGTCCCCTGTAGTTTTCAAAATATCCCAAACATCCCAATTTCGAGGCATGAGCCATATTTTGGAGCCAAATTCTGGCTCTCTGCATGTATTCGCAGTTTGAAATTACGACTTTTTATACCCAACATATGTCAAGTACTGAAAGCGGCGTTTGGTCATATTTGTCCCAAACTCCTCTGCAAATTTCAAAATATCCCAAACTTCCCAATTTCGTGGCCTGAGTCCTATTTTGGAGCCAAATTCTGGCTCTCTGCACGTATTCGCAGTTTGAAATTACGACTTTTTATACCCAACATATGCCATGTCCTGAAAGCCGCAGTGAGTCACATTTTGCACAAGCTCCCCTGCAATTTTCAAAATATCCCAATTTCGAGGCCTGAGCCATATTATGGAGCCAAATTCTGGCTATCTGCACGCATTCGCAGTTTGAAATTGCGACTTTTTTATACCAACATATGCCAAGTACTGAAAGCGGCGTTTGGTCACATTTGTCCCAAACCTCCCTGCAGTTTTAAAATATTCCAAACATCCCGATTTCGAGGCCTGAGCCATAATTTGGAGCCAAATTCTGGCTCTATGCAAGTATTCGCAGTTTGATATTACGAATTTTTATACCCAACATATGCCAAGTACTGAAAGCGGCGTTTGGTCACATTCGTCCCAAACATCCCTACAGTTTTCAAAATATCCCAAATATCCCAATTTCGAGGCCTGAGCCATATTTTGGAGCCAAATTCTGGCTCTCTGCACGTATTCGCAGTTCGAAATTACGTCTTTTTATACCCAACATATTCCAAGTACTGAAAGCGGCGTTTGGTCACATTTGTCCCAAACTTCCCCGCAGTTTTCAAAATATGCCAAATATCCCAATTTCGTGGCCTGAGCCATATTTTGGAGCCAAATTCTGGCTCTTAGCACGTATTTGCAGTTTGATATTACGACTTTTTATACACAACATATGCCAAGTACTGAAATCGGCAGTGAGTCACTTTTTGCACAAACTCCCCTGCTGTTTTCGAAATATCCCAAATATCCCAATTTCGAGGCCTGAGCCATATTTTGGAGCCAAATTCTGGCTCTATGCACGTATTCGCAGTTTGATATTACGACTTTTTATACCCAACATATGCCAAGTACTGAAAGCGGCATTTAGTCACATTTGTCCTAAACCTCCCTGCAGTTTTCAAAATATCCCAAACATCCCAAATATCCCAAACATTTTTATACCCAACATATGCTAAGTCCTGAAAGCGGCAGTGAGTCACATTTTGCACAAACTCCCCTGCAGTTTTCGAAATATCTCAAATATCCCAATTTCGAGGCCTAAGCCATATTATGGAGCCAAATTCTGGCTCTCTGCACGTATTCGCAGTTTGAAATTGCGACTTTTTTATACCCAACATATGTCAAGTACTGAAAGCGGCGTTTGGTCAAATTTGTCCTAAACTCCCCTGCAGTTTTCAAAATATCCCAAACTTCCCAATTTCGAGGCCTGAGTCATATTTTGGAGCCAAATTCTGGCTCTCTGCACGTTTTCGCAATTTGAAATTACCACTTTTTATACCCAACATATCCCAAGTGCTGAAAGCGGCAGTGAGTCACATTTTGCACAAACTCCCCTGCAGTTTCCAAAATATCCCAAATATCCCAATTTCGAGGCCTCAGCCATATTATGGAGCCAAATTCTGGCTCTTTGCACGTATTCGCAGTTTGACATGACGACTTTTTATACCCAACATATGCCAAGTCCTGAAAGCGGCAGTGAGTCATATTTTGCACAAACTCCCCTGCATTTACGAAATATCCCAAATATCCCAATTTCGAGGCCTGAGCCATAATTTGGAGCCAAATTCTGGCTCTATGCACGTATTCGCAGTTTGATATTACAAATTTTTATACCCAACATATGCCAAGTCCTGAAAGCGGCAGTGAGTCACATTTTGCACAAACTCCCCTGCAGTTTTTGAAATATCCCAAATATCCCAATTTCGAGGCCTGAGCCATATTTTGGAGCCAAATTCAGGCTCTCTGCACGTATTCGCAGTTTGATATTACGAATTTTATACCCAACATATGCCAAGTACTGAAAGCGGCAGTAAGTCACATTTTGCACAGACTCCTCTCCAGTTTTCAAAATATTCCAAATATCCCAATTTCGAGGCCTGAGCCATATTTTGGAGCCAAATTCTGGATCTCTGCACGTATTCGCAGTTTGATATTACGACTTTTTATACCCAACATATGCCAAGTCCTGAAAGCCGCAGTGAGTAGCATTTTGCACAAACTCCCCTGCAGTTTTCAAAATATCCCAATTTCGAGGCCTGAGCCATATTTTGGAGCCAAATTCAGGCTCTCTGCACGTAGTCGCAGTTTGAAATTGCGACTTTTTTATACCAACATATGCCTAGTACTGAAAGTGGCGTTTGGTCACATTTGTCCCAAACCTCCCTGCAGTTTTCAAAATATCCCAATTTCGAGGCCAGAGCCATAATTTGTAGCCAAATTCTGGCTCTATGCACGTATTCGCAGTTTGATATTACGACTTTTTATACCCAACATATGCCAAGTACTGAAAGCGGCGTTTGGTCTCATTTGTCCCAAACATCCCTGCAGTTTTCAAAATATCCCAATTTTGAGGCCTGAGCCATATTTTGGACCCTAATTCTGGCTCTATGCACGTATTCGCAGTTCGAAATTACGTCTTTTTATACCCAACATATTCCAAGTACTGAAAGCGGCGTTTGGTCTCATTTGTCCCAAACCTCCCCGCAGTTTTCAAAATATGCCAAATATCCCAATTTCGAGGCCTGAGCCATATTTTGAGCCAAATTCTGGCTCTTAGCACGTATTCGCAGTTTGATATTACGACTTTTTATACCCAACATTCGCCAAGTACTGAAATCGGCAGTGAGTCACATTTCGCACAAACTCCCCTGCAGTTTTCAAAATATCCCAAACGTCCCAATTTCGAGGCCTGAGCCATATTTTGGAGCCAAATTCTGGCTCTCTGCACGTATTCGCAGCTTGATATTAAGAATTTTTATACCCAACATATGCCAAGTCCTGAAAGAGGCAGTGAGTCACATTTTGCACAAACTCCCCTGCAGTTTTCGAATTATCCCAAATATCCCAATTTCGAGGCCTGAGCCATATTTTGGAGCCAAATTCTGGATTTCTGCACGTATTCGCAGATTGAAATTGCGACTATTTTTATACCCAACATATGCCAAGTAATGAAAGCGGCAGTGAGTCACATTTTGCCCAAACTCCCCTCCAGTTTTTAAAATATTGCAAATATCCCAATTTCGAGGCCTGAGCCATATTTTGGAGCCAAATTCTGGCTCTCTTCACGAATTCGCAGTTTGAAATTACATCTTTTTATACCCAACATATGCCAAGTACTGAAAGCGGCGTTTGGACACATTTGACCCAAACATCCTTGCAGTTTTCAAAATATCCCAAATATCCTAATTTCGAGGCCTGAGCCATATTTTGGAGCCAAATTCAGGCTCTCTGCACGTATTCGCAGTTTGAAATTACGACTTTTTATACCCAACATATGCCAAGTACTGAAAGCGGCGTTTGGTCATATTTGTCCCAAAGTCCCCTGTAGTTTTCAAAATATCCCAAACATCCCAATTTCGAGGCATGAGCCATATTTTGGAGCCAAATTCTGGCTCTCTGCATGTATTCGCAGTTTGAAATTACGACTTTTTATACCCAACATATGTCAAGTACTGAAAGCGGCGTTTGGTCATATTTGTCCCAAACTCCCCTGCAAATTTCAAAATATCCCAAACTTCCCAATTTCGTGGCCTGAGTCCTATTTTGGAGCCAAATTCTGGCTCTCTGCACGTATTCGCAGTTCGAAATTACGACTTTTTATACCCAACATATGCCATGTCCTGAAAGCCGCAGTGAGTCACATTTTGCACAAGCTCCCCTGCAATTTTCAAAATATCCCAATTTCGAGGCCTGAGCCATATTATGGAGCCAAATTCTGGCTATCTGCACGCATTCGCAGTTTGAAATTGCGACTTTTTTATACCAACATATGCCAAGTACTGAAAGCGGCGTTTGGTCACATTTGTCCCAAACCTCCCTGCAGTTTTAAAATATTCCAAACATCCCGATTTCGAGGCCTGAGCCATAATTTGGAGCCAAATTCTGGCTCTATGCAAGTATTCGCAGTTTGATATTACGAATTTTTATACCCAACATATGCCAAGTACTGAAAGCGGCGTTTGGTCACATTCGTCCCAAACATCCCTACAGTTTTCAAAATATCCCAAATATCCCAATTTCGAGGCCTGAGCCATATTTTGGAGCCAAATTCTGGCTCTCTGCACGTATTCGCAGTTCGAAATTACGTCTTTTTATACCCAACATATTCCAAGTACTGAAAGCGGCGTTTGGTCACATTTGTCCCAAACTTCCCCGCAGTTTTCAAAATATGCCAAATATCCCAATTTCGTGGACTGAGCCATATTTTGGAGCCAAATTCTGGCTCTTAGCACGTATTTGCAGTTTGATATTACGACTTTTTATACACAACATATGCCAAGTACTGAAATCGGCAGTGAGTCACTTTTTGCACAAACTCCCCTGCTGTTTTCGAAATATCCCAAATATCCCAATTTCGAGGCCTGAGCCATATTTTGGAGCCAAATTCTGGCTCTATGCACGTATTCGCAGTTTGATATTACGACTTTTTATACCCAACATATGCCAAGTACTGAAAGCGGCATTTAGTCACATTTGTCCTAAACCTCCCTGCAGTTTTCAAAATATCCCAAACATCCCAAATATCCCAAACATTTTTATACCCAACATATGCTAAGTCCTGAAAGCGGCAGTGAGTCACATTTTGCACAAACTCCCCTGCAGTTTTCGAAATATCTCAAATATCCCAATTTCGAGGCCTAAGCCGTATTATGGAGCCAAATTCTGGCTCTCTGCACGTATTCGCAGTTTGAAATTGCGACTTTTTTATACCCAACATATGTCAAGTACTGAAAGCGGCGTTTGGTCAAATTTGTCCTAAACTCCCCTGCAGTTTTCAAAATATCCCAAACTTCCCAATTTCGAGGCCTGAGTCATATTTTGGAGCCAAATTCTGGCTCTCTGCACGTTTTCGCAATTTGAAATTACCACTTTTTATACCCAACATATCCCAAGTGCTGAAAGCGGCAGTGAGTCACATTTTGCACAAACTCCCCTGCAGTTTCCAAAATATCCCAAATATCCCAATTTCGAGGCCTCAGCCATATTATGGAGCCAAATTCTGCCTCTTTGCACGTATTCGCAGTTTGACATGACGACTTTTTATACCCAACATATGCCAAGTCCTGAAAGCGGCAGTGAGTCATATTTTGCACAAACTCCCCTGCATTTACGAAATATCCCAAATATCCCAATTTCGAGGCCTGAGCCATAATTTGGAGCCAAATTCTGGCTCTATGCACGTATTCGCAGTTTGATATTACAAATTTTTATACCCAACATATGCCAAGTCCTGAAAGCGGCAGTGAGTCACATTTTGCACAAACTCCCCTGCAGTTTTTGAAATATCCCAAATATCCCAATTTCGAGGCCTGAGCCATATTTTGGAGCCAAATTCAGGCTCTCTGCACGTATTCGCAGTTTGATATTACGAATTTTATACCCAACATATGCCAAGTACTGAAAGCGGCAGTAAGTCACATTTTGCACAGACTCCTCTCCAGTTTTCAAAATATTCCAAATATCCCAATTTCGAGGCCTGAGCCATATTTTGGAGCCAAATTCTGGATCTCTGCACGTATTCGCAGTTTGATATTACGACTTTTTATACCCAACATATGCCAAGTCCTGAAAGCCGCAGTGAGTCGCATTTTGCACAAACTCCCCTGCAGTTTTCAAAATATCCCAATTTCGAGGCCTGAGCCATATTTTGGAGCCAAATTCAGGCTCTCTGCACGTAGTCGCAGTTTGAAATTGCGACTTTTTTATACCAACATATGCCTAGTACTGAAAGTGGCGTTTGGTCACATTTGTCCCAAACCTCCCTGCAGTTTTCAAAATATCCCAATTTCGAGGCCAGAGCCATAATTTGTAGCCAAATTCTGGCTCTATGCACGTATTCGCAGTTTGATATTACGACTTTTTATACCCAACATATGCCAAGTACTGAAAGCGGCGTTTGGTCTCATTTGTCCCAAACATCCCTGCAGTTTTCAAAATATCCCAATTTTGAGGCCTGAGCCATATTTTGGAGCCTAATTCTGGCTCTATGCACGTATTCGCAATTCGAAATTACGTCTTTTTATACCCAACATATTCCAAGTACTGAAAGCGGCGTTTGGTCTCATTTGTCCCAAACCTCCCCGCAGTTTTCAAAATATGCCAAATATCCCAATTTCGAGGCCTGAGCCATATTTTGAGCCAAATTCTGGCTCTTAGCACGTATTCGCAGTTTGATATTACGACTTTTTATACCCAACATTCGCCAAGTACTGAAATCGGCAGTGAGTCACATTTCGCACAAACTCCCCTGCAGTTTTCAAAATATCCCAAACGTCCCAATTTCGAGGCCTGAGCCATATTTTGGAGCCAAATTCTGGCTCTCTGCACGTATTCGCAGCTTGATATTAAGAATTTTTATACCCAACATATGCCAAGTCCTGAAAGAGGCAGTGAGTCACATTTTGCACAAACTTCCCTGCAGTTTTCGAATTATCCCAAATATCCCAATTTCGAGGCCTGAGCCATATTTTGGAGCCAAATTCTGGATTTCTGCACGTATTCGCAGATTGAAATTGTGACTATTTTTATACCCAACATATGCCAAGTAATGAAAGCGGCAGTGAGTCACATTTTGCCCAAACTCCCCTCCAGTTTTCAAAATAACGCAAATATCCCAATTTCGAAGCCTGAGCCATATTTTGGAGCCAAATTCTGGCTCTCTGCACGTATTCGCAGTTTGAAATTACATCTTTTTATACCCAACATATGTCAAGTACTGAAAGCGGCGTTTGGACACATTTGTCCCAAACATCCTTGCAGTTTTCAAAATATCCCAAATATCCCAATTTCGAGGCCTGAACCATATTTTGGAGCCAAATTCAGGCTCTCTGCACGTATTCGCAGTTTGAAATTGCGACTTTTTTATACCCAACATATATCAAGTACTGAAAGCGGCGTTTGGTCATATTTGTCCCAAACTCCCCTGCAAATTTCAAAATATCCCAAACTTCCCAATTTCGTGGCCTGAGTCCTATTTTGGAGCCAAATTCTGGCTCTCTGCACGTATTCGCAGTTTGAAAATACGATTTTTTATACCCAACATATGCCAAGTCCTGAAAGCCGCAGTGAGTCACATTTTGCACAAACTCCCCTGCAGTTTTCAAAATATCCCAATTTCGAGGCCTGAGCCATATTATGGAGCCAAATTCTGGCTCTCTGCACGTATTTGCAGTTTGAAATTGCGACTTTTTTATACCAACATATGCGAAGTACTGAAAGTGGCGTTTGGTCACATTTGTCCCAAACCTCCCTGCAGTTTTCAAAATATTCCAAACATCCCAATTTCGAGGCCAGAGCCATAATTTGGAGCCAAATTCTGGCTCTATGCACGTATTCGCAGTTTGATATTACGAATTTTTATACCCAACATATGCCAAGTCCTGAAAGCGGCAGTGAGTCACATTTTGCACAAACTCCCCTGCAGTTTTCGAAATATCCCAAATATCCCAATTTCGAGGCCTGAGCCATATTTTGGAGCCAAATTCTGGATCTCTGCACGTATTCGCAATTTGATATTACGACTTTTTATACCCAACATATGCCAAGTACTGAAAGCGGCGTTTGGTCACATTTGTCCCAAACATCCCTGCAGTTATCAAAATATCCCAATTTTGAGGCTTGAGCCATATTTTGGAGCCAAATTCTGGCTCTATGCACGTATTCGCAGTTCTAAATTACGTCTTTTTATACCCAACATATTCCAGGTACTGAAAGTGGCGTTTGGTCACATTTGTCCCAAACCTCCCCGCAGTTTTCAAAATGTGCCAAATATCCCAATTTCGAGGCCTGAGCCATATTTTGGAGCCAAATTCTGGCTCTTAGCATGTATTCGCAGTTTGATATTACGACTTTTTATACCCAACATATGCCAAGTACTGAAATCGGCAGTGAGTCACATTTCGCACAAACTCCCCTGCAGTTTTCAAAATATCCCAAACGTCCCAATTTCGAGGCCTGAGCCATATTTTGGAGCCAAATTCTGGCTCTCTGCACGTATTCGCAGTTTGAAATTGCGACTTTTTTATACCAAACATATGTCAAGTACTGAAAGCGGCGTTTGGTCATATCTGTCCTAAACTCCCCAGCAGTTTTCAAAATATCCCAAACTTCCCAATTTCGAGGCCTGAGTCATATTTTGGAGCCAAATTTTGGCTCTCTGCACGTTTTCGCAGTTTGAAATTACCACTTTTTATACCCTAAATATGACAAGTCCTGAAAGCGGCAGTGAGTCACATTTTGCACAAACTCCCCTGCAGTTTTCAAAATATCCCAAACATCCAAATTTCGAGGCCTGAGCCATAATTTGGAGCCAAATTCTGGCTCTATGCACGTATTCGCAGCTTGATATTAAGAATTTTTATACCCAACATATGCCAAGTCCTGAAAGCGGCAGTGAGTCACATTTTGCACAAACTCCCCTGCAGTTTTTGAAATATCAAAAACTTCCCAATTTCGAGGCCTGAGCCATATTTTGGAGCCAAATTCTGGCTCTCTGCACGTATTCGCAGTTTGAAATTGCGACTTTTTTATACCCAACATATGCCAAGTAATGAAAGCGGCAGTGAGTCACATTTTGTCAAAACTCCCCTCCAGTTTTTAAAATAACGCAAATATCCCAATTTCGAAAACTGAGCCATATTTTGGAGCCAAATTCTGGCTCTCTGCACGTATTCGCAGTTTGAAATTACATCTTTTTATACCCAACATATGTCAAGTACTGAAAGCGGCGTTTGGACACATTTGTCCCAAACATCCTTGCAGTTTTCAAAATATCCCAAATATCCCAATTTCGAGGCCTGAACCATATTTTGGAGCCAAATTCAGGCTCTCTGCACGTATTCGCAGTTTCAAATTGCGACTTTTTATACCCAACATATGCCTAGTCCTGAAAGCCGCAGTGAGTCGCATTTTGCACAAACTCCCCTGCAGTTTTCAAAATATCCCAATTTCGAGGCCTGAGCCATATTATGGAGCCAAATTCTGGCTCTCTGCACGTAGTCGCAGTTTGAAATTGCGACTTTTTTATACCAACATATGCCTAGTACTGAAAGTGGCGTTTGGTCACATTTGTCCCAAACCTCCCTGCAATTTTTCAAAATATTCCAAACATCCCAATTTCGAGGCCAGAGCCATAATTTGTAGCCAAATTCTGGCTCTATGCACGTATTCGCAGTTTGATGTTACGAATTTTTATACCCAACATATGCCAAGTCCTGAAAGCGGCAGTGAGTCACATTTTGCACAAACTCCCCTGCAGTTTTCGAAATATCCCAAATATCCCAATTTCGAGGCCTGAGCCATATTTTGGAGCCAAATTCTGGATCTCTGCACGTATTCGCAGTTTGATATTACGAATTTTATACCCAACATATGCCAAGTACTGAAAGCGGCGTTTGGTCACATTTGTCCCAAACCTTCCTGCAGTTTTCAAAAAATATCCCAAACATCCCAATATCAAGGCCTGAGCCATATTTTGGAGCCAAATTCTGGATCTCTGCACGTATTCGCAGTTTGATATTACAAATTTTATACCCACATATGCAAAGTACTGAAAGCGGCAGTGAGTCACATTTTGCACAGACTCCCGTCCAGTTTTCAAAATATCCCAAATATTCCAAATTCGAGGCCTGAGCCATATTTTGGAGCCAAATTCTGGATCTCTGCACGTATTCGCAGTTTGAAATTGCGACTTTTTTATACCCAACATATGTCAAGTACTGAAAGCGGCAGTGAGTCACATTTTGCCCAAACTCCCCTCCAGTTTTTAAAATATTGCAAATATCCCAATTTCGAGGCCTGAGCCATATTTTGGAGCCAAATTCTGGCTCTCTTCACGAATTCGCAGTTTGAAATTACATCTTTTTATACCCAACATATGCCAAGTACTGAAAGCGGCGTTTGGACACATTTGACCCAAACATCCTTGCAGTTTTCAAAATATCCCAAATATCCTAATTTCGAGGCCTGAGCCATATTTTGGAGCCAAATTCAGGCTCTCTGCACGTATTCGCAGTTTGAAATTACGACTTTTTATACCCAACATATGCCAAGTACTGAAAGCGGCGTTTGGTCATATTTGTCCCAAAGTCCCCTGTAGTTTTCAAAATATCCCAAACATCCCAATTTCGAGGCATGAGCCATATTTTGGAGCCAAATTCTGGCTCTCTGCATGTATTCGCAGTTTGAAATTACGACTTTTTATACCCAACATATGTCAAGTACTGAAAGCGGCGTTTGGTCATATTTGTCCCAAACTCCCCTGCAAATTTCAAAATATCCCAAACTTCCCAATTTCGTGGCCTGAGTCCTATTTTGGAGCCAAATTCTGGCTCTCTGCACGTATTCGCAGTTTGAAATTACGACTTTTTATACCCAACATATGCCATGTCCTGAAAGCCGCAGTGAGTCACATTTTGCACAAGCTCCCCTGCAATTTTCAAAATATCCCAATTTCGAGGCCTGAGCCATATTATGGAGCCAAATTCTGGCTATCTGCACGCATTCGCAGTTTGAAATTGCGACTTTTTTATACCAACATATGCCAAGTACTGAAAGCGGCGTTTGGTCACATTTGTCCCAAACCTCCCTGCAGTTTTAAAATATTCCAAACATCCCGATTTCGAGGCCTGAGCCATAATTTGGAGCCAAATTCTGGCTCTATGCAAGTATTCGCAGTTTGATATTACGAATTTTTATACCCAACATATGCCAAGTACTGAAAGCGGCGTTTGGTCACATTCGTCCCAAACATCCCTACAGTTTTCAAAATATCCCAAATATCCCAATTTCGAGGCCTGAGCCATATTTTGGAGCCAAATTCTGGCTCTCTGCACGTATTCGCAGTTCGAAATTACGTCTTTTTATACCCAACATATTCCAAGTACTGAAAGCGGCGTTTGGTCACATTTGTCCCAAACTTCCCCGCAGTTTTCAAAATATGCCAAATATCCCAATTTCGTGGCCTGAGCCATATTTTGGAGCCAAATTCTGGCTCTTAGCACGTATTTGCAGTTTGATATTACGACTTTTTATAAACAACATATGCCAAGTACTGAAATCGGCAGTGAGTCACTTTTTGCACAAACTCCCCTGCTGTTTTCGAAATATCCCAAATATCCCAATTTCGAGGCCTGAGCCATATTTTGGAGCCAAATTCTGGCTCTATGCACGTATTCGCAGTTTGATATTACGACTTTTTATACCCAACATATGCCAAGTACTGAAAGCGGCATTTAGTCACATTTGTCCTAAACCTCCCTGCAGTTTTCAAAATATCCCAAACATCCCAAATATCCCAAACATTTTTATACCCAACATATGCTAAGTCCTGAAAGCGGCAGTGAGTCACATTTTGCACAAACTCCCCTGCAGTTTTCGAAATATCTCAAATATCCCAATTTCGAGGCCTAAGCCATATTATGGAGCCAAATTCTGGCTCTCTGCACGTATTCGCAGTTTGAAATTGCGACTTTTTTATACCCAACATATGTCAAGTACTGAAAGCGGCGTTTGGTCAAATTTGTCCTAAACTCCCCTGCAGTTTTCAAAATATCCCAAACTTCCCAATTTCGAGGCCTGAGTCATATTTTGGAGCCAAATTCTGGCTCTCTGCACGTTTTCGCAATTTGAAATTACCACTTTTTATACCCAACATATCCCAAGTGCTGAAAGCGGCAGTGAGTCACATTTTGCACAAACTCCCCTGCAGTTTCCAAAATATCCCAAATATCCCAATTTCGAGGCCTCAGCCATATTATGGAGCCAAATTCTGGCTCTTTGCACGTATTCGCAGTTTGACATGACGACTTTTTATACCCAACATATGCCAAGTCCTGAAAGCGGCAGTGAGTCATATTTTGCACAAACTCCCCTGCATTTACGAAATATCCCAAATATCCCAATTTCGAGGCCTGAGCCATAATTTGGAGCCAAATTCTGGCTCTATGCACGTATTCGCAGTTTGATATTACAAATTTTTATACCCAACATATGCCAAGTCCTGAAAGCGGCAGTGAGTCACATTTTGCACAAACTCCCCTGCAGTTTTTGAAATATCCCAAATATCCCAATTTCGAGGCCTGAGCCATATTTTGGAGCCAAATTCAGGCTCTCTGCACGTATTCGCAGTTTGATATTACGAATTTTATACCCAACATATGCCAAGTACTGAAAGCGGCAGTAAGTCACATTTTGCACAGACTCCTCTCCAGTTTTCAAAATATTCCAAATATCCCAATTTCGAGGCCTGAGCCATATTTTGGAGCCAAATTCTGGATCTCTGCACGTATTCGCAGTTTGATATTACGACTTTTTATACCCAACATATGCCAAGTCCTGAAAGCCGCAGTGAGTAGCATTTTGCACAAACTCCCCTGCAGTTTTCAAAATATCCCAATTTCGAGGCCTGAGCCATATTTTGGAGCCAAATTCAGGCTCTCTGCACGTAGTCGCAGTTTGAAATTGCGACTTTTTTATACCAACATATGCCTAGTACTGAAAGTGGCGTTTGGTCACATTTGTCCCAAACCTCCCTGCAGTTTTCAAAATATCCCAATTTCGAGGCCAGAGCCATAATTTGTAGCCAAATTCTGGCTCTATGCACGTATTCGCAGTTTGATATTACGACTTTTTATACCCAACATATGCCAAGTACTGAAAGCGGCGTTTGGTCTCATTTGTCCCAAACATCCCTGCAGTTTTCAAAATATCCCAATTTTGAGGCCTGAGCCATATTTTGGACCCTAATTCTGGCTCTATGCACGTATTCGCAGTTCGAAATTACGTCTTTTTATACCCAACATATTCCAAGTACTGAAAGCGGCGTTTGGTCTCATTTGTCCCAAACCTCCCCGCAGTTTTCAAAATATGCCAAATATCCCAATTTCGAGGCCTGAGCCATATTTTGAGCCAAATTCTGGCTCTTAGCACGTATTCGCAGTTTGATATTACGACTTTTTATACCCAACATTCGCCAAGTACTGAAATCGGCAGTGAGTCACATTTCGCACAAACTCCCCTGCAGTTTTCAAAATATCCCAAACGTCCCAATTTCGAGGCCTGAGCCATATTTTGGAGCCAAATTCTGGCTCTCTGCACGTATTCGCAGCTTGATATTAAGAATTTTTATACCCAACATATGCCAAGTCCTGAAAGAGGCAGTGAGTCACATTTTGCACAAACTCCCCTGCAGTTTTCGAATTATCCCAAATATCCCAATTTCGAGGCCTGAGCCATATTTTGGAGCCAAATTCTGGATTTCTGCACGTATTCGCAGATTGAAATTGCGACTATTTTTATACCCAACATATGCCAAGTAATGAAAGCGGCAGTGAGTCACATTTTGCCCAAACTCCCCTCCAGTTTTTAAAATATTGCAAATATCCCAATTTCGAGGCCTGAGCCATATTTTGGAGCCAAATTCTGGCTCTCTTCACGAATTCGCAGTTTGAAATTACATCTTTTTATACCCAACATATGCCAAGTACTGAAAGCGGCGTTTGGACACATTTGACCCAAACATCCTTGCAGTTTTCAAAATATCCCAAATATCCTAATTTCGAGGCCTGAGCCATATTTTGGAGCCAAATTCAGGCTCTCTGCACGTATTCGCAGTTTGAAATTACGACTTTTTATACCCAACATATGCCAAGTACTGAAAGCGGCGTTTGGTCATATTTGTCCCAAAGTCCCCTGTAGTTTTCAAAATATCCCAAACATCCCAATTTCGAGGCATGAGCCATATTTTGGAGCCAAATTCTGGCTCTCTGCATGTATTCGCAGTTTGAAATTACGACTTTTTATACCCAACATATGTCAAGTACTGAAAGCGGCGTTTGGTCATATTTGTCCCAAACTCCCCTGCAAATTTCAAAATATCCCAAACTTCCCAATTTCGTGGCCTGAGTCCTATTTTGGAGCCAAATTCTGGCTCTCTGCACGTATTCGCAGTTCGAAATTACGACTTTTTATACCCAACATATGCCATGTCCTGAAAGCCGCAGTGAGTCACATTTTGCACAAGCTCCCCTGCAATTTTCAAAATATCCCAATTTCGAGGCCTGAGCCATATTATGGAGCCAAATTCTGGCTATCTGCACGCATTCGCAGTTTGAAATTGCGACTTTTTTATACCAACATATGCCAAGTACTGAAAGCGGCGTTTGGTCACATTTGTCCCAAACCTCCCTGCAGTTTTAAAATATTCCAAACATCCCGATTTCGAGGCCTGAGCCATAATTTGGAGCCAAATTCTGGCTCTATGCAAGTATTCGCAGTTTGATATTACGAATTTTTATACCCAACATATGCCAAGTACTGAAAGCGGCGTTTGGTCACATTCGTCCCAAACATCCCTACAGTTTTCAAAATATCCCAAATATCCCAATTTCGAGGCCTGAGCCATATTTTGGAGCCAAATTCTGGCTCTCTGCACGTATTCGCAGTTCGAAATTACGTCTTTTTATACCCAACATATTCCAAGTACTGAAAGCGGCGTTTGGTCACATTTGTCCCAAACTTCCCCGCAGTTTTCAAAATATGCCAAATATCCCAATTTCGTGGACTGAGCCATATTTTGGAGCCAAATTCTGGCTCTTAGCACGTATTTGCAGTTTGATATTACGACTTTTTATACACAACATATGCCAAGTACTGAAATCGGCAGTGAGTCACTTTTTGCACAAACTCCCCTGCTGTTTTCGAAATATCCCAAATATCCCAATTTCGAGGCCTGAGCCATATTTTGGAGCCAAATTCTGGCTCTATGCACGTATTCGCAGTTTGATATTACGACTTTTTATACCCAACATATGCCAAGTACTGAAAGCGGCATTTAGTCACATTTGTCCTAAACCTCCCTGCAGTTTTCAAAATATCCCAAACATCCCAAATATCCCAAACATTTTTATACCCAACATATGCTAAGTCCTGAAAGCGGCAGTGAGTCACATTTTGCACAAACTCCCCTGCAGTTTTCGAAATATCTCAAATATCCCAATTTCGAGGCCTAAGCCATATTATGGAGCCAAATTCTGGCTCTCTGCACGTATTCGCAGTTTGAAATTGCGACTTTTTTATACCCAACATATGTCAAGTACTGAAAGCGGCGTTTGGTCAAATTTGTCCTAAACTCCCCTGCAGTTTTCAAAATATCCCAAACTTCCCAATTTCGAGGCCTGAGTCATATTTTGGAGCCAAATTCTGGCTCTCTGCACGTTTTCGCAATTTGAAATTACCACTTTTTATACCCAACATATCCCAAGTGCTGAAAGCGGCAGTGAGTCACATTTTGCACAAACTCCCCTGCAGTTTCCAAAATATCCCAAATATCCCAATTTCGAGGCCTCAGCCATATTATGGAGCCAAATTCTGCCTCTTTGCACGTATTCGCAGTTTGACATGACGACTTTTTATACCCAACATATGCCAAGTCCTGAAAGCGGCAGTGAGTCATATTTTGCACAAACTCCCCTGCATTTACGAAATATCCCAAATATCCCAATTTCGAGGCCTGAGCCATAATTTGGAGCCAAATTCTGGCTCTATGCACGTATTCGCAGTTTGATATTACAAATTTTTATACCCAACATATGCCAAGTCCTGAAAGCGGCAGTGAGTCACATTTTGCACAAACTCCCCTGCAGTTTTTGAAATATCCCAAATATCCCAATTTCGAGGCCTGAGCCATATTTTGGAGCCAAATTCAGGCTCTCTGCACGTATTCGCAGTTTGATATTACGAATTTTATACCCAACATATGCCAAGTACTGAAAGCGGCAGTAAGTCACATTTTGCACAGACTCCTCTCCAGTTTTCAAAATATTCCAAATATCCCAATTTCGAGGCCTGAGCCATATTTTGGAGCCAAATTCTGGATCTCTGCACGTATTCGCAGTTTGATATTACGACTTTTTATACCCAACATATGCCAAGTCCTGAAAGCCGCAGTGAGTCGCATTTTGCACAAACTCCCCTGCAGTTTTCAAAATATCCCAATTTCGAGGCCTGAGCCATATTTTGGAGCCAAATTCAGGCTCTCTGCACGTAGTCGCAGTTTGAAATTGCGACTTTTTTATACCAACATATGCCTAGTACTGAAAGTGGCGTTTGGTCACATTTGTCCCAAACCTCCCTGCAGTTTTCAAAATATCCCAATTTCGAGGCCAGAGCCATAATTTGTAGCCAAATTCTGGCTCTATGCACGTATTCGCAGTTTGATATTACGACTTTTTATACCCAACATATGCCAAGTACTGAAAGCGGCGTTTGGTCTCATTTGTCCCAAACATCCCTGCAGTTTTCAAAATATCCCAATTTTGAGGCCTGAGCCATATTTTGGAGCCTAATTCTGGCTCTATGCACGTATTCGCAATTCGAAATTACGTCTTTTTATACCCAACATATTCCAAGTACTGAAAGCGGCGTTTGGTCTCATTTGTCCCAAACCTCCCCGCAGTTTTCAAAATATGCCAAATATCCCAATTTCGAGGCCTGAGCCATATTTTGAGCCAAATTCTGGCTCTTAGCACGTATTCGCAGTTTGATATTACGACTTTTTATACCCAACATTCGCCAAGTACTGAAATCGGCAGTGAGTCACATTTCGCACAAACTCCCCTGCAGTTTTCAAAATATCCCAAACGTCCCAATTTCGAGGCCTGAGCCATATTTTGGAGCCAAATTCTGGCTCTCTGCACGTATTCGCAGCTTGATATTAAGAATTTTTATACCCAACATATGCCAAGTCCTGAAAGAGGCAGTGAGTCACATTTTGCACAAACTTCCCTGCAGTTTTCGAATTATCCCAAATATCCCAATTTCGAGGCCTGAGCCATATTTTGGAGCCAAATTCTGGATTTCTGCACGTATTCGCAGATTGAAATTGTGACTATTTTTATACCCAACATATGCCAAGTAATGAAAGCGGCAGTGAGTCACATTTTGCCCAAACTCCCCTCCAGTTTTCAAAATAACGCAAATATCCCAATTTCGAAGCCTGAGCCATATTTTGGAGCCAAATTCTGGCTCTCTGCACGTATTCGCAGTTTGAAATTACATCTTTTTATACCCAACATATGTCAAGTACTGAAAGCGGCGTTTGGACACATTTGTCCCAAACATCCTTGCAGTTTTCAAAATATCCCAAATATCCCAATTTCGAGGCCTGAACCATATTTTGGAGCCAAATTCAGGCTCTCTGCACGTATTCGCAGTTTGAAATTGCGACTTTTTTATACCCAACATATATCAAGTACTGAAAGCGGCGTTTGGTCATATTTGTCCCAAACTCCCCTGCAAATTTCAAAATATCCCAAACTTCCCAATTTCGTGGCCTGAGTCCTATTTTGGAGCCAAATTCTGGCTCTCTGCACGTATTCGCAGTTTGAAAATACGATTTTTTATACCCAACATATGCCAAGTCCTGAAAGCCGCAGTGAGTCACATTTTGCACAAACTCCCCTGCAGTTTTCAAAATATCCCAATTTCGAGGCCTGAGCCATATTATGGAGCCAAATTCTGGCTCTCTGCACGTATTTGCAGTTTGAAATTGCGACTTTTTTATACCAACATATGCGAAGTACTGAAAGTGGCGTTTGGTCACATTTGTCCCAAACCTCCCTGCAGTTTTCAAAATATTCCAAACATCCCAATTTCGAGGCCAGAGCCATAATTTGGAGCCAAATTCTGGCTCTATGCACGTATTCGCAGTTTGATATTACGAATTTTTATACCCAACATATGCCAAGTCCTGAAAGCGGCAGTGAGTCACATTTTGCACAAACTCCCCTGCAGTTTTCGAAATATCCCAAATATCCCAATTTCGAGGCCTGAGCCATATTTTGGAGCCAAATTCTGGATCTCTGCACGTATTCGCAATTTGATATTACGACTTTTTATACCCAACATATGCCAAGTACTGAAAGCGGCGTTTGGTCACATTTGTCCCAAACATCCCTGCAGTTATCAAAATATCCCAATTTTGAGGCTTGAGCCATATTTTGGAGCCAAATTCTGGCTCTATGCACGTATTCGCAGTTCTAAATTACGTCTTTTTATACCCAACATATTCCAGGTACTGAAAGTGGCGTTTGGTCACATTTGTCCCAAACCTCCCCGCAGTTTTCAAAATGTGCCAAATATCCCAATTTCGAGGCCTGAGCCATATTTTGGAGCCAAATTCTGGCTCTTAGCATGTATTCGCAGTTTGATATTACGACTTTTTATACCCAACATATGCCAAGTACTGAAATCGGCAGTGAGTCACATTTCGCACAAACTCCCCTGCAG
Source organism: Procambarus clarkii (assembly GCF_040958095.1). NCBI lineage: Eukaryota > Metazoa > Arthropoda > Malacostraca > Decapoda > Cambaridae > Procambarus > Procambarus clarkii. Next base: position 217,900 of record NW_027189268.1, on the reverse strand, counting down.
TTTTCAAAATATCCCAAACGTCCCAATTTCGAGGCCTGAGCCATATTTTGGAGCCAAATTCTGGCTCTCTGCACGTATTCGCAGTTTGAAATTGCGACTTTTTTATACCAAACATATGTCAAGTACTGAAAGCGGCGTTTGGTCATATCTGTCCTAAACTCCCCAGCAGTTTTCAAAATATCCCAAACTTCCCAATTTCGAGGCCTGAGTCATATTTTGGAGCCAAATTTTGGCTCTCTGCACGTTTTCGCAGTTTGAAATTACCACTTTTTATACCCTAAATATGACAAGTCCTGAAAGCGGCAGTGAGTCACATTTTGCACAAACTCCCCTGCAGTTTTCAAAATATCCCAAACATCCAAATTTCGAGGCCTGAGCCATAATTTGGAGCCAAATTCTGGCTCTATGCACGTATTCGCAGCTTGATATTAAGAATTTTTATACCCAACATATGCCAAGTCCTGAAAGCGGCAGTGAGTCACATTTTGCACAAACTCCCCTGCAGTTTTTGAAATATCAAAAACTTCCCAATTTCGAGGCCTGAGCCATATTTTGGAGCCAAATTCTGGCTCTCTGCACGTATTCGCAGTTTGAAATTGCGACTTTTTTATACCCAACATATGCCAAGTAATGAAAGCGGCAGTGAGTCACATTTTGTCAAAACTCCCCTCCAGTTTTTAAAATAACGCAAATATCCCAATTTCGAAAACTGAGCCATATTTTGGAGCCAAATTCTGGCTCTCTGCACGTATTCGCAGTTTGAAATTACATCTTTTTATACCCAACATATGTCAAGTACTGAAAGCGGCGTTTGGACACATTTGTCCCAAACATCCTTGCAGTTTTCAAAATATCCCAAATATCCCAATTTCGAGGCCTGAACCATATTTTGGAGCCAAATTCAGGCTCTCTGCACGTATTCGCAGTTTCAAATTGCGACTTTTTATACCCAACATATGCCTAGTCCTGAAAGCCGCAGTGAGTCGCATTTTGCACAAACTCCCCTGCAGTTTTCAAAATATCCCAATTTCGAGGCCTGAGCCATATTATGGAGCCAAATTCTGGCTCTCTGCACGTAGTCGCAGTTTGAAATTGCGACTTTTTTATACCAACATATGCCTAGTACTGAAAGTGGCGTTTGGTCACATTTGTCCCAAACCTCCCTGCAATTTTTCAAAATATTCCAAACATCCCAATTTCGAGGCCAGAGCCATAATTTGTAGCCAAATTCTGGCTCTATGCACGTATTCGCAGTTTGATGTTACGAATTTTTATACCCAACATATGCCAAGTCCTGAAAGCGGCAGTGAGTCACATTTTGCACAAACTCCCCTGCAGTTTTCGAAATATCCCAAATATCCCAATTTCGAGGCCTGAGCCATATTTTGGAGCCAAATTCTGGATCTCTGCACGTATTCGCAGTTTGATATTACGAATTTTATACCCAACATATGCCAAGTACTGAAAGCGGCGTTTGGTCACATTTGTCCCAAACCTTCCTGCAGTTTTCAAAAAATATCCCAAACATCCCAATATCAAGGCCTGAGCCATATTTTGGAGCCAAATTCTGGATCTCTGCACGTATTCGCAGTTTGATATTACAAATTTTATACCCACATATGCAAAGTACTGAAAGCGGCAGTGAGTCACATTTTGCACAGACTCCCGTCCAGTTTTCAAAATATCCCAAATATTCCAAATTCGAGGCCTGAGCCATATTTTGGAGCCAAATTCTGGATCTCTGCACGTATTCGCAGTTTGAAATTGCGACTTTTTTATACCCAACATATGTCAAGTACTGAAAGCGGCAGTGAGTCACATTTTGCCCAAACTCCCCTCCAGTTTTTAAAATATTGCAAATATCCCAATTTCGAGGCCTGAGCCATATTTTGGAGCCAAATTCTGGCTCTCTTCACGAATTCGCAGTTTGAAATTACATCTTTTTATACCCAACATATGCCAAGTACTGAAAGCGGCGTTTGGACACATTTGACCCAAACATCCTTGCAGTTTTCAAAATATCCCAAATATCCTAATTTCGAGGCCTGAGCCATATTTTGGAGCCAAATTCAGGCTCTCTGCACGTATTCGCAGTTTGAAATTACGACTTTTTATACCCAACATATGCCAAGTACTGAAAGCGGCGTTTGGTCATATTTGTCCCAAAGTCCCCTGTAGTTTTCAAAATATCCCAAACATCCCAATTTCGAGGCATGAGCCATATTTTGGAGCCAAATTCTGGCTCTCTGCATGTATTCGCAGTTTGAAATTACGACTTTTTATACCCAACATATGTCAAGTACTGAAAGCGGCGTTTGGTCATATTTGTCCCAAACTCCCCTGCAAATTTCAAAATATCCCAAACTTCCCAATTTCGTGGCCTGAGTCCTATTTTGGAGCCAAATTCTGGCTCTCTGCACGTATTCGCAGTTTGAAATTACGACTTTTTATACCCAACATATGCCATGTCCTGAAAGCCGCAGTGAGTCACATTTTGCACAAGCTCCCCTGCAATTTTCAAAATATCCCAATTTCGAGGCCTGAGCCATATTATGGAGCCAAATTCTGGCTATCTGCACGCATTCGCAGTTTGAAATTGCGACTTTTTTATACCAACATATGCCAAGTACTGAAAGCGGCGTTTGGTCACATTTGTCCCAAACCTCCCTGCAGTTTTAAAATATTCCAAACATCCCGATTTCGAGGCCTGAGCCATAATTTGGAGCCAAATTCTGGCTCTATGCAAGTATTGGCAGTTTGATATTACGAATTTTTATACCCAACATATGCCAAGTACTGAAAGCGGCGTTTGGTCACATTCGTCCCAAACATCCCTACAGTTTTCAAAATATCCCAAATATCCCAATTTCGAGGCCTGAGCCATATTTTGGAGCCAAATTCTGGCTCTCTGCACGTATTCGCAGTTCGAAATTACGTCTTTTTATACCCAACATATTCCAAGTACTGAAAGCGGCGTTTGGTCACATTTGTCCCAAACTTCCCCGCAGTTTTCAAAATATGCCAAATATCCCAATTTCGTGGCCTGAGCCATATTTTGGAGCCAAATTCTGGCTCTTAGCACGTATTTGCAGTTTGATATTACGACTTTTTATACACAACATATGCCAAGTACTGAAATCGGCAGTGAGTCACTTTTTGCACAAACTCCCCTGCTGTTTTCGAAATATCCCAAATATCCCAATTTCGAGGCCTGAGCCATATTTTGGAGCCAAATTCTGGCTCTATGCACGTATTCGCAGTTTGATATTACGACTTTTTATACCCAACATATGCCAAGTACTGAAAGCGGCATTTAGTCACATTTGTCCTAAACCTCCCTGCAGTTTTCAAAATATCCCAAACATCCCAAATATCCCAAACATTTTTATACCCAACATATGCTAAGTCCTGAAAGCGGCAGTGAGTCACATTTTGCACAAACTCCCCTGCAGTTTTCGAAATATCTCAAATATCCCAATTTCGAGGCCTAAGCCATATTATGGAGCCAAATTCTGGCTCTCTGCACGTATTCGCAGTTTGAAATTGCGACTTTTTTATACCCAACATATGTCAAGTACTGAAAGCGGCGTTTGGTCAAATTTGTCCTAAACTCCCCTGCAGTTTTCAAAATATCCCAAACTTCCCAATTTCGAGGCCTGAGTCATATTTTGGAGCCAAATTCTGGCTCTCTGCACGTTTTCGCAATTTGAAATTACCACTTTTTATACCCAACATATCCCAAGTGCTGAAAGCGGCAGTGAGTCACATTTTGCACAAACTCCCCTGCAGTTTCCAAAATATCCCAAATATCCCAATTTCGAGGCCTCAGCCATATTATGGAGCCAAATTCTGGCTCTTTGCACGTATTCGCAGTTTGACATGACGACTTTTTATACCCAACATATGCCAAGTCCTGAAAGCGGCAGTGAGTCATATTTTGCACAAACTCCCCTGCATTTACGAAATATCCCAAATATCCCAATTTCGAGGCCTGAGCCATAATTTGGAGCCAAATTCTGGCTCTATGCACGTATTCGCAGTTTGATATTACAAATTTTTATACCCAACATATGCCAAGTCCTGAAAGCGGCAGTGAGTCACATTTTGCACAAACTCCCCTGCAGTTTTTGAAATATCCCAAATATCCCAATTTCGAGGCCTGAGCCATATTTTGGAGCCAAATTCAGGCTCTCTGCACGTATTCGCAGTTTGATATTACGAATTTTATACCCAACATATGCCAAGTACTGAAAGCGGCAGTAAGTCACATTTTGCACAGACTCCTCTCCAGTTTTCAAAATATTCCAAATATCCCAATTTCGAGGCCTGAGCCATATTTTGGAGCCAAATTCTGGATCTCTGCACGTATTCGCAGTTTGATATTACGACTTTTTATACCCAACATATGCCAAGTCCTGAAAGCCGCAGTGAGTCGCATTTTGCACAAACTCCCCTGCAGTTTTCAAAATATCCCAATTTCGAGGCCTGAGCCATATTTTGGAGCCAAATTCAGGCTCTCTGCACGTAGTCGCAGTTTGAAATTGCGACTTTTTTATACCAACATATGCCTAGTACTGAAAGTGGCGTTTGGTCACATTTGTCCCAAACCTCCCTGCAGTTTTCAAAATATCCCAATTTCGAGGCCAGAGCCATAATTTGTAGCCAAATTCTGGCTCTATGCACGTATTCGCAGTTTGATATTACGACTTTTTATACCCAACATATGCCAAGTACTGAAAGCGGCGTTTGGTCTCATTTGTCCCAAACATCCCTGCAGTTTTCAAAATATCCCAATTTTGAGGCCTGAGCCATATTTTGGAGCCTAATTCTGGCTCTATGCACGTATTCGCAGTTCGAAATTACGTCTTTTTATACCCAACATATTCCAAGTACTGAAAGCGGCGTTTGGTCTCATTTGTCCCAAACCTCCCCGCAGTTTTCAAAATATGCCAAATATCCCAATTTCGAGGCCTGAGCCATATTTTGAGCCAAATTCTGGCTCTTAGCACGTATTCGCAGTTTGATATTACGACTTTTTATACCCAACATTCGCCAAGTACTGAAATCGGCAGTGAGTCACATTTCGCACAAACTCCCCTGCAGTTTTCAAAATATCCCAAACGTCCCAATTTCGAGGCCTGAGCCATATTTTGGAGCCAAATTCTGGCTCTCTGCACGTATTCGCAGCTTGATATTAAGAATTTTTATACCCAACATATGCCAAGTCCTGAAAGAGGCAGTGAGTCACATTTTGCACAAACTCCCCTGCAGTTTTCGAATTATCCCAAATATCCCAATTTCGAGGCCTGAGCCATATTTTGGAGCCAAATTCTGGATTTCTGCACGTATTCGCAGATTGAAATTGCGACTATTTTCATACCCAACATATGCCAAGTAATGAAAGCGGCAGTGAGTCACATTTTGCCCAAACTCCCCTCCAGTTTTCAAAATAACGCAAATATCCCAATTTCGAAGCCTGAGCCATATTTTGGAGCCAAATTCTGGCTCTCTGCACGTATTCGCAGTTTGAAATTACATCTTTTTATACCCAACATATGTCAAGTACTGAAAGCGGCGTTTGGACACATTTGTCCCAAACATCCTTGCAGTTTTCAAAATATCCCAAATATCCCAATTTCGAGGCCTGAACCATATTTTGGAGCCAAATTCAGGCTCTCTGCACGTTTCGCAGTTTGAAATTGCGACTTTTTTATACCCAACATATATCAAGTACTGAAAGCGGCGTTTGGTCATATTTGTCCCAAACTCCCCTGCAAATTTCAAAATATCCCAAACTTCCCAATTTCGTGGCCTGAGTCCTATTTTGGAGCCAAATTCTGGCTCTCTGCACGTATTCGCAGTTTGAAAATACGATTTTTTATACCCAACATATGCCAAGTCCTGAAAGCCGCAGTGAGTCACATTTTGCACAAACTCCCCTGCAGTTTTCAAAATATCCCAATTTCGAGGCCTGAGCCATATTATGGAGCCAAATTCTGGCTCTCTGCACGTATTTGCAGTTTGAAATTGCGACTTTTTTATACCAACATATGCGAAGTACTGAAAGTGGCGTTTGGTCACATTTGTCCCAAACCTCCCTGCAGTTTTCAAAATATTCCAAACATCCCAATTTCGAGGCCAGAGCCATAATTTGGAGCCAAATTCTGGCTCTATGCACGTATTCGCAGTTTGATATTACGAATTTTTATACCCAACATATGCCAAGTCCTGAAAGCGGCAGTGAGTCACATTTTGCACAAACTCCCCTGCAGTTTTCGAAATATCCCAAATATCCCAATTTCGAGGCCTGAGCCATATTTTGGAGCCAAATTCTGGATCTCTGCACGTATTCGCAGTTTGATATTACGACTTTTTATACCCAACATATGCCAAGTACTGAAAGCGGCGTTTGGTCACATTTGTCCCAAACATCCCTGCAGTTATCAAAATATCCCAATTTTGAGGCTTGAGCCATATTTTGGAGCCAAATTCTGGCTCTATGCACGTATTCGCAGTTCTAAATTACGTCTTTTTATACCCAACATATTCCAGGTACTGAAAGTGGCGTTTGGTCACATTTGTCCCAAACCTCCCCGCAGTTTTCAAAATGTGCCAAATATCCGAATTTCGAGGCCTGAGCCATATTTTGGAGCCAAATTCTGGCTCTTAGCATGTATTCGCAGTTTGATATTACGACTTTTTATACCCAACATATGCCAAGTACTGAAATCGGCAGTGAGTCACATTTCGCACAAACTCCCATGCAGTTTTCAAAATATCCCAAACGTCCCAATTTCGAGGCCTGAGCCATATTTTGGAGCCAAATTCTGGCTCTCTGCACGTATTCGCAGTTTGAAATTGCGACTTTTTTATACCAAACATATGTCAAGTACTGAAAGCGGCGTTTGGTCATATCTGTCCTAAACTCCCCAGCAGTTTTCAAAATATCCCAAACTTCCCAATTTCGAGGCCTGAGTCATATTTTGGAGCCAAATTTTGGCTCTCTGCACGTTTTCGCAGTTTGAAATTACCACTTTTTATACCCAACATATGACAAGTCCTGAAAGCGGCAGTGAGTCACATTTTGCACAAACTCCCCTGCAGTTTTCAAAATATCCCAAACATCCAAATTTCGAGGCCTGAGCCATAATTTGGAGCCAAATTCTGGCTCTATGCACGTATTCGCAGCTTGATATTAAGAATTTTTATACCCAACATATGCCAAGTCCTGAAAGCGGCAGTGAGTCACATTTTGCACAAACTCCCCTGCAGTTTTTGAAATATCCCAAACTTCCCAATTTCGAGGCCTGAGCCATATTTTGGAGCCAAATTCTGGCTCTCTGCACGTATTCGCAGTTTGAAATTGCGACTTTTTTATACCCAACATATGCCAAGTAATGAAAGCGGCAGTGAGTCACATTTTGTCAAAACTCCCCTCCAGTTTTTAAAATAACGCAAATATCCCAATTTCGAAAACTGAGCCATATTTTGGAGCCAAATTCTGGCTCTCTGCACGTATTCGCAGTTTGAAATTACATCTTTTTATACCCAACATATGTCAAGTACTGAAAGCGGCGTTTGGACACATTTGTCCCAAACATCCTTGCAGTTTTCAAAATATCCCAAATATCCCAATTTCGAGGCCTGAACCATATTTTGGAGCCAAATTCAGGCTCTCTGCACGTATTCGCAGTTTCAAATTGCGACTTTTTATACCCAACATATGCCTAGTCCTGAAAGCCGCAGTGAGTCGCATTTTGCACAAACTCCCCTGCAGTTTTCAAAATATCCCAATTTCGAGGCCTGAGCCATATTATGGAGCCAAATTCTGGCTCTCTGCACGTAGTCGCAGTTTGAAATTGCGACTTTTTTATACCAACATATGCCTAGTACTGAAAGTGGCGTTTGGTCACATTTGTCCCAAACCTCCCTGCAGTTTTCAAAATATTCCAAACATCCCAATTTCGAGGCCAGAGCCATAATTTGTAGCCAAATTCTGGCTCTCTGCACGTATTCGCAGTTTGATGTTACGAATTTTTATACCCAACATATGCCAAGTCCTGAAAGCGGCAGTGAGTCACATTTTGCACAAACTCCCCTGCAGTTTTCGAAATATCCCAAATATCCCAATTTCGAGGCCTGAGCCATATTTTGGAGCCAAATTCTGGATCTCTGCACGTATTCGCAGTTTGATATTACGACTTTTTATACCCAACATATGCCAAGTACTGAAAGCGGCGTTTGGTCACATTTGTCCCAAACATCCCTGCAGTTTTCAAAATATCCCAATTTTGAGGCCTGAGCCATATTTTGGAGCCAAATTCTTGCTCTATGCACGAATTCGCAGTTCGAAATTACGTCTTTTTATACCAAACATATTCCAAGTACTGAAAGCGGCGTTTGGTCTCATTTGTCCCAAACCTCCCCTGCAGTTTTCGAATTATCCCAAATATCCCAATTTCGAGGCCTGAGCCATATTTTGGAGCCAAATTCTGGCTCTTAGCACGTATTCGCAGTTTGATATTACGACTTTTTATACCCAACATATGTCAAGTACTGGAAGCGGCGTTTGGTCACATTTGTCCCAAACCTTCCTGCAGTTTTCAAAATATTCCAAACATCCCAATTTCGAGGCCTGAGCCATACTTTGGAGCCAAATTCTGGCTCTCTGCACGTATTCGCAGTTTGAAATTACGACTTTTTTATACCCAACATATGTCAAGTACTGAAAGCGGCGTTTGGTCACATTTGTCCCAAACCTTCCTGCAGTTTTCAAAATATTCCAAACATCCCAATTTCGAAGCCTGAGCCATATTTTGGAGCCAAATTCAGGCTCTCTGCACGTATTCGCAATTTGAAATTACGACTTTTTTGTACCCAACATATGCGAAGTACTGAAAGCGGCGTTTGGTCACATTTGTCCCAAACCTTCCTGCAGTTTTCAAAATATCCCAAACATCCCAATTTCGAGGCCTGAGCCATATTTTAGAGCCAAATTCTGGCTCTATGCACGTATTCGCAGTTTGATATTACGACTTTTTATGCCCAACATATGGTAAGTCCTGAAAGCGGCAGTGAGTCACATTTTGCACAATCTCCCCTGCAGTTTTCGAAATATCCCAAATATCCCAATTTCGAGGCCTGAGGCATATTATGGAGCCAAATTCTGGCTCTCTGCACGTATTCGCTGTTTGAAATTGCGAATTTTTTATACGAACATAAGCCAAGTACTAAAAGCGGCGTTGGGTCACATTTGTCCTAAACCTCCCTGCAGTTTTCAAAATATCCCAAACATCCCAATTTCGAGGCCTGAGCCATAATTTGGAGCCAAATTCTGGCTCTATGCACGTATTCGCAGTTTGATATTACAAATTTTTATACCCAACATATGCCAAGTCCTGAAAGTGGCAGTGAGTCACATTTTGCACAAACTCCCCAGCAGTTTTCAAAATATCCCAATTTCGAGGCCTGAGCCATATTATGGAGCCAAATTCTGGCTCTCTGCACGTATTCGCAGTTTGATATTACGACTTTTTATACCCAACATATGCCAAGTACTGAAATCGGCAGTGAGTCACATTTGTCCCAAACTCCCCTGCAGTTTTCAAAATATCCCAAACCTCCCAGTTTCGAGACCTGATTCATATTTTGGAGCCAAATTCAGGCTCTCTGCACGTATTCGCAATTTGAAATTATGACTTTTTTATACCCATCATATGCGAAGTACTGAAAGCGGCGTTTGGTCACATTTGTCCCAAACCTTCCTGCAGTTTTCAAAATATCCCAAACATCCCCATACCTGAGCCATATTTTGGAGCCAAATTCTGGCTCTATGCACGTATTCGCAGTTTGATATTAGGAATTTTATACCCAACATATGCCAAGTACTGAAAGTGGCAGTAAGTCACATTTTGCACAGACTCCCCTCCAGTTTTCAAAATATCCCAAATATCCCAATTTCCAGGCCTGAGCCATATTTTAGAGCCAAATTCTGGCTCTATGCACGTATTCGCAGTTTGATATAGTTCGACTTTTTATACCCAACATATGCTAAGTCCTGAAAGCGGCAGTGAGTCACATTTTGCACAAACTCCCCTGCAGTTTTCGAAATATCCCAAATATCCCAATTTTGAGGCCTGAGCCTTATTATGGAGCCAAATTCTGGCTCTCTGCACGTATTCGCAGTTTGAAATTGCGAATTTTTTATACCAACATATGCCAAGTACTGAAAGCGGCGTTTGGTCACATTTGTCCTAAACCTCCCTGCAGTTTTCAAAATATCCCAAACATCCCAATTTCGAGGCCTGAGCCATATTTTGGAGCCAAATTCAGGATCTCTGCACTTATTCGCAGTTTGATATTGCGACTTTTTTATACCCAACATATGCCAAGTAATGAAAGCGGCAGCGAGTCACATTTTGCCCAAACTCTCCTCTAATTTTCAAAATAACGCAAATATCCCAATTTCGAGGCCTGAGCCATATTTTGGAGCCAAATTCTGGCTCTCGGCACGTATTCGCAGTGTGAAATAGCATCTTTTTATACCCAACATATGCCAAGTACTGAAAGCGGCGTTTGGTCACATTTGTCCCAAACCTCCCTGTAGTTTTAAAAATATCCCAAACATCTTAATTTCGAGGCCTGAGCCTTAATTTGGAGCCAAATTCTGGCTCTCTGCACGTATTCGCAGTTCAAAATTACGTCTTTTTATACCCAACATATTCAAAGTACTGAAAGCGGCGTTTGGTCACATTTGTCCCAAACCTCCCCGCAGTTTTCAAAATATGCCAAATATCCCAATTTCGAGGCCTGAGCCATATTTTAGAGCCAAATTCTGGCTCTTAGCACGTATTCGCAGTTTGATATTACGACTTTTTATACCCAACATATGCCAAGTACTGAAATCGGCAGTGAGTCACATTTCGCACAAACTCCCCTGCAGTTTTCAAAATATCCCAAACGTCCCAATTTCGAGGCCTGAGCCATATTTTGGAGCCAAATTCTGGCTCTCTGCACGTATTCGCAGTTTGAAATTGCGACTTTTTTATACCAACATATGCCAAGTACTGAAAGCTGCGTTTGGTCATATTTGTCCCAAACTCCCCTGCAAATTTCAAAATATCCCAAACTTCCCAATTTCGTGGCCTGAGTCCTATTTTGGAGCCAAATTCTGGCTCTCTGCACGTATTCCCAGTTTGAAAATATGATTTTTTATACATAACATATGCCAAGTCCTGAAAGCCGCAGTGAGTCACATTTTGCACAAACTCCCCAGCAGTTTTCAAAATATCCCAATTTCGAGGCCTGAGCCATATTATGGAGCCAAATTCTGGCTCTCTGCACGTATTCGCAGTTTGAAATTGCGACTTTTTTATACCAACATATGCCTAGTACTGAAAGCGGCGTTTGGTCACATTTGTCCCAAACCTCCCTGCAGTTTTCAAAATATTCCAAACATCCCAATTTCGAGGCCTGAGCCATAATTTGGAACCAAATTCTGGCTTTATGCGCGTATTCGTAGTTTGATATTACGAATTTTTATACCCAACATATGCCAAGTCCTGAAAGCGGCAGTGAGTCACATTTTGCACAAACTCCCCTGCAGTTTTCGAAATATCCCAAATATCCCAATTTCGAGGCCTGAGCCATATTTTGGAGCCAAATTCTGCATCTCTGCACGTATTCGCAGTTTGATATTACGTATTTTTATACCCAACATATGCCAAGTACTGAAAGCGGCGTTTGGTCACATTTATCCCAAACATCCCTGCAGTTTTCAAAATACCCCAAATATCTCAATTTCGAGGCCTGAGCCATATTTTGGAGCCAAATTCTGGCTCTCTGCACGTATTCGCAGTTTGATATTACGACTTTTTATATCCAACATATGCCAAGTACTGAAAGCGGCGTTTGGTCACATTTGTCCCAAACCTCCACGCAGTTTTCAAAATATGCCAAATATCCCAATTTCGAGGCCTGAGCCATAATTTGGAGCCAAATTCTGGCTCTTAGCACGTATTCGCAGTTTGATATTACGACTTTTTATATCCAACATATGCCAAGTACTGAAAGCGGCATTTGGTCACATTAGTCCCAAAAATCCCTGCAGTTTTCAAAATATCCCAAATATCCCAATTTCGAGGCCTGAGCCATATTTTGGAGCCAAATTCTGGCTCTCTGCACGTATTTGCAGTTCGAAATTACGTCTTTTTATACCCAACATATTCCAAGTACTGAAACAGGCGTTTGGTCACGTATGTCCCAAACCTCCCCGCAGTTTTCAAAATATGCCAAATATCCCAATTTCGAGGCCTGAGCCATATTTTGGAGCCAATTTCTGGCTCTTAGCACGTATTCGCAGTTTGATATTACGACTTTTTATACCCAACATATGCCAAGTACTGAAAGCGGCGTTTGGTCACATTTGTCCCAAACATCCCTGCAGTTTTTAAAATATCCCAAATATCCCAATTTCGAGGCCTGAGCCATATTTTGGTGCCAAATTCTGGCTCTCTGCACGTATTCGCAGTTCGAAATTACGTCTTTTTATACCCAACATATTCCAAGTACTGAAAGCGGCGTTTAATCACATTTGTCCCAAACCTCCCCGCAGTTTTCAAAATATGCCAAATATCCCAATTTCGAGGCCTGAGCTATATTTTGGAGCCAAATTCTGGCTCTCTGCACGTATTCGCAGTTTGAAATTGCGACTTTTTTATACCCAACATATGTCAAGTACTGAAAGCGGTGTTTGGTCATATTTGTCCCAAACTCCCCTGCAGTTTTCAAAATATCCCAAACTTCCCAATTTCCAGGCATGAGTCATATTTTGGAGCCAAATTCTGGCTCTCTGCACGTTTTCGCAGTTTGAAATTACCACTCTTTATACCCAACATATCCCAAGTGCTGAAAGCGGCAGTGAGTCACATTTTGCACAAACTCCCCTGCAGTTTTCAAAATATCCCAAATATCCAAATTTCGAGGCCTGAGCCATATTATGGAGCCAAATTTTGGCTTTTTCCACGTATTCGCAGTTTGAAATTGCGACTTTTATACCAACATATGCCAAGTACTGAAAGCGACGTTTGGTAACATTTGTCCCAAACCTCCCTGCAGTTTTCAAAATATCCCAAACATCCCAATTTCGAGGCCTGAGCCATAATTTGGAGCCAAATTCTGGCTCTCTGCACGTATTCGCAGTTCAAAATTACGTCTTTTTATACCCAACATATTCAAAGTACTGAAAGCAGCGTTTGGTCACATTTCTCCCAAACCTCCCCGCAGTTTTCAAAATATGCCAAATATCCCAATTTCGAGGCCTGAGCCATATTTTGGAGCCAAATTCTGGCTCTTAGCACGTATTCGCAGGTTGATATTACGACTTTTTATACCCAACATATGCCAAGTACTGAAATCGGCAGTGAGTCACATTTCGCAAAAACTCCCCTGCAGTTTTCAAAATATCCCAAACGTCCCAATTTCGAGGCCTGAGCCATATTTTGGAGCCAAATTCTGGCTCTCTGCACGTATTCGCAGTTTGAAATTGCTACTTTTTTATACCCAACATATGCGAAGTACTGAAAGCGGTGTTTGGTCACATTTGTCCCAAACCTTCCTGCAGTTTTCAAAATATCCCAAACATCCCAATATCGAGGCCTGAGCCATATTTTGGAGCCAAATTCTGGCTCTACGCACGTATTCGCAGTTTGATATTACGAATTTTATACCCAACATATGCCAAGTCCTGAAAGCCGCAGTAGTCACATTTTGCACAAACTCCCCAGCAGTTTTCAAAATATCCCAATTTCGAGGCCTGAGCCATATTATGGAGCCAAATTCTGGCTCTATGCACGTATTTGCAGTTTGAAATTGCGACTTTTTTATACCAACATATGCCTAGTACTGAAAGCGGCGTTTGGTCACATTTGTCCCAAACCTCCCTGCAGTTTTCAAAATATTCCAAACATCCCAATTTCGAGGCCTGAGCCATAATTTTGAGCCAAATTCTGGCTCTATGCACGTATTCGTAGTTTGATATTACGAATTTTTATACCCAACATATGCCAAGTCCTGAAAGCGGCAGAGAGTCACATTTTGCACAAACTCCCCTGCAGTTTTCGAAATATCCCAAATATCCCAATTTCGAGGCCTGAGCCATATTTTGGAGCCAAATTCTGCATCTCTGAACGTATTCGCAGTTTGATATTACGACTTTTTATACCCAACATATGCCAAGTACTGAAAGCGGCGTTTGGTCACATTAGTCCCAAACATCCCTGCAGTTTTCAAAATATCCCAAATATCCCAATTTCGAGGCCTGAGCCATAATTTGGAGCCAAATTCTGGCTCTCTGCACGTATTTGCAGTTCGAAATTACGTCTTTTTATACCCAACATATTCCAAGTACTGAAACATACGTTTGGTCACGTATGTCCCAAACCTCCCCGCAGTTTTCAAAATATGCCAAATATCCCAATTTCGAGGCCTGAGTCATATTTTGGAGCCACATTCTGGCTCTCTGCACGTTTTCGCAGTTTGAAATTACCACTTTTATACCCAACATATCCCAAGTGCTGAAAGCGGCAGTGAGTCACATTTTGCACAAACTCCCCTGCAGTTTTCAAAATATCCCAAATATCCCAATTTCGAGGCCTGAGCCATATTATGGAGCCAAATTTTGGCTTTTTGCATGTATTCGCAGTTTGAAATTGCGACTTTTTTATACCAACATATGCCAAGTACTGAAAGCGACGTTTGGTCACATTTGTCCCAAACCTCCCTGCAGTTTTCAAAATATCCCAAACAATCTAATTTCGAGGCCTGAGCCATAATTTGGAGCCAAATTCTGGCTCTCTGCACGTATTCGCAGTTCAAAATTACGTCTTTTTATACCCAACATATTGAAAGTACTGAAAGCGGCGTTTGGTCACATTTGTCCCAAACCTCCCCGCAGTTTTCAAAATATGCCAAATATCCCAATTTCGAGGCCTGAGACATATTTTGGAGCCAAATTCTGGCTCTTAGCACGTATTCGCAGTTTGATATTACGACTTTTTATACCCAACATATGCCAAGTACTGAAATCGGCAGTGAGTCACATTTCGCAAAAACTCCCCTGCAGTTTTCAAAATATCCCAAACGTCCCAATTTCGAGGCCTGAGCCATATTTTGGAGCCAAATTCTGGCTCTCTGCATGTATTCGCAGTTTGAAATTGCAACTTTTTTATACCCAACATATGTCAAGTACTGATAGCGGCGTTTGGTCATATTTGTCCTAAACTCCCCAGCAGTTTTCAAAATATCCCAAACTTCCCAATTTCGAGGCCTGAGTCATATTTTGGAGCCAAATTTTGGCTCTCTGCACGTTTTCGCAGTTTGAAATTACCACTTTTTATACCCAACATATCCCAAGTGCTGAAAGCGGCAGTGAGTCACATTTTGCACAAACTCCCCTGCAGTTTTCAAAATATCCCAAACGTCCCAATTTCGAGGCCTGAGCCATATTTTGGAGCCAAATTCTGGCTCTCTGCATGTATTCGCAGTTTGAAATTGCGACTTTTTTATACCCAACATATGTCAAGTACTGATAGCGGCGTTTGGTCATATTTGTCCTAAACTCCCCAGCAGTTTTCAAAATATCCCAAATATCCCAATTTCGAGGCCTCAGTTATATTATGGAGCCAAATTCTGGCTCTATGCACGTATTCGCAGTTTGAAATTGCGACTTTTTTATACCAACATATGCCAAGTACTGAAAGCGGCGTTTGGTCACATTTGTCCCAAACCTCCCTGCAGTTTTCAAAATATCCCAAACATCCCAATTTCGAGGAGTGAGCCATAATTTGGAGCCTAATTCTGGCTCTATGCACGTATTCGCAGCTTGATGTTAAGAATTTTTATACCCAACATATGCCAAGTCCTGAAAGCGGCAGTGAGTCACATTTTGCACAAACTCCCCTGCAGTTTTCGAAATATCCCAAATATCCCAATTTCGAGGCCTGATCCATATTTTGGAGCCAAATTCAGGCTCTCTGCACGTATTTGCAATTTGAAATTACGACTTTTTTATACCCAACATATGCGAAGTACTGAAAGCGGCGTTTGGTCACATTTGTCCCAAACCTTCCTGCAGTTTTCAAAATATCCCAAAACATCCCAATATCGAGGCCTGAGCCATATTTTGGAGCCAAATTCTGGCTCTATGCACGTATTCGCAGTTTGATATTACGAATTTTATACCCAACATATGCCAAGTACTGAAAGCAGCAGTAAGTCACATTTTGCACAAACTCCCCTCCAGTTTTCAAAATAACGCAAATATCTCCATTTCGAGGCCTGAGCCATATTTTGGACCCAAATTCTGGCTCTCTGCACGTATTCGCAGTTTGAAATAAATCTTTTTATACCCAACATATGCCAAGTACTGAAAGCGACGTTTGGTCACATTTGTCCCAAACCTCCCTGCAGTTTTCAAAATATCCGAAATATCCCAATTTCGAGGCCTGAGCCATATTTTGGAGCCAAATTCTGGTTCTTAGCACGTATTCACAGTTTGATATTACGACTTTTTATACCCAACATATGCAAGGTACTGAAAGCGGCGTTTGGTCACATTTGTCCCAAACATCCCTGCAGTTTTCAAAATATCCCAAATATCCCAATTTCGAGGCCTGAGCCATATTTTGGAGCTAAATTCTGGCTCTCTGCACGTATTCGCAGTTTGAAATTACATCTTTTTATACCCAACATGTGCCAAGTACTGAAAGCGGCGTTTGGTCACATTTGTCCCAAACCTCCCCGCAGTTTTCAAAATATGCCAAATATCCCAATTTCGAGGCCTGAGCCATATTTTGGAGCCAAATTCTGGCTCTCTGCACATATTCGCAGTTTGAAATTGCGAATTTTTTATACCCAACATATGTCACGTACTGAAAGTGGCGTTTGGTCATATTTGGCCCAAACTCCCCTGCAGTTTTCAAAATATCCTAAACTTCCCAATTTCGAGGCCTGAGTCATATTTTGGAGCCAAATTCTGGCTCTCTGCACGTTTTCGCAGATTGAAATTACCACTTTTTATACCAACATATGCCAAGTACTGAAAGCGACGTTTGGTCACATTTGTCCCAAACCTCCCTGCAGTTTTCAAAATATCCCAGACATCCCAATTTCGAGGCTGAGCCATAATTTGGAGCCAAATTCTGGCTCTATGCACGTATTCGCAGTTTGATATTACGAATTTTTATACCCAACATATGCCAAGTCCTGAAAGCGGCAGTGAGTCACATTTTGCACAAACTCCCCTGCAGTTTTTGAAATATCCCAAATATCCCAATTTCGAGGCCTGAGCCATATTTTGGAGCAAAATTCTGGATCTCTGCACGTATTCGCAGTTTGAAATTGCGACTTTTTTATACCCAACATATTGTAACAAACTAGGCTGTTGTAAGAATTATCCAGAGTGGTTTATCGACAAAAGAGAATGGGAAGCTGAGCCGCATGGTGACCTGACCCCCAGGGGAATTCGCGGTGGAAATAACCGACGCTTTGTTCAAAGCTGCGTATAGTGAATCATCCTATAGTATTCAGTAATTTAGAGAAAATTAGCCTTTATTCATTTTGCATTAAAATTGTATTGTATAATAGTACTGGATACAATATCAAGAGTATTCTAATTATTGAGTTTAAGTCACCATCAGTGACGTCACGAATCAGATCTAACTTTTAAGGCGGAGTGACCGGCGGTCATAGGTCAGCAGGGTTGACATGTCTAATATTTCTCAAAGTTTTAATAACCATTTTTGTGATCGGGAACAGCTTTGCCGTTAGATGTTTGTGTAATCTAATTAAAGTAAAATAATTCAACCAGTCTGGATCAATTCAGTATAAACAGAGGATAATTGTTATAACTTAACCTTGCTAAAGTAACTGGGTAAGCGAGGCGGAAGGATACAATACTCTGTCTGGGGTAGTCCAGACAAGAAAAAAATCAGTGTGAATACGGGAGCAGCTGGGAGAGGTCAAACATCTTACCTCTCCCCAAGACCAGCACAACACCCAGAGCTGGTCGCCCAAGGTATAGTTGCTATTGTAATTATAGGGATAGTCATCTCATTTGCCATTCAGGTCAAGTAGGGAGTGTTAAAGTGATAGGGAGTGAACACAGTTAGATTTTGTTTTAGTTTTCTTTTAATAAATTAAATTTGTTATTAATTTGCATTTTATTGTTTCCATGTGTTTTATGTGTATACTTGTCCGGGTCACGTGGTCCACACGAGGCAGAGTTGCATTGAGCGCCGATTCTAACATCGAATCGGAATTATCATTACCGTGTAATTTATTCCACACTCAAGGTCATCGTTTATAGTGGGGATCAAGCCCCTAGGTTGATTAATTAGCGTGATCGATCCAGACCTCGATCATTGCTCTTGTATTACTGGTCTGGTGGTGGCAGCAGAGGTGACTCTAGGGTTTTGTTCAGAGCTTAGGTCACGTCATACTGGGTGTAGAATCCTAAGTCGGTCAATCGTCTTAGGACCACGTGGCGTGGAGTTGGCTTTGTTAAAAGTTTTGGAGTCCCTTGGTTTAGAAATAAAAGTAAGAATACGGGTAGAGGGTAAAGAAGGTAGATAAGTAGGGAGAGGAACCTAACCCGTGTTACAATATGCCAAGTAATGAAAGCGGCAGTGAGTCACATTTTGCCCAAACTCCCTTCCAGTTTTCAAAATAACGCAAATATCCCAATTTCGAGGCCTGAGCCATATTTTGCACCCAAATTCTGGCTCTCTGCACGTATTCGCAGTTTGAAATTACATCTTTTTATACCCAACATATGCCAAGTACTGAAAGCGGCGTTTGGTCACATTTGTCCCAAACCTCCCCGCAGTTTTCAAAATATGCCAAATATCCCAATTTCGAGGCCTGAGCCATATTTTGGAGCCAAATTCTGGCTCTCTGCACGTATTCGCAGTTTGAAATTACCACGTTTTATACCCAACATATGCCAAGTCCTGAAAGCGGCAGTGAGTCACATTTTGCACAAACTTCCCTGCAGTTTTCAAAATATCCCAAATATCCCAATTTCGAGGCCTGAGCCATATTATGGAGCCAAAATCTGGCTCTTTGCACGTATTCGCCGTTTGAAATTGCGACTTTTTTATACCAACATATGCCAAGTACTGAAAGCGGCATTTGGTCACATTTGTCCCAAACCTCACTGCAGTTTTCAAAATATCCCAAACATCCCAATTTCGAGGCCTGAGCCATAATTTGGAGCGAAATTCTGGCTCTATGCACGTATTTGCAGTTTGATATTACAAAATTTTATACCCAACATATGCCAAGTCCTGAAAGCGGCAGTGAGTCACATTTTCCACAAACTCCCCAGCAGTTTTCAAAATATCCCAAACATCCCAATATCGAGGCCTGAGCCTTATTTTGGAGCCAAATTCTGGCTCTCTGTACGTATTCGCAGTTCGAAATCACGTCTTTTTATTCCAAACATATGCCAAGTACTGAAAGCGGCGTTTGGACACATTTGTCCCAAACCTCCCCGCAGTTTTCAAAATATGCCAAATATCCCAATTTCGAGGCCTGAGCCATATTTTGGAGCCAAATTCTGGCTCTTAGCACGTATTCGCAGTTTGATATTACAACTTTTTATACCCAACATATGCCAAGTACTGAAATCGGCGTTTGGTCACATTTGTCCCAAACCTTCCTGCAGTTTTCAAAATATCCCAAACATCCCAATATCGAGGCCTGAGCCATATTTTGGAGCCAAATTCTGGCTCTCTGCACGTATTCGCAGTTTGATATTACGAATTTTATACCCAACATATGCCAAGTCCTGAAAGCGGCAGTAAGTCACATTTTGCACATACTCCCCTCCAGTTTTCAAAATATCCCATTTATCCCAATTTCGAGGCCTGAGCCATTTTTTGGAGCCAAATTCTGGCTCTATGTACGTATTCGCAGTTTGATATTACGACTTTTTATACCTTACATATGCTAAGTCCTGAAAGCGGCAGTGAGTCACATTTTGCACAAACTCCCCTACAGTTTTCGAAATATGCCAAATATCTCAATTTCGAGGCCTGAGCCATATTATAGAGCCAAATTCTGGCTCTCTGCACGTATTCGCAGTTTGAAATTACGACTTTTTTATACCAACATATGCCAAGTACTGAAAGCGGTTTTTGGTCACATTTGTCCCAAACCTGCCTGTAGTTTTCAAAATATCCCAAACATCCCAATTTCGAGGCCTGAGCAATAATTTGGAGCCAAATTCTGGCTCTATGCACGTATTCGCAGTTTGATATTACGAATTTTTATACCCAACATATGCCATGTCCTGAAAGCGGCAGTGAGTCACATTTTGCACAAACTCCCCTGCAGTTTTTGAAATATCCCAAATATCCCAATTTCGAGGCCTGAGCCATATTTTGGAGCCAAATTCTGGATCTCTGCACGTATTCGCAGTTTGAAATTGCGACTTTTTTATACCCAACATATGCCAAGTAATGAAAGCCGCAGTGAATCACATTTTGCCTAAACTCCCCTCCAGTTTTCAAAATAACGCAAATATCCCAATTTCGGGGCCTGAGCCATATTTTGGACCCAAATTCTGGCTCTCTGCACGTATTCGCAGTTTGAAATTACATCTTTTTATACCCAACATATGCCAAGTACTGAAAGCGACGTTTGGTCACATTTGTCCCAAACCTCCTTGCAGTTTTCAAAATATCCCAAATAACCCAATTTCGAGGCCTGAGCCATATTTTGGAGCCAAATTCTGGTTCTTAACACGTATTCGCAGTTTGAAATTACATCTTTTTATACCCAACATATGCCAAGTACTGAAAGCGGCGTTTGGACACATTTGTCCCAAACCTCTTCGCAGTTTTCAAAATATGCCAAATATCCCAATTTCGAGGCCTGAGCCATATTTTGGAGCCAAATTCTGGCTCTTAGCACGTATTCGCAGTTTGAAATTACCACTTTTTATACCCAACATATCCCAAGTGCTGAAAGCGGCAGTGAGTCACATTTTGCACAAACTCCCCTGCAGTTTTCGAAATATCCCAAATATCTCAATTTCGAGGCCTGAGCAATATTTTGGAGCCAAATTCTGGCTCTCTGCACGTATTCGCAGTTTGAAATTACATCTTTTTATACCCAACATATGCCAAGTACTGAAAGCGGCGTTTGGTCACATTTGTCCCAAACCTCCCCGCAGTTTTCAAAATATGCCAAATATCCCAATTTCGAGGCCTGAGCCATATTTTGGAGCCAAATTCTGGCGCTTTGCACGTATTCGCAGTTTGATATTACGACTTTTTATACCCAACATATGCCAAGTACTGAAAGCCGCGTTTGGTCATATTTGTCCCAAACTCCTCTGCAGTTTTCAAAATATCCCAAACTTCCCAATTTCGAGGCCTGAGTCATATTTTGGACCCAAATTCTGGCTCTCTGCACGTATTCGCAGTTTGAAATTACATCTTTTTATACCCAACATATGCCAAGTCCTGAAAGCGGCAGTGAGTCACATTTTGCACAAACTTCCCTGCAGTTTTCAAAATATGCCAAATAACCCAATTTCGAGGCCTGAGCCATATTTTGGAGCCAAATTCTGGCTCTCTGCACGTCTTCGCAGTTTGAAATTACCACGTTTTATACCCAACATATGCCAAGTCCTGAAAGCGGCAGTGAGTCACATTTTGCACAAACTTTCCTGCAGTTTTCAAAATATCCCAAATATACCAATTTCGAGGCCTGAGCCTTATTTTGGAGCCAAATTCTGGCTCTGCCCGTATTCGCAGTTTGATATTACGAATTTTATACCCAACATATGCCAAGTACTGAAAGCTGCAGTAAGTCACATTTTGCACATACTCCCCTCCAGTTTTCAAAATATCCCATTTATCCCAATTTCGAGGCCTGAGCCATTTTTTGGAGCCAAATTCTGGCTCTATGTACGTATTCGCAGTTTGATATTACGACTTTTTATACCCAACATATGCTAAGTCCTGAAAGCGGCAGTGAGTCACATTTTGCACAAACTCCCCTGCAGTTTTCGAAATATGCCAAATATCTCAATATCGAGGCCTGAGCCATATTATGGAGCCAAATTCTGGCTCTCTGCACGTATTCGCAGTTTGAAATTGCGACTTTTTTATACCAACATATGCCAAGTACTGAAAGCGGCGTTTGGTCACATTTGTCCCAAACCTCCCCGCAGTTTTCAAAATATGCCAAATATCCCAATTTCGAGGCCTGAGCCATATTTTGGAGCCAAATTCTGGCTCTTTGCACGGATTCGCAGTTTGATATTACGACTTTTTATACCCAACATATGCCAAGTACTGAAAGCCGCGTTTGGTCATATTTGTCCCAAACTCCTCTGCAATTTTCAAAATATCCCAAACTTCCCAATTTCGAGGCCTGAGTCATATTTTGGACCCAAATTCTGGCTCTCTGCACGTATTCGCCGTTTGAAATTACATCTTTTTATACCCAACATATGCCAAGTCCTGAAAGCGGCAGTGAGTCACATTTTGCACAAACTTCCCTGCAGTTTTCAAAATATGCCAAATAACCTAATTTCGAGGCCTGAGCCATATTTTGGAGCCAAATTCTGGCTCTCTGCACGTCTTCGCAGTTTGAAATTACCACGTTTTATACCCAACATATGCCAAGTCCTGAAAGCGGCAGTGAGTCACATTTTGCACAAACTTCCCTGCAGTTTTCAAAATATCCCAAATATCCCAATTTCGAGGCTGAGCCATATTATGGAGCCAAAATCTGGCTCTGCACGTATTCGCAGTTTGAAATTGCGACTTTTTTATACCAACATATGCCAAGTACTGAAAGCGGCGTTTGGTCACATTTGTCCCAAACCTCACTGCAGTTTTCAAAATATCCCAAACATCCCAATTTCGAGGCCTGAGCCATAATTTGGAGCGAAATTCTGGCTCTATGCACGTATTTGCAGTTTGATATTACGAAATTTTATACCCAACATATGCCAAGTCCTGAAAGCGGCAGTGAGTCACATTTTCCACAAACTCCCCAGCAGTTTTCAAAATATCCTAAATATCCCAATTTCGAGGCCTGAGCCATATTTTGGACCCAAATTCTGGCTCTCTGCACGTATTCGCAGTTTGAAATTGCGACTTTTTTTTTACCAACATATGCGAAGTACTGAAAGCGGCGTTTGGTCACATTTGTCCCAAACCTTCCTGCAGTTTTCAAAATATCCCAAACATCCCAATATCGAGGCCTGAGCCTTATTTTGGAGCCAAATTCTGGCTCTGCCCGTATTCGCAGTTTGATATTACGAATTTTATACCCAACATATGCCAAGTACTGAAAGCGGCAGTAAGTCACATTTTGCACATACTCCCCTCCAGTTTTCAAAATATCCCATTTATCCCAATTTTGAGGCCTGAGCCATTTTTTGGAGCCAAATTCTGGCTCTATGTACGTATTCGCAGTTTGATATTACGACTTTTTATACCCAACATATGCTAAGTCCTGAAAGCGGCAGTGAGTCACATTTCCACAAACTCCCCTGCAGTTTTCGAAATATGCCAAATATCTCAATTTCGAGGCCTGAGCCATATTATGGAGCCAAATTCTGGATCTCTGCACGTATTCGCAGTTTGAAATTACGACTTTTTATACCCAACATATGCCAAGTACTGAAATCGGCAGTGAGTCAAATTTCGCACAAACTCCCCTGCAGTTTTCAAAATATCCGGAACGTCCCAATTTCGAGGCCTGAGCCATATTTTGGAGCCAAATTCTGGCTCTCTGCACGTATTCGCAGTTTGAAATTGCGACTTTTTTATACCCAACATATGTCATTTACTGAAAGCGGCGTTTGGTCATATATGTCCCAAACTCCCCTGCAGTTTTCAAAATATCGCAAACTTCCCAATTTCGAGCCCTGAGTCATATTTTGGAGCCAAATTCTGGCTCTCTGCACGTATTCGCAGTTTGAAATTACGACTTTTTTATACCAACATATGCCAAGTACTGAAAGCGGTTTTTGGTCACATTTGTCCCAAACCTGCCTGCAGTTTTCAAAATATCCCAAACATCCCAATTTCGAGGCCTGAGCCATAATTTCGAGCCAAATTCTGGCTCTATGCACGTATTCGCAGTTTGATATTACGAAATTTTATACCCAACATATGCCAAGTCCTGAAAGCGGCAGTGAGTCACATTTTCCACAAACTCCCCTGCAGTTTTTGAAATATCCCAAATATCCCAATTTCGAGGCCTGAGCCATATTTTGGACCCAAATTCTGGCTCTCTGCACGTATTCGCAGTTTGAAATTGCGACTTTTTTATAACCAACATATGCGAAGTACTGAAAGCGGCGTTTGGTCACATTTGTCCCAAACCTTCCTGCAGTTTTCAAAATATCCCAAACATCCCAATATCGAGGCCTGAGCCTTATTTTGGAGCCAAATTCTGGCTCTGCCCGTATTCGCAGTTTGATATTACGAATTTTATACCCAACATATGCCAAGTACTGAAAGCGGCAGTAAGTCACATTTTGCACATACTCCCCTCCAGTTTTCAAAATATCCCATTTATCCCAATTTTGAGGCCTGAGCCATTTTTTGGAGCCAAATTCTGGCTCTATGTACGTATTCGCAGTTTGATATTACGACTTTTTATACCCAACATATGCTAAGTCCTGAAAGCGGCAGTGAGTCACATTTCCACAAACTCCCCTGCAGTTTTCGAAATATGCCAAATATCTCAATTTCGAGGCCTGAGCCATATTATGGAGCCAAATTCTGGATCTCTGCACGTATTCAAAGTTTGAAATTACGACTTTTTATACCCAACATATG
Organism: Procambarus clarkii; assembly: GCF_040958095.1. Lineage (NCBI taxonomy): Eukaryota > Metazoa > Arthropoda > Malacostraca > Decapoda > Cambaridae > Procambarus > Procambarus clarkii. Next base: position 193,031 of record NW_027189268.1, on the reverse strand, counting down.
CCAAGTACTGAAATCGGCAGTGAGTCAAATTTCGCACAAACTCCCCTGCAGTTTTCAAAATATCCGGAACGTCCCAATTTCGAGGCCTGAGCCATATTTTGGAGCCAAATTCTGGCTCTCTGCACGTATTCGCAGTTTGAAATTGCGACTTTTTTATACCCAACATATGTCATTTACTGAAAGCGGCGTTTGGTCATATTTGTCCCAAACTCCCCTGCAGTTTTCAAAATATCGCAAACTTCCCAATTTCGAGCCCTGAGTCATATTTTGGAGCCAAATTCTGGCTCTCTGCACGTATTCGCAGTTTGAAATTACGACTTTTTTATACCAACATATGCCAAGTACTGAAAGCGGTTTTTGGTCACATTTGTCCCAAACCTGCCTGCAGTTTTCAAAATATCCCAAACATCCCAATTTCGAGGCCTGAGCCATAATTTCGAGCCAAATTCTGGCTCTATGCACGTATTCGCAGTTTGATATTACGAAATTTTATACCCAACATATGCCAAGTCCTGAAAGCGGCAGTGAGTCACATTTTCCACAAACTCCCCTGCAGTTTTTGAAATATCCCAAATATCCCAATTTCGAGGCCTGAGCCATATTTTGGACCCAAATTCTGGCTCTCTGCACGTATTCGCAGTTTGAAATTGCGACTTTTTTATAACCAACATATGCGAAGTACTGAAAGCGGCGTTTGGTCACATTTGTCCCAAACCTTCCTGCAGTTTTCAAAATATCCCAAACATCCCAATATCGAGGCCTGAGCCTTATTTTGGAGCCAAATTCTGGCTCTGCCCGTATTCGCAGTTTGATATTACGAATTTTATACCCAACATATGCCAAGTACTGAAAGCGGCAGTAAGTCACATTTTGCACATACTCCCCTCCAGTTTTCAAAATATCCCATTTATCCAAATTTTGAGGCCTGAGCCATTTTTTGGAGCCAAATTCTGGCTCTATGTACGTATTCGCAGTTTGATATTACGACTTTTTATACCCAACATATGCTAAGTCCTGAAAGCGGCAGTGAGTCACATTTCCACAAACTCCCCTGCAGTTTTCGAAATATGCCAAATATCTCAATTTCGAGGCCTGAGCCATATTATGGAGCCAAATTCTGGATCTCTGCACGTATTCGCAGTTTGAAATTACGACTTTTTATACCCAACATATGCCAAGTACTGAAATCGGCAGTGAGTCAAATTTCGCACAAACTCCCCTGCAGTTTTCAAAATATCCGGAACGTCCCAATTTCGAGGCCTGAGCCATATTTTGGAGCCAAATTCTGGCTCTCTGCACGTATTCGCAGTTTGAAATTGCGACTTTTTTATACCCAACATATGTCATTTACTGAAAGCGGCGTTTGGTCATATTTGTCCCAAACTCCCCTGCAGTTTTCAAAATATCGCAAACTTCCCAATTTCGAGCCCTGAGTCATATTTTGGAGCCAAATTCTGGCTCTCTGCACGTATTCGCAGTTTGAAATTACGACTTTTTTATACCAACATATGCCAAGTACTGAAAGCGGTTTTTGGTCATATTTGTCCCAAACCTGCCTGCAGTTTTCAAAATATCCCAAACATCCCAATTTCGAGGCCTGAGCCATAATTTGGAGCCAAATTCTGGCTCTATGCACGTATTCGCAGTTTGATATTACGAATTTTTATACCCAACATATGCCAAGTCCTGAAAGCGGCAGTGAGTCACATTTTGCACAAACTCCCCTGCAGTTTTTGAAATATCCCAAATATCCCAATTTCGAGGCCTGAGCCATATTTTGGAGCCAAATTCTGGATCTCTGCACGTATTCGCAGTTTGAAATTGCGACTTTTTTATACCCAACATATGCCAAGTAATGAAAGCGGCAGTGAGTCACATTTTGCCTAAACTCCCCTCCAGTTTTCAAAATAACGCAAATATCCCAATTTCGGGGCCTGAGCCATATTTTGGACCCAAATTCTGGCTCTCTGCACGTATTCGCAGTTTGAAATTACATCTTTTTATACCCAACATATGCCAAGTACTGAAAGCGACGTTTGGTCACATTTGTCCCAAACCTCCTTGCAGTTTTCAAAATATCCCAAATAACCCAATTTCGAGGCCTGAGCCATATTTTGGAGCCAAATTCTGGTTCTTAACACGTATTCGCAGTTTGAAATTACATCTTTTTATACCCAACATATAACAAGTACTGAAAGCGGCGTTTGGACACATTTGTCCCAAACCTCCTCGCAGTTTTCAAAATATGCCAAATATCCCAATTTCGAGGCCTGAGCCATATTTTGGAGCCAAATTCTGGCTCTTAGCACGTATTCGCAGTTTGAAATTACCACTTTTTATACCCAACATATCCCAAGTGCTGAAAGCGGCAGTGAGTCACATTTTGCACAAACTCCCCTGCAGTTTTCGAAATATCCCAAATATCCCAATTTCGAGGCCTGAGCCATATTTTGGAGCCAAATTCTGGCTCTCTGCACGTATTCGCAGTTTGAAATTGCTACTTTTTCTATACCAACATATGCCAAGTACTGAAAGCGGCGTTTGGTCACATTTGTCCCAAACCTCCCCGCAGTTTTCAAAATATGCCAAATAACCCAATTTCGAGGCCTGAGCCATATTTTGGAGCCAAATTCTGGCTCTTTGCACAGATTCGCAGTTTGATATTACGACTTTTTATACCCAACATATGCCAAGTACTGAAAGCCGCGTTTGGTCATATTTGTCCCAAACTCCTCTGCAATTTTCAAAATATCCCAAACTTCCCAATTTCGAGGCCTGAGTCATATTTTGGACCCAAATTCTGGCTCTCTGCACGTATTCGCAGTTTGAAATTACATCTTTTTATACCCAACATATGCCAAGTACTGAAAGCCGCGTTTGGTCATATTTGTCCCAAACTCCTCTGCAATTTTCAAAATATCCCAAACTTCCCAATTTCGAGGCCTGAGTCATATTTTGGAGCCAAATTCTGGCTCTCTGCACGTCTTCGCAGTTTGAAATTACCACGTTTTATACCCAACATATGCCAAGTCCTGAAAGCGGCAGTGAGTCACATTTTGCACAAACTTCCCTGCAGTTTTCAAAATATCCCAAATATCCCAATTTCGAGGCCTGAGCCATATTATGGAGCCAAAATCTGGCTCTTTGCACGTATTCGCAGTTTGAAATTGCGACTTTTTTATACCAACATATGCCAAGTACTGAAAGCGGCGTTTGGTCACATTTGTCCCAAACCTCACTGCAGTTTTCAAAATATCCCAAACAACCCAATTTCGAGGCCTGAGCCATAATTTGGAGCGAAATTCTGGCTCTATGCACGTATTTGCAGTTTGATATTACGAAATTTTATACCCAACATATGCCAAGTCCTGAAAGCGGCAGTGAGTCACATTTTCCACAAACTCCCCAGCAGTTTTCAAAATATCCCAAATATCCCAATTTCGAGGCCTGAGCCATATTTTGGACCCAAATTCTGGCTCTCTGCACGTATTCGCAGTTTGAAATTGCGACTTTTTTATAACCAACATATGCGAAGTACTGAAAGCGGCGTTTGGTCACATTTGTCCCAAACCTTCCTACAGTTTTCAAAATATCCCAAACATCCCAATATCGAGGCCTGGGCCTTATTTTGGAGCCAAATTCTGGCTCTGCCCTTATTCGCAATTTGATATTACGAATTTTATACCCAACATATGCCAAGTACTGAAAGCGGCAGTAAGTCACATTTTGCACATACTCCCCTCCAGTTTTCAAAATATCCCATTTATCCCAATTTCGAGGCCTGAGCCATTTTTTGGAGCCAAATTCTGGCTCTATGTACGTATTCGCAGTTTGATATTACGACTTTTTATACCCAACATATGCTAAGTCCTGAAAGCGGCAGTGAGTCACATTTTGCACAAACTCCCCTGCAGTTTTCGAAATATGCCAAATACCTCAATTTCGAGGCCTGAGCCATATTATGGAGCCAAATTCTGGCTCTCTGCACGTATTCGCAGTTTGAAATTGCGACTTTTTATACCCAACATATGCCAAGTAATGAAAGCGGCAGTGAGTCACATTTTGCCCAAACTCCCCTCCAGTTTTCAAAATAACGCAAATATCCCAATTTCGGGGCCTGAGTCATATTTTGGACCCAAATTCTGGCTCTCTGCACGTATTCACAGTTTGAAATTACATCTTTTTATACCCAACATATGCCAAGTACTGAAAGCGACGTTTGGTCACATTTGTCCCAAACCTCCCTGCAGTTTTCAAAATATCCCAAATAACCCAATTTCGAGGCCTGAGCTATATTTTGGAGCCAAATTCTTGTTCTTAGCACGTATTCGCAGTTTGATATTACGACTTTTTATACCCAACATATGCCTAGTACTGAAAGCGGCGTTTGGTCACATTTGTCGCAAACATCCCTGCAGTTTTCAAAATATCCCATATATCCCAATTTCGAGGCCTGAGCCATATTTTGGAGCCAAATTCTGGCTCTCTGCACGTATTCGCAGTTCGAAATCACGTCTTTTTATTCCAAACATATGCCAAGTACTGAAAGCGGCGTTTGGACACATTTGTCCCAAACCTCCCCGCAGTTTTCAAAATATGCCAAATATCTCAATTTCGAGGCCTGAGCCATATTTTGGAGCCAAATTCTGGCTCTCTGCACGTATTCGCAGTTTGAAATTGCGACTTTTTTATGCCCAACATATGTCACGTACTGAAAGCGGCGTTTGGTCATATTTGTCCCAAACTCACCTGCAGTTCTCAAAATATCCCAAACTTCCCAATTTCGAGGCCTGAGTCATATTTTGGATCCAAATTCTGGCTCTTAGGACGTATTCGCAGTTTTAAATTACCACTTTTTATACCCAACATATCCCAAGTGCTAAAAGTGGCAGTGAGTCACATTTTGCACAAACTCCCCTGCAGTTTTCGAAATATCCCAAATATCCCAATTTCGAGGCCTGAGCCATATTTTGGAGCCAAATTCTGGCTCTCTGCACGTATTCGCAGTTTGAAATTGCTACTTTTTTATACCAACATATGCCAAGTACTGAAAGCGGCGTTTGGTCACATTTGTCCCAAACCTCCCTGAAGTTTTCAAAATATCCCAAACATCCCAATATCGAGGCCTGAGCCATATTTTGGAGCCAAATTCTGGCTCTCTGCACGTCTTCGCAGTTTGAAATTACCACGTTTTATACCCAACATATGCCAAGTCCTGAAAGCGGCAGTGAGTCACATTTTGCACAAACTTTCCTGCAGTTTTCAAAATATCCCAAATATCCCAATTTCGAGGCCTGAGCCTTATTTTGGAGCCAAATTCTGGCTCTGCCCGTATTCGCAGTTTGATATTACGAATTTTATACCCAACATATGCCAAGTACTGAAAGCTGCAGTAAGTCACATTTTGCACATACTCCCCTCCAGTTTTCAAAATATCCCATTTATCCCAATTTCGAGGCCTGAGCCATTTTTTGGAGCCAAATTCTGGCTCTATGTACGTATTCGCAGTTTGATATTACGACTTTTTATACCCAACATATGCTAAGTCCTGAAAGCGGCAGTGAGTCACATTTTGCACAAACTCCCCTGCAGTTTTCGAAATATGCCAAATATCTCAATATCGAGGCCTGAGCCATATTATGGAGCCAAATTCTGGCTCTCTGCACGTATTCGCAGTTTGAAATTGCGACTTTTTTATACCAACATATGCCAAGTACTGAAAGCGGCGTTTGGTCACATTTGTCCCAAACCTCCCCGCAGTTTTCAAAATATGCCAAATATCCAAATTTCGAGGCCTGAGCCATATTTTGGAGCCAAATTCTGGCTCTTTGCACGGATTCGCAGTTTGATATTACGACTTTTTATACCCAACATATGCCAAGTACTGAAATCGGCAGTGAGTCAAATTTCGCACAAACTCCCCTGCAGTTTTCAAAATATCTGGAACGTCCCAATTTCGAGGCCTGAGCCATATTTTGGAGCCAAATTCTGGCTCTCTGCACGTATTCGCAGTTTGAAATTGCGACTTTTTTATACCCAACATATGTCATGTACTGAAAGCGGCGTTTGGTCATATTTGTCCCAAACTCCCCTGCAGTTTTCAAAATATCGCAAACTTCCCAATTTCGAGCCCTGAGTCATATTTTGGAGCCAAATTCTGGCTCTCTGCACGTATTCGCAGTTTGAAATTACGACTTTTTTATACCAACATATGCCAAGTACTGAAAGCGGTTTTTGGTCACATTTGTCCCAAACCTGCCTGCAGTTTTCAAAATATCCCAAACATCCCAATTTCGAGGCCTGAGCCATAATTTGGAGCCAAATTCTGGCTCTATGCACGTATTCGCAGTTTGATATTACGAATTTTTATACCCAACATATGCCAAGTCCTGAAAGCGGCAGTGAGTCACATTTTGCACAAACTCCCCTGCAGTTTTTGAAATATCCCAAATATCCCAATTTCGAGGCCTGAGCCATATTTTGGAGCCAAATTCTGGATCTCTGCACGTATTCGCAGTTTGAAATTGCGACTTTTTTATACCCAACATATGCCAAGTAATGAAAGCGGCAGTGAGTCACATTTTGCCTAAACTCCCCTCCAGTTTTCAAAATAACGAAAATATCCCAATTTCGGGGCCTGAGCCATATTTTGGACCCAAATTCTGGCTCTCTGCACGTATTCGCAGTTTGAAATTACATCTTTTTATACCCAACATATGCCAAGTACTGAAAGCGACGTTTGGTCACATTTGTCCCAAACCTCCTTGCAGTTTTCAAAATATCCCAAATAACCCAATTTCGAGGCCTGAGCCATATTTTGGAGCCAAATTCTGGTTCTTAACACGTATTCGCAGTTTGAAATTACATCTTTTTATACCCAACATATAACAAGTACTGAAAGCGGCGTTTGGACACATTTGTCCCAAACCTCCTCGCAGTTTTCAAAATATGCCAAATATCCCAATTTCGAGGCCTGAGCCATATTTTGGAGAAAAATTCTGGCTCTTAGCACGTATTCGCAGTTTGAAATTGCTACTTTTTTATACCAACATATGCCAAGTACTGAAAGCGGCGTTTGGTCACATTTGTCCCAAACCTCCCCGCAGTTTTCAAAATATGCCAAATAACCCAATTTCGAGGCCTGAGCCATATTTTGGAGCCATATTCTGGCTCTTTGCACAGATTCGCAGTTTGATATTACGACTTTTTATACCCAACATATGCCAAGTACTGAAAGCCGCGTTTGGTCATATTTGTCCCAAACTCCTCTGCAATTTTCAAAATATCCCAAACTTCCCAATTTCGAGGCCTGAGTCATATTTTGGACCCAAATTCTGGCTCTCTGCACGTATTCGCAGTTTGAAATTACATCTTTTTATACCCAACATATGCCAAGTCCTGAAAGCGGCAGTGAGTCACATTTTGTACAAACTTCCCTGCAGTTTTCAAAATATGCCAAATAACCCAATTTCGAGGCCTGAGCCATATTTTGGAGCCAAATTCTGGCTCTCTGCACGTCTTCGCAGTTTGAAATTACCACGTTTTATACCCAACACATGCCAAGTCCTGAAAGCGGCAGTGAGTCACATTTTGCACAAACTTCCCTGCAGTTTTCAAAATATCCCAAATATCCCAATTTCGAGGCCTGAGCCATATTATGGAGCCAAAATCTGGCTCTTTGCACGTATTCGCAGTTTGAAATTGCGACTTTTTTATACCAACATATGCCAAGTACTGAAAGCGGCGTTTGGTCACATTAGTCCCAAACCTCACTGCAGTTTTCAAAATATCCCAAACAACCCAATTTCGAGGCCTGAGCCATAATTTGGAGCGAAATTCTGGCTCTATGCACGTATTTGCAGTTTGATATTACGAAATTTTATACCCAACATATGCCAAGTCCTGAAAGCGGCAGTGAGTCACATTTTCCACAAACTCCCCAGCAGTTTTCAAAATATCCCAAATATCCCAATTTCGAGGCCTGAGCCATATTTTGGACCCAAATTCTGGCTCTCTGCACGTATTCGCAGTTTGAAATTGCGACTTTTTTATAACCAACATATGCGAAGTACTGAAAGCGGCGTTTGTTCACATTTGTCCCAAACCTTCCTACAGTTTTCAAAATATCCCAAACATCCCAATATCGAGGCCTGAGCCTTATTTTGGAGCCAAATTCTGGCTCTGCCCTTATTCGCAGTTTGATATTACGAATTTTATACCCAACATATGCCAAGTACTGAAAGCGGCAGTAAGTCACATTTTGCACATACTCCCCTCCAGTTTTCAAAATATCCCATTTATCCCAATTTCGAGGCCTGAGCCATTTTTTGGAGCCAAATTCTGGCTCTATGTACGTATTCGCAGTTTGATATTACGACTTTTTATACCCAACATATGCTAAGTCCTGAAAGCAGCAGTGAGTCACATTTTGCACAAACTCCCCTGCAGTTTTCGAAATATGCCAAATATCTCAATTTCGAGGCCTGAGCCATATTATGGAGCCAAATTCTAGCTCTCTGCACGTATTCGCAGTTTGAAATTGCGACTTTTTATACCCAACATATGCCAAGTAATGAAAGCGGCAGTGAGTCACATTTTGCCCAAACTCCCCTCCAGTTTTCAAAATAACGCAAATATCCCAATTTCGGGGCCTGAGTCATATTTTGGGCCCAAATTCTGGCTCTCTGCACGTATTCGCAGTTTGAAATTACATCTTTTTATACCCAACATATGCCAAGTACTGAAAGCGACGTTTGGTCACATTTGTCCCAAACCTCCCTGCAGTTTTCAAAATATCCCAAATAACCCAATTTCGAGGCCTGAGCTATATTTTGGAGCCAAATTCTTGTTCTTAGCACGTATTCGCAGTTTGATATTACGACTTTTTATACCCAACATATGCCTAGTACTGAAAGCGGCGTTTGGTCACATTTGTCGCAAACATCCCTGCAGTTTTCAAAATATCCCAAATATCCCAATTTCGAGGCCTGAGCCATATTTTGGAGCCAAATTCTGGCTCTCTGCACGTATTCGCAGTTCGAAATCACGTCTTTTTATTCCAAACATATGCCAAGTACTGAAAGCGGCGTTTGGACACATTTGTCCCAAACCTCCCCGCAGTTTTCAAAATATGCCAAATATCTCAATTTCGAGGCCTGAGCCATATTTTGGAGCCAAATTCTGGCTCTCTGCACGTATTCGCAGTTTGAAATTGCGACTTTTTTATACCCAACATATGTCACATACTGAAAGCGGCGTTTGGTCATATTTGTCCCAAACTCCCCTGCAGTTCTCAAAATATCCCAAACTTCCCAATTTCGAGGCCTGAGTCATATTTTGGATCCAAATTCTGGCTCTTAGGACGTATTCGCAGTTTGAAATTACCACTTTTTATACCCAACATATCCCAAGTGCTAAAAGTGGCAGTGAGTCACATTTTGCACAAACTCCCCTGCAGTTTTCGAAATATCCCAAATATCCCAATTTCGAGGCCTGAGCCATATTTTGGAGCCAAATTCTGGGTCTCTGCACGTATTCGCAGTTTGAAATTGCTACTTTTTTATACCAACATATGCCAAGTACTGAAAGCGGCGTTTGGTCACATTTGTCCCAAACCTCCCTGAAGTTTTCAAAATATCCCAAACATCCCAATATCGAGGCCTGAGCCATATTTTGGATCCAAATTCTGGCTCTCTGCACGTATTCGCAGTTTGATATTACGACTTTTTATACCCAACATATGCCAAGTACTGAAAGCGGCATTAAGTCACATTTTGCACAGACTCCCTTCCAGTTTTCAAAGTATCCCAAATATCCCAATTTCGAGGCCTGAGCCATATTTTGGAGCCAAATTCTGGCTCTATGCACGTTTTCGCAGTTTGATATTACGACTTTTTATACCCAACATATGCTAAGTCCTGAAAGCGGCAGTGAGTCACATTTTGCACAAACTCCCCAGCAGTTTTCAAAATATCCCAAATATCCCAATTTCGAGGCCTGAGCCATATTTTGGAGCCAAATTCTGGCTCTTAGCACGTATTCGCAGTGTGATATTACGACTTTTTATACCCAACATATGCCAAGTACTGAAATCGACAGTGAGTCACATTTCGCACAAACTCCCCTGCAGTTTTCAAAATATCCGGAACGTCCCAATTTCGAGGCCTGAGCCATATTTTGGAGCCAAATTCTGGCTCTCTGCACGTATTCGCAGTTTGAAATTGCGACTTTTTTATACCCAACATATGTCATGTACTGAAAGCGGCGTTTGGTCATATTTGTCCAAAACTCCCCTGCAGTTTTCAAAATATCGCAAACTTCCCAATTTCGAGCCCTGAGCCATATTTTGGAGCCAAATTCTGGCTCTCTGCACGTATTCGCAGTTTGAAATTGCGACTTTTTATACCTAACATATGCCAAGTACTGAAAGCCGCGTTTGGTCATATTTGTCCCAAACTCCTCTGCAGTTTTCAAAATATCCCAAACTTCCCAATTTCGAGGCCTGAGTCATACTTTGGACCCAAATTCTGGCTCTCTGCACGTATTCGCAGTTTGAAATTACATCTTTTTATACCCAACATATGCCAAGTACTGAAAGCGACGTTTGATCACATTTGTCCCAAACCTCCCTGCAGTTTTCAAAATATCCCAAATAACCCAATTTCGAGGCCTGAGCTATATTTTGGAGCCAAATTCTGGTTCTTAGCACGTATTCGCAGTGTAATATTACGACTTTTTATACCCAACATATGCCAAGTACTGAAAGCGGCGTTTGGTCACATTTGTCCCAAACATCCCTGCAGTTTTCAAAATATTCCAAATATCCCAATTTCGAGGCCTGAGCCATATTTTGGAGCCAAATTCTGGCTCTCTGCACGTATTCGCAGTTGAAATTGCGACTTTTTTATACCAACATATGCCAAGTACTGAAAGCGGCGTTTGGTCACATTTGTCCCAAACGTTCCTGCAGTTTTCAAAATATCCCAAACATCCCAATATCGAGGCCTGAGCCTTATTTTGGAGCCAAATTCTGGCTCTCTGCACGTATTCGCAGTTTGATATTACGAAATTTATACCCAACATATGCCAAGTCCTGAAAGCGGCAGTGAGTCACATTTTCCACAAACTCCCCTGCAGTTTTCAAAATATCCCAAATATCCCAATTTCGAGGCCTGAGCCATATTTTGGACCCAAATTCTGGCTCTCTGCACGTATTCGCAGTTTGAAATTACGACTTTTTTATAACCAACATATGTGAAGTACTGAAAGCGGCGTTTGGTCACATTTGTCCCAAACCTTCCTGCAGTTTTCCAAATATCCCAAACATCCCAATATCGAGGCCTGAGCCTTATTTTGGAGCCAAATTCTGGCTCTCTGCACGTATTCGCAGTTTGATATTACGAATTTTATACCCAACATATGCCAAGTACTGAAAGCGGCAGTAAGTCACATTTTGCACATACTCCCCTCCAGTTTTCAAAATATCCCATTTATCCCAATTTCGAGGCCTGAACCATTTTTTGGAGCCAAATTCTGGCTCTATGTACGTATTCGCAGTTTGATATTACGACTTTTAATACCCAACATATGCTAAGTCCTGAAAGCGGCAGTGAGTCACATTTTGCACAAACTCCCCTGCAGTTTTCGAAATATGCCAAATATCTCAATTTTGAGGCCTGAGCCATATTATGGAGCCAAATTCTGGCTCTCTGCACGTATTCGCAGTTTGAAATTGCTACTTTTTTATACCAACATATGCCAAGTACTGAAAGCGGCATTTGGTAACATTTGTCCCAAACCTCCCTGAAGTTTTCAAAATATCCCAAATATCCCAATTTCGAGGCCTGAGCCATATTTTGGAGCCAAATTCTGGCTCTATGCACGTATTCGCAGTTTGATATTACGACTTTTTATACCCAACATATGCGAAGTCCTGAAAGCGGCAGTGAGTCACATTTTGCACAAACTCCCCAGCAGTTTTCAAAATATCCCAAATATCCCAATTTCGAGGCCTGAGCGATATTTTGGAGCCAAATTCTGGCTCTTAGCACGTATTCGCAATTTGATATTACGACTTTTTATACCCAACATATGCCAAGTAATGAAATCGGCAGTGAGTCACATTTCGCACAAACTCCCCTGCAGTTTTCAAAATATCCGGAACGTCCCAATTTCGAGGCCTGAGCCATATTTTGGAGCCAAATTCTGGCTCTCTGCACGTATTCGCAGTTTGAAATTGCGACTTTTTTATTCCCAACATGTGTCATGTACTGAAAGCGGCGTTTGGTCATATTTGTCCCAAACTCCCCTGCAGTTTTCAAAATATCGCAAACCTCCCAATTTCGAGCCCTGAGTCATATTTTGGAGCCAAATTCTGGCTCTCTGCACGTTTTCGCAGTTTGAAATTACCACTTTTTATACCCAACATATCCCAAGTGCTGAAAGCGGCAGTGAGTCACATTTTGCACAAACTCCCCTGCAGTTTTCAAAATATGCCAAATATCCCAATTTCGAGGCCTGAGCCATATTTTAGAGCCAAATTATGGCTCTTTGCACGTATTCGCAGTTTGATATTACGACTTTTTATACCTAACATATGCCAAGTACTGAAAGCCGCGTTTGGTCATATTTGTCCCAAACTCCTCTGCAGTTTTCAAAATATCCCAAACTTCCCAATTTCGAGGCCTGAGTCATATTTTGGACCCAAATTCTGGCTCTCTGCACGTATTCGCAGTTTGAAATTACCACGTTTTATACCCAACACATGCCAAGTCCTGAAAGCGGCAGTGAGTCACATTTTGCACAAACTTCCCTGCAGTTTTCAAAATATGCCAAATAACCAAATTTCGAGGCCTGAGCCATATTTTGGAGCCAAATTCTGGCTCTCTGCACGTCTTCGCAGTTTGAAATTACCACGTTTTATACCCAACATATGCCAAGTCCTGAAAGCGGCAGTGAGTCACATTTTGCACAAACGTCCCTGCAGTTTTCAAAATATCCCAAATATCCCAATTTTGAGGCCTGAGCCATAATATGGAGCCAAAATCTGGCTCTTTGCACGTATTCGCAGTTGAAATTGCGACTTTTTTATACCAACATATGCCAAGTACTGAAAGCGGCGTTTGGTCACATTTGTCCCAAACGTTCGTGCAGTTTTCAAAATATCCCAAACATCCCAATATCGAGGCCTGAGCCTTATTTTGGAGCCAAATTCTGGCTCTCTGCACGTATTCGCAGTTTGATATTACGAATTTTATACCCAACATATGCCAAGTCCTGAAAGCGGCAGTGAGTCACATTTTCCACAAACTCCCCAGCAGTTTTCAAAATATCCCAAATATCCCAATTTCGAGGCCTGAGCCATATTTTGGACCCAAATTCTGGCTCTCTGCACGTATTCGCAGTTTGAAATTAGGACTTTTTTATAACCAACATATGCGAAGTACTGAAAGCGGCGTTTGGTCACATTTGTCCCAAACCTTCCTGCAGTTTTCAAAATATCCCAAACATCCCAATATCGAGGCCTGAGCCTTATTTTGGAGCCAAATTCATGCTCTGCCCGTATTCGCAGTTTGATATTACGAATTTTATACCCAACATATGCCAAGTACTGAAAGCGGCAGTAAGTCACATTTTGCACATACTCCCCTCCAGTTTTCAAAATATCCCATTTATCCCAATTTCGAGGCCTGAGCCATTTTTTGGAGCCAAATTCTGGCTCTATGTACGTATTCGCAGTTTGATATTACGACTTTTTATACCCAACATATGCTAAGTCCTGAAAGCGGCAGTGAGTCACATTTTGCACAAACTCCCCTGCAGTTTTCGAAATATGCCAAATATCTCAATTTTGAGGCCTGAGCCATATTATGGAGCCAAATTCTGGCTCTCTGCACGTATTCGCAGTTTGAAATTGCGACTTTTTATACCCAACATATGCCAAGTACTGAAAGCGACGTTTGGTCACATTTGTCCCAAACCTCCCTGCAGTTTTCAAAATATCCCAAATAACCCAATTTCGAGGCCTGAGCTATATTTTGGAGCCAAATTCTGGTTCTTAGCACGTATTCGCAGTTTGATATTACGACTTTTTATATCCAACATATGCCAAGTACTGAAAGCGGCGTTTGGTCACATTTGTCCCAAACATCCCTGCAGTTTTCCAAATATCCCAAATATCCCAATTTCGAGGCCTGAGCCATATTTTGGAGCCAAATTCTCGCTCTCTGCACGTATTCGCAGTTCGAAATCACGCCTTTTTATTCCAAACATATGCCAAGTACTGAAAGCGGCGTTTGGACACATTTGTCCCAAACCTCCCCGCAGTTTTCAAAATATGCCAAATATCCCAATTTCGAGGCCTGAGCCATAATTTGGAGCCAAATTCTGGCTCTATGCACGTATTCGCAGTTTGATATTACGACTTTTTATACCCAACATATGCCAAGTACTGAAATCGACAGTGAGTCACATTTCGCACAAACTCCCCTGCAGTTTTCAAAATATCCGGAACTTCCCAATTTCGAGGCCTGAGCCATATTTTGGAGCCAAATTCTGGCTCTCTGCACGTATTCGCAGTTTGAAATTGCGACTTTTTTATACCCAACATATGTCATGTACTGAAAGCGGCGTTTGGTCATATTTGTCCAAAACTCCCCTGCAGTTTTCAAAATATCGCAAACTTCCCAATTTCGAGCCCTGAGCCATATTTTGGAGCCAAATTCTGGCTCTCTGCACGTATTCGCAGTTTGAAATTGCGACTTTTTATACCTAACATATGCCAAGTACTGAAAGCCGCGTTTGGTCATATTTGTCCCAAACTCCTCTGCAGTTTTCAAAATATCCCAAACTTCCCAATTTCGAGGCCTGAGTCATACTTTGGACCCAAATTCTGGCTCTCTGCACGTATTCGCAGTTTGAAATTACATCTTTTTATACCCAACATATGCCAAGTACTGAAAGCGACGTTTGATCACATTTGTCCCAAACCTCCCTGCAGTTTTCAAAATATCCCAAATAACCCAATTTCGAGGCCTGAGCTATATTTTGGAGCCAAATTCTGGTTCTTAGCACGTATTCGCAGTGTGATATTACGACTTTTTATACCCAACATATGCCAAGTACTGAAAGCGGCGTTTGGTCACATTTGTCCCAAACATCCCTGCAGTTTTCAAAATATTCCAAATATCCCAATTTCGAGGCCTGAGCCATATTTTGGAGCCAAATTCTGGCTCTCTGCACGTATTCGCAGTTGAAATTGCGACTTTTTTATACCAACATATGCCAAGTACTGAAAGCGGCGTTTGGTCACATTTGTCCCAAACGTTCCTGCAGTTTTCAAAATATCCCAAACATCCCAATATCGAGGCCTGAGCCTTATTTTGGAGCCAAATTCTGGCTCTCTGCACGTATTCGCAGTTTGATATTACGAAATTTATACCCAACATATGCCAAGTCCTGAAAGCGGCAGTGAGTCACATTTTCCACAAACTCCCCTGCAGTTTTCAAAATATCCCAAATATCCCAATTTCGAGGCCTGAGCCATATTTTGGACCCAAATTCTGGCTCTCTGCACGTATTCGCAGTTTGAAATTACGACTTTTTTATAACCAACATATGTGAAGTACTGAAAGCGGCGTTTGGTCACATTTGTCCCAAACCTTCCTGCAGTTTTCCAAATATCCCAAACATCCCAATATCGAGGCCTGAGCCTTATTTTGGAGCCAAATTCTGGCTCTCTGCACGTATTCGCAGTTTGATATTACGAATTTTATACCCAACATATGCCAAGTACTGAAAGCGGCAGTAAGTCACATTTTGCACATACTCCCCTCCAGTTTTCAAAATATCCCATTTATCCCAATTTCGAGGCCTGAACCATTTTTTGGAGCCAAATTCTGGCTCTATGTACGTATTCGCAGTTTGATATTACGACTTTTAATACCCAACATATGCTAAGTCCTGAAAGCGGCAGTGAGTCACATTTTGCACAAACTCCCCTGCAGTTTTCGAAATATGCCAAATATCTCAATTTTGAGGCCTGAGCCATATTATGGAGCCAAATTCTGGCTCTCTGCACGTATTCGCAGTTTGAAATTGCTACTTTTTTATACCAACATATGCCAAGTACTGAAAGCGGCATTTGGTAACATTTGTCCCAAACCTCCCTGAAGTTTTCAAAATATCCCAAATATCCCAATTTCGAGGCCTGAGCCATATTTTGGAGCCAAATTCTGGCTCTATGCACGTATTCGCAGTTTGATATTACGACTTTTTATACCCAACATATGCGAAGTCCTGAAAGCGGCAGTGAGTCACATTTTGCACAAACTCCCCAGCAGTTTTCAAAATATCCCAAATATCCCAATTTCGAGGCCTGAGCCATATTTTGGAGCCAAATTCTGGCTCTTAGCACGTATTCGCAATTTGATATTACGACTTTTTATACCCAACATATGCCAAGTAATGAAATCGGCAGTGAGTCACATTTCGCACAAACTCCCCTGCAGTTTTCAAAATATCCGGAACGTCCCAATTTCGAGGCCTGAGCCATATTTTGGAGCCAAATTCTGGCTCTCTGCACGTATTCGCAGTTTGAAATTGCGACTTTTTTATTCCCAACATGTGTCATGTACTGAAAGCGGCGTTTGGTCATATTTGTCCCAAACTCCCCTGCAGTTTTCAAAATATCGCAAACCTCCCAATTTCGAGCCCTGAGTCATATTTTGGAGCCAAATTCTGGCTCTCTGCACGTTTTCGCAGTTTGAAATTACCACTTTTTATACCCAACATATCCCAAGTGCTGAAAGCGGCAGTGAGTCACATTTTGCACAAACTCCCCTGCAGTTTTCAAAATATGCCAAATATCCCAATTTCGAGGCCTGAGCCATATTTTAGAGCCAAATTATGGCTCTTTGCACGTATTCGCAGTTTGATATTACGACTTTTTATACCTTACATATGCCAAGTACTGAAAGCCGCGTTTGGTCATATTTGTCCCAAACTCCTCTGCAGTTTTCAAAATATCCCAAACTTCCCAATTTCGAGGCCTGAGTCATATTTTGGACCCAAATTCTGGCTCTCTGCACGTATTCGCAGTTTGAAATTACCACGTTTTATACCCAACACATGCCAAGTCCTGAAAGCGGCAGTGAGTCACATTTTGCACAAACTTCCCTGCAGTTTTCAAAATATGCCAAATAACCAAATTTCGAGGCCTGAGCCATATTTTGGAGCCAAATTCTGGCTCTCTGCACGTCTTCGCAGTTTGAAATTACCACGTTTTATACCCAACATATGCCAAGTCCTGAAAGCGGCAGTGAGTCACATTTTCCACAAACTCCCCTGCAGTTTTCAAAATATCCCAAATATCCCAATTTCGAGGCCTGAGCCATATTTTGGACCCAAATTCTGGCTCTCTGCACGTATTCGCAGTTTGAAATTACGACTTTTTTATAACCAACATATGTGAAGTACTGAAAGCGGCGTTTGGTCACATTTGTCCCAAACCTTCCTGCAGTTTTCCAAATATCCCAAACATCCCAATATCGAGGCCTGAGCCTTATTTTGGAGCCAAATTCTGGCTCTCTGCACGTATTCGCAGTTTGATATTACGAATTTTATACCCAACATATGCCAAGTACTGAAAGCGGCAGTAAGTCACATTTTGCACATACTCCCCTCCAGTTTTCAAAATATCCCATTTATCCCAATTTCGAGGCCTGAACCATTTTTTGGAGCCAAATTCTGGCTCTATGTACGTATTCGCAGTTTGATATTACGACTTTTAATACCCAACATATGCTAAGTCCTGAAAGCGGCAGTGAGTCACATTTTGCACAAACTCCCCTGCAGTTTTCGAAATATGCCAAATATCTCAATTTTGAGGCCTGAGCCATATTATGGAGCCAAATTCTGGCTCTCTGCACGTATTCGCAGTTTGAAATTGCTACTTTTTTATACCAACATATGCCAAGTACTGAAAGCGGCATTTGGTAACATTTGTCCCAAACCTCCCTGAAGTTTTCAAAATATCCCAAATATCCCAATTTCGAGGCCTGAGCCATATTTTGGAGCCAAATTCTGGCTCTATGCACGTATTCGCAGTTTGATATTACGACTTTTTATACCCAACATATGCGAAGTCCTGAAAGCGGCAGTGAGTCACATTTTGCACAAACTCCCCAGCAGTTTTCAAAATATCCCAAATATCCCAATTTCGAGGCCTGAGCCATATTTTGGAGCCAAATTCTGGCTCTTAGCACGTATTCGCAATTTGATATTACGACTTTTTATACCCAACATATGCCAAGTAATGAAATCGGCAGTGAGTCACATTTCGCACAAACTCCCCTGCAGTTTTCAAAATATCCGGAACGTCCCAATTTCGAGGCCTGAGCCATATTTTGGAGCCAAATTCTGGCTCTCTGCACGTATTCGCAGTTTGAAATTGCGACTTTTTTATTCCCAACATGTGTCATGTACTGAAAGCGGCGTTTGGTCATATTTGTCCCAAACTCCCCTGCAGTTTTCAAAATATCGCAAACCTCCCAATTTCGAGCCCTGAGTCATATTTTGGAGCCAAATTCTGGCTCTCTGCACGTTTTCGCAGTTTGAAATTACCACTTTTTATACCCAACATATCCCAAGTGCTGAAAGCGGCAGTGAGTCACATTTTGCACAAACTCCCCTGCAGTTTTCAAAATATGCCAAATATCCCAATTTCGAGGCCTGAGCCATATTTTAGAGCCAAATTATGGCTCTTTGCACGTATTCGCAGTTTGATATTACGACTTTTTATACCTAACATATGCCAAGTACTGAAAGCCGCGTTTGGTCATATTTGTCCCAAACTCCTCTGCAGTTTTCAAAATATCCCAAACTTCCCAATTTCGAGGCCTGAGTCATATTTTGGACCCAAATTCTGGCTCTCTGCACGTATTCGCAGTTTGAAATTACCACGTTTTATACCCAACACATGCCAAGTCCTGAAAGCGGCAGTGAGTCACATTTTGCACAAACTTCCCTGCAGTTTTCAAAATATGCCAAATAACCAAATTTCGAGGCCTGAGCCATATTTTGGAGCCAAATTCTGGCTCTCTGCACGTCTTCGCAGTTTGAAATTACCACGTTTTATACCCAACATATGCCAAGTCCTGAAAGCGGCAGTGAGTCACATTTTCCACAAACTCCCCTGCAGTTTTCAAAATATCCCAAATATCCCAATTTCGAGGCCTGAGCCATATTTTGGACCCAAATTCTGGCTCTCTGCACGTATTCGCAGTTTGAAATTACGACTTTTTTATAACCAACATATGTGAAGTACTGAAAGCGGCGTTTGGTCACATTTGTCCCAAACCTTCCTGCAGTTTTCCAAATATCCCAAACATCCCAATATCGAGGCCTGAGCCTTATTTTGGAGCCAAATTCTGGCTCTCTGCACGTATTCGCAGTTTGATATTACGAATTTTATACCCAACATATGCCAAGTACTGAAAGCGGCAGTAAGTCACATTTTGCACATACTCCCCTCCAGTTTTCAAAATATCCCATTTATCCCAATTTCGAGGCCTGAACCATTTTTTGGAGCCAAATTCTGGCTCTATGTACGTATTCGCAGTTTGATATTACGACTTTTAATACCCAACATATGCTAAGTCCTGAAAGCGGCAGTGAGTCACATTTTGCACAAACTCCCCTGCAGTTTTCGAAATATGCCAAATATCTCAATTTTGAGGCCTGAGCCATATTATGGAGCCAAATTCTGGCTCTCTGCACGTATTCGCAGTTTGAAATTGCTACTTTTTTATACCAACATATGCCAAGTACTGAAAGCGGCATTTGGTAACATTTGTCCCAAACCTCCCTGAAGTTTTCAAAATATCCCAAATATCCCAATTTCGAGGCCTGAGCCATATTTTGGAGCCAAATTCTGGCTCTATGCACGTATTCGCAGTTTGATATTACGACTTTTTATACCCAACATATGCGAAGTCCTGAAAGCGGCAGTGAGTCACATTTTGCACAAACTCCCCAGCAGTTTTCAAAATATCCCAAATATCCCAATTTCGAGGCCTGAGCCATATTTTGGAGCCAAATTCTGGCTCTTAGCACGTATTCGCAATTTGATATTACGACTTTTTATACCCAACATATGCCAAGTAATGAAATCGGCAGTGAGTCACATTTCGCACAAACTCCCCTGCAGTTTTCAAAATATCCGGAACGTCCCAATTTCGAGGCCTGAGCCATATTTTGGAGCCAAATTCTGGCTCTCTGCACGTATTCGCAGTTTGAAATTGCGACTTTTTTATTCCCAACATGTGTCATGTACTGAAAGCGGCGTTTGGTCATATTTGTCCCAAACTCCCCTGCAGTTTTCAAAATATCGCAAACCTCCCAATTTCGAGCCCTGAGTCATATTTTGGAGCCAAATTCTGGCTCTCTGCACGTTTTCGCAGTTTGAAATTACCACTTTTTATACCCAACATATCCCAAGTGCTGAAAGCGGCAGTGAGTCACATTTTGCACAAACTCCCCTGCAGTTTTCAAAATATGCCAAATATCCCAATTTCGAGGCCTGAGCCATATTTTAGAGCCAAATTATGGCTCTTTGCACGTATTCGCAGTTTGATATTACGACTTTTTATACCTAACATATGCCAAGTACTGAAAGCCGCGTTTGGTCATATTTGTCCCAAACTCCTCTGCAGTTTTCAAAATATCCCAAACTTCCCAATTTCGAGGCCTGAGTCATATTTTGGACCCAAATTCTGGCTCTCTGCACGTATTCGCAGTTTGAAATTACCACGTTTTATACCCAACACATGCCAAGTCCTGAAAGCGGCAGTGAGTCACATTTTGCACAAACTTCCCTGCAGTTTTCAAAATATGCCAAATAACCAAATTTCGAGGCCTGAGCCATATTTTGGAGCCAAATTCTGGCTCTCTGCACGTCTTCGCAGTTTGAAATTACCACGTTTTATACCCAACATATGCCAAGTCCTGAAAGCGGCAGTGAGTCACATTTTCCACAAACTCCCCTGCAGTTTTCAAAATATCCCAAATATCCCAATTTCGAGGCCTGAGCCATATTTTGGACCCAAATTCTGGCTCTCTGCACGTATTCGCAGTTTGAAATTACGACTTTTTTATAACCAACATATGTGAAGTACTGAAAGCGGCGTTTGGTCACATTTGTCCCAAACCTTCCTGCAGTTTTCCAAATATCCCAAACATCCCAATATCGAGGCCTGAGCCTTATTTTGGAGCCAAATTCTGGCTCTCTGCACGTATTCGCAGTTTGATATTACGAATTTTATACCCAACATATGCCAAGTACTGAAAGCGGCAGTAAGTCACATTTTGCACATACTCCCCTCCAGTTTTCAAAATATCCCATTTATCCCAATTTCGAGGCCTGAACCATTTTTTGGAGCCAAATTCTGGCTCTATGTACGTATTCGCAGTTTGATATTACGACTTTTAATACCCAACATATGCTAAGTCCTGAAAGCGGCAGTGAGTCACATTTTGCACAAACTCCCCTGCAGTTTTCGAAATATGCCAAATATCTCAATTTTGAGGCCTGAGCCATATTATGGAGCCAAATTCTGGCTCTCTGCACGTATTCGCAGTTTGAAATTGCTACTTTTTTATACCAACATATGCCAAGTACTGAAAGCGGCATTTGGTAACATTTGTCCCAAACCTCCCTGAAGTTTTCAAAATATCCCAAATATCCCAATTTCGAGGCCTGAGCCATATTTTGGAGCCAAATTCTGGCTCTATGCACGTATTCGCAGTTTGATATTACGACTTTTTATACCCAACATATGCGAAGTCCTGAAAGCGGCAGTGAGTCACATTTTGCACAAACTCCCCAGCAGTTTTCAAAATATCCCAAATATCCCAATTTCGAGGCCTGAGCCATATTTTGGAGCCAAATTCTGGCTCTTAGCACGTATTCGCAATTTGATATTACGACTTTTTATACCCAACATATGCCAAGTAATGAAATCGGCAGTGAGTCACATTTCGCACAAACTCCCCTGCAGTTTTCAAAATATCCGGAACGTCCCAATTTCGAGGCCTGAGCCATATTTTGGAGCCAAATTCTGGCTCTCTGCACGTATTCGCAGTTTGAAATTGCGACTTTTTTATTCCCAACATGTGTCATGTACTGAAAGCGGCGTTTGGTCATATTTGTCCCAAACTCCCCTGCAGTTTTCAAAATATCGCAAACCTCCCAATTTCGAGCCCTGAGTCATATTTTGGAGCCAAATTCTGGCTCTCTGCACGTTTTCGCAGTTTGAAATTACCACTTTTTATACCCAACATATCCCAAGTGCTGAAAGCGGCAGTGAGTCACATTTTGCACAAACTCCCCTGCAGTTTTCAAAATATGCCAAATATCCCAATTTCGAGGCCTGAGCCATATTTTAGAGCCAAATTATGGCTCTTTGCACGTATTCGCAGTTTGATATTACGACTTTTTATACCTAACATATGCCAAGTACTGAAAGCCGCGTTTGGTCATATTTGTCCCAAACTCCTCTGCAGTTTTCAAAATATCCCAAACTTCCCAATTTCGAGGCCTGAGTCATATTTTGGACCCAAATTCTGGCTCTCTGCACGTATTCGCAGTTTGAAATTACCACGTTTTATACCCAACACATGCCAAGTCCTGAAAGCGGCAGTGAGTCACATTTTGCACAAACTTCCCTGCAGTTTTCAAAATATGCCAAATAACCAAATTTCGAGGCCTGAGCCATATTTTGGAGCCAAATTCTGGCTCTCTGCACGTCTTTGCAGTTTGAAATTACCACGTTTTATACCCAACATATGCCAAGTCCTGAAAGCGGCAGTGAGTCACATTTTGCACAAACGTCCCTGCAGTTTTCAAAATATCCCAAATATCCCAATTTTGAGGCCTGAGCCATAATATGGAGCCAAAATCTGGCTCTTTGCACGTATTCGCAGTTGAAATTGCGACTTTTTTATACCAACATATGCCAAGTACTGAAAGCGGCGTTTGGTCACATTTGTCCCAAACGTTCGTGCAGTTTTCAAAATATCCCAAACATCCCAATATCGAGGCCTGAGCCTTATTTTGGAGCCAAATTCTGGCTCTCTGCACGTATTCGCAGTTTGATATTACGAATTTTATACCCAACATATGCCAAGTCCTGAAAGCGGCAGTGAGTCACATTTTCCACAAACTCCCCAGCAGTTTTCAAAATATCCCAAATATCCCAATTTCGAGGCCTGAGCCATATTTTGGACCCAAATTCTGGCTCTCTGCACGTATTCGCAGTTTGAAATTAGGACTTTTTTATAACCAACATATGCGAAGTACTGAAAGCGGCGTTTGGTCACATTTGTCCCAAACCTTCCTGCAGTTTTCAAAATATCCCAAACATCCCAATATCGAGGCCTGAGCCTTATTTTGGAGCCAAATTCATGCTCTGCCCGTATTCGCAGTTTGATATTACGAATTTTATACCCAACATATGCCAAGTACTGAAAGCGGCAGTAAGTCACATTTTGCACATACTCCCCTCCAGTTTTCAAAATATCCCATTTATCCCAATTTCGAGGCCTGAGCCATTTTTTGGAGCCAAATTCTGGCTCTATGTACGTATTCGCAGTTTGATATTACGACTTTTTATACCCAACATATGCTAAGTCCTGAAAGCGGCAGTGAGTCACATTTTGCACAAACTCCCCTGCAGTTTTCGAAATATGCCAAATATCTCAATTTTGAGGCCTGAGCCATATTATGGAGCCAAATTCTGGCTCTCTGCACGTATTCGCAGTTTGAAATTGCGACTTTTTATACCCAACATATGCCAAGTACTGAAAGCGACGTTTGGTCACATTTGTCCCAAACCTCCCTGCAGTTTTCAAAATATCCCAAATAACCCAATTTCGAGGCCTGAGCTATATTTTGGAGCCAAATTCTGGTTCTTAGCACGTATTCGCAGTTTGATATTACGACTTTTTATATCCAACATATGCCAAGTACTGAAAGCGGCGTTTGGTCACATTTGTCCCAAACATCCCTGCAGTTTTCCAAATATCCCAAATATCCCAATTTCGAGGCCTGAGCCATATTTTGGAGCCAAATTCTCGCTCTCTGCACGTATTCGCAGTTCGAAATCACGCCTTTTTATTCCAAACATATGCCAAGTACTGAAAGCGGCGTTTGGACACATTTGTCCCAAACCTCCCCGCAGTTTTCAAAATATGCCAAATATCCCAATTTCGAGGCCTGAGCCATAATTTGGAGCCAAATTCTGGCTCTATGCACGTATTCGCAGTTTGATATTACGAATTTTTATACCCAACATATGCCAAGTCCTGAAAGCGGCAGTGAGTCACATTTTGCACAAACCTCCCTGCAGTTTTTGAAATATCCCAAATATCCCAATTTCGAGGCCTGAGCCATAATTTGGAGCCAAATTCTGGCTCTCTGCACGTATTCGCAGTTTGAAATTACGACTTTTTTATACCAACATATGCCAAGTACTGAAAGCGGCGTTTGGACACATTTGTCCCAAACCTGCCTGCAGTTTTCAAAATATCCCAAACATCCCAATTTCGAGGCCTGAGCCATAATTTGGAGCCAAATTCTGGCTCTATGCACGTATTCGCAGTTTGATATTACGAATTTTTATACCCAACATATGACAAGTCCTGAAAGCGGCAGTGAGTCACATTTTGCACAAACTCCCCTGCAGTTTTTGAAATATCCCAAATATCCCAATTTCGAGGCCTGAGCCATGTTTTGGAGCCAAATTCTGGATCTCTGCACGTATTCGCAGTTTGAAATTGCGACTTTTTTATACCCAACATATGCCAAGTAATGAAAGCGGCAGTGAGTCACATTTTGCCTAAACTCCCCTCCAGTTTTCAAAATAACGCAAATATCCCAATTTCGGGGCCTGAGCCATATTTTGGACCCAAATTCTGGCTCTCTGCACGTATTCGCAGTTTGAAATTACATCTTTTTATACCCAACATATGCCAAGTACTGAAAGCGACGTTTGGTCACATTTGTCCCAAACCTCCTTGCAGTTTTCAAAATATCCCAAATAACCCAATTTCGAGGCCTGAGCCATATTTTGGAGCCAAATTCTGGTTCTTAGCACGTATTCGCAGTTTGAAATTACATCTTTTTATACCCAACATATGCCAAGTACTGAAAGCGGCGTTTGGACACATTTGTCCCAAACCTCCTCGCAGTTTTCAAAATATGCCAAATATCCCAATTTCGATGCCTGAGCCATATTTTGGAGCCAAATTCTGGCTCTCTGCACGTATTCGCAGTTTGAAATTGCGACTTTTTTATACCCAACATATGTCACGTACTGAAAGCGGCGTTTGGTCGTATTTGTCCCAAACTCCCCTGCAGTTCTCAAAATATCCCAAACTTCCCAATTTCGAGGCCTGAGTGATATTTTGGATCCAAATTCTGGCTCTTAGCACGTATTCGCAGTTTGAAATTACCACTTTTTATACCCAACATATCCCAAGTGCTAAAAGCGGCAGTGAGTCACATTTTGCATAAACTCCCCTGCAGTTTTCGAAATATCCCAAATATCCCAATTTCGAGGCCTGAGCCATATTTTGGAGCCAAATTCTGGATCTCTGCACGTATTCGCAGTTTGATATTACGAATTTTATACCCAACATATGCCAAGTACTGAAAGATGCAGTAAGTCACATTTTGCACAGACTCCCTTCTAGTTTTCAAAGTATCCCAAATATCCCAATTTCGAGGCCTGAGCCATATTTTGGAGCCAAATTCTGGCTCTATGCACGTATTCGCAGTTTGATATTACGACTTTTTATACCCAACATATGCTAAGTCCTGAAAGCGGCAGTGAGTCACATTTTGCACAAACTCCCCAGCAGTTTTCAAAATATCCCAAATATCTTAATTTCGAGGCCTGAGCCATATTTTGGAGCCAAATTCTGGCTCTTAGCACGTATTCGCAGTTTGATATTACGACTTTTTATACCCAACATATGCCAAGTACTGAAATCGGCAGTGAGTCACATTTCGCACAAACTCCCCTGCTGTTGTCAAAATATCCGGAACGTCCCAATTTCGAGGCCTGAGCCATATTTTGGAGCCAAATTCTGGCTCTCTGCACGTTTTCGTAGTTTGAAATTACCACTTTTTATACCCAACATATCCCAAGTGCTGAAAACGGCAGTGAGTCAAATTTTGCACAAACTCCCCTGCAGTTTTCAAAATATCCCAAATATCCCAATTTCGAGGCCTGAGCCATATTATGGAGCCAAATTCTGGCTCTTTGCACGTATTCGCAGTTTGAAATTGCGACTTTTTTATACCAACATATGCCAAGTACGGAAAACGACGTTTGGTCACATTTGTCCCAAACCTCCCCGCAGTTTTCAAAATATGCCAAATATCCCAATTTCGAGGCCTGAGCCATATTTTGGAGCCAAATTCTGGCTCTTTACACGTATTCGCAGTTTTATATTACGACTTTTTATACCTAACATATGCCAAGTACTGAAAGCCGCGTTTGGTCATATTTGTCCCAAACTCCTATGCAGTTTTCAAAATATCCCAAACTTCCCAATTTCGAGGCCTGAGTCATATTTTGGACCCAAATTCTGGCTCTCTGCACGTATTCGCAGTTTGAAATTACATCTTTTTATACCCAACATATGCCAAGTCCTGAATGCGGCAGTGAGTCACATTTTGCACAAACTTCCCTGCAGTTTTCAAAATATGCCAAATAACCCAATTTCGAGGCCTGAGCCATATTTTGGAGCCAAATTCTGGCTCTCTGCACGTCTTCGCAGTTTGAAATTACCACGTTTTATACCCAACATATGCCAAGTCCTGAAAGCGGCAGTGAGTCACATTTTGCACAAACTTCCCTGCAGTTTTCAAAATATCCCAAATATCCCAATTTTGAGGCCTGAGCCATAATATGGAGCCAAAATCTGGCTCTTTGCACGTATTCGCAGTTGAAATTGCGACTTTTTTATACCAACATATGCCAAGTACTGAAAGCGGCAGTAAGTCACATTTTGCACATACTCCCCTCCAGTTTTCAAAATATCCCATTTATCCCAATTTCGAGGCCTGAGCCATTTTTTGGAGCCAAATTCTGGCTCTCTGCACGTATTCGCAGTTTGATATTATGACTTTTTATACCCAACATATGCTAAGTCCTGAAAGCGGCAGTGAGACACATTTTGCACAAACTCCCCTGCAGTTTTCGAAATATGCCAAATATCTCAATTTCGAGGCCTGAGCCATATTATGGAGCCAAATTCTGGCTCTCTGCACGTATTCGCAGTTTGAAATTGCGACTTTTTTATACCAACATATGCCAAGTACTGAAAGCGGTTTTTGGTCACATTTGTCCCAAACCTCCCTGCAGTTTTCAAAATATCCCAAACATCCCAATTTCGAGGCCTGAGCCATAATTTGGAGCCAAATTCTGGCTCTATGCACGTATTCGCAGTTTGATATTACGAATTTTTATACCCAACATATGCCAAGTCCTGAATGCGGCAGTGAGTCACATTTTGCACAAACTTCCCTGCAGTTTTTGAAATATCCCAAATATCCCAATTTCGAGGCCTGAGCCATATTTTGGAGCCAAATTCTGGATCTCTGCACGTATTCGCAGTTTGAAATTGCGACTTTTTTATTCCCAACATATGCCAAGTAATGAAAGCGGCAGTGAGTCACAGTTTGCCCAAACTCCCCTCCAGTTTTCAAAATAATGCAAATATCCCAATTTCGGGGCCTGAGCCATATTTTGGACCCAAATTCTGGCTCTCTGCACGTATTCGCAGTTTGAAATTACATCTTTTTATACCCAACATATGCCAAGTACTGAAAGCGACGTTTGGTCACATTTGTCCCACACCTCCCTGCAGTTTTCAAAATATCCCAAATAACCCAATTTCGAGGCCTGAGCCATATTTTGGAGCCAAATTCTGGTTCTTCGCACGTATTCGGAGTTTGATATTACGACTTTTTATACCCAACATATGCCAAGTACTGAAAGCGGCGTTTGGTCACATTTGTCCCAAACATCCCTGCAGTTTTCAAAATATCCCAAATATCCCAATTTCGAGGCCTGAGCCATATTTTAGAGCCAAATTCTGGCTCTCTGCACGTATTCGCAGTTTGAAATTACATCTTTTTATACCCAACATATGCCAAGTACTGAAAGCGGCGTTTGGACACATTTGTCCCAAACCTTCCCGCAGTTTTCAAAATATGCCAAATATCCCAATTTCGAGGCCTGAGCCATATTTTGGAGCCAAATTCTGGCTCTTAGCACTTATTCGCAGTTTGATATTACGACTTTTCATACCCAACATATGCCAAGTACTGAAATCGGCAGTGAGTCACATTTCGTACAAACTCCCCTGCAGTTTTCAAAATATCCCAAACGTCCCAATTTCGATGCCTGAGCCATATTTTGGAGCCAAATTCTGGCTCTCTGCACGTATTCGCAGTTTGAAATTGCGACTTTTTTATACCCAACATATGTCACGTATTGAAAGCGGCGTTTGGTCATATTTGTCCCAAACTCCCCTGCAGTTCTCAAAATATCCCAAACTTCCGAATTTCGAGGCCTGAGTCATATTTTGGATCCAAATTCTGGCACTTAGCACGTATTCGCAGTTTGAAATTACCACTTTTTATACCCAACATATCCCAAGTGCTGAAAACGGCAGTGAGTCACATTTTGCACAAACTCCCCTGCAGTTTTCGAAATATCCCAAATATCCCAATTTCGAGGCCTGAGCCATATTTTGGAGCCAAATTCTGAATCTCTGCACGTATTCGCAGTTTGAAATTGCGACTTTTTTATACCCAACATATGCCAAGTAATGAAAGCAGCAGTGAGTCACATTTAGCCCAAACTCCCCTCCAGTTTTTAAAATAACGCAAATATCCCAATTTCGTGGCCTGAGCCATATTTTGGACCCAAATTCTGGCTCTCTGCACGTATTCGCAGTTTGAAATTACATCTTTTTATACCCAACATATATATGCCAAGTACTGAAATCGGCAGTGAGTCACATTTCGCACAAACTCCCCTGCAGGTTTCAAAATATCCCAAACGTCCCAATTTCGAGGCCTGAGCCATACTTTGGAGCCAAATTCTGGCTCTCTGCACGTATTCGCAGTTTGAAATTGCGACTTTTTTATACCCAACATATGCAAAGTACTGAAAGCGGCGTTTGGTCACATTTGTCCCAAACTCCCCTGCAGTTTTCAAAATATCCCAAACTTCCCAATTTTGAGGCCTGAGTCATATTTTGGAGCCAAATTCTGGCTCTCTGCACGTTTTCGCAGTTTGAAATTACCACTTTTTATACCCAACATATCCCAAGTGCTGAAAGCGGCAGTGAGTCACATTTTGCACAAACTCCCCTGCAGTTTTCAAAATATCCCAAATATCCCAATTTCGAGGCCTGAGCCATATTTTGGAGCCAAATTCTAGCTCTATGCACGTGTTCGCAGTTTGATATTACGAATTTTTATACCCAACATATGCCAAGTCCTGAAAGCGGCAGTGAGTCCCATTTTGCACAAACTCCCTTGCAGTTTTCGAAATATCCCAAATATCCCAATTTCGAGGCCTGAGCCATATTTTGGAGCCAAATCCAGGCTCTCTGCACATTTTCGCAGTTTGAAATTACGACTTTTGTATACCCAACATATGCGAAGTACTGAAAGCGGCGTTTGGTCACATTTGTCCCAAACTTTCCTGCAGTTTTCAAAATATCCCAAACATCCCAATATCGAGGCCTGAGCCATATTTTGGAGCCAAATTCTGGCTCTCTGCACGTATTCGCAGTTTGATATTACGAATTTTATACCCAACATATGCCAAGTACTGATAGCGGCAGTAAGTCACATTTTGCACAGACTCCCGTCCAGATTTCAAAATATCCCAAATATCCCAATTTCGAGGCTTGAGCCATATTTTGGAGCCAAATTCTGGCTCTATGCACGTATTCGCAGTTTGATATTACGACTTTTTATACCCAACATATGCCAAGTCCTGAAAGCGGCAGTGAGTCACATTTTGCACAAACTCCCCTGCAGTTTTTGAAATATCCCAAACTTCCCAATTTCGAGGCCTGAGCCATATTTTGGACCCAAATTCTGGCTCTCTGCACGTATTCGCAGTTTGAAATTACATCTTTTTATACCCAACATATGCCAAGTACTGAAAGCGACATTTGGTCACATTTGTCCCAAACCTCCCTGCAGTTTTCAAAATATCCTAAATATCCCAATTTCGAGCCCTGAGCCATATTTTGGAGCCAAATTCTGGCTCTTAGCACGTATTCGCAGTTTGATATTACGACTTTTTATACCCAACATATGCAAGGTACTGAAAGCGGCGTTTGGTCACATTTGTCCCAAACATCCCTGCAGTTTTCAAAATATCCCAAATATCCCAATATCGAGGCCTGGGCCATATTTTGGAGCTAAATTCTGGCTCTCTGCACATATTCGCAGTTTGAAATTACATCTTTTTATACCCAACATATGCCAAGTACTGAAAGCGACGTTTGGTCACATTTGTCCCAAGCCTTCCTGCAGTTATCAAAATATCGCAAACATCCCAATATCGAGGCCTGAGCCATATTTTGGACCCAAATTCTGGCTCTCTGCACGTATTCGCAGTTTGAAATTACATCTTTTTATACCCAACATATGCCAAGTCCTGAAAGCGGCAGTGAGTCACATTTTGCACAAACTTCCCTGCAGTTTTCAAAATATGCCAAATAACCCAATTTCGAGGCCTGATCCATATTTTGGAGCCAAATTCTGGCTCTCTGCACGTCTTCGCAATTTGAAATTACCACGTTTTATACCCAACATATGCCAAGTCCTGAAAGCGGCAGTGAGTCACATTTTGCACAAACTTCCCTGCAGTTTTCAAAATATCCCAAATATCCCAATTTCGAGGCCTGAGCCATATTTTGGAGCCAAATTGTTGCTCTTAGCACGTATTCGCAGTTTGATATTATGACTTTTTATACCCAACATATGCCAAGCACTGACATCGGCAGTGAGTCACATTTCGCACAAACTCCCCTGCAGTTTTCAAAATATCCCAAACGTCCCAATTTCGAGGCCTGAGCCATATTTTGGAGCCAAATTCTGGCTCTCTGCACGTATTCGCAGTTTGATATTACGAATTTTATACCCAACATATGCCAAGTACTGAAAGCGGCAGTAAGTCACATTTTGCACAGACTCCTCTCCAGTTTTCAAAATATCCCAAATATCCCAATTTCGAGGCGTGAGCCATATTTTGGAGCCAAATTCTGGATCTCTGCACGTATTCGCAGTTTGAAATTGCGACTTTTTTATACCCAACATATGCCAAGTAATGAAAGCGGCAGTGAGTCACATTTAGCCCAAACTCCCCTCCAGTTTTCAAAATAACGCAAATATCCCAATTTCGAGGCCTGAGCCATATTTTGGACCCAAATTCTGGCTCTCTGCACGTATTCGCAGTTTGAAATTACATCTTTTTATACCCAACATATGCCAAGTACTGAAAGCGGCGTTTGGTCACATTTGTCCCAAACCTCCCCGCAGTTTTCAAAATATGCCAAATATCCCAATTTCGAGGCCTGAGCCATATTTTGGAGCCAAATTCTGGCTCTCTGCACGTCTTCGCAATTTGAAATTACCACGTTTTATACCCAACATATGCCAAGTACTGAAAGCCGCGTTTGGTCATATTTGTCCCAAACTCCTCTGCAGTTTTCAAAATATCCCAAACTTCCCAATTTCGAGGCCTGAGTCATATTTTGGACCTAAATTCTGGCTCTCTGCATGTATTCGCAGTTTGAAATTACATCTTTTTATACCCAACATATGCCAAGTCCTGAAATCGGCAGTGAGTCACATTTTGCACAAACTTCCCTGCAGTTTTCAAAATATGCCAAATAACCCAATTTCGAGGCCTGATCCATATTTTGGAGCCAAATTCTGGCTCTCTGCACGTCTTCGCAATTTGAAATTACCACGTTTTATACCCAACATATGCCAAGTCCTGAAAGCGGCAGAGAGTCACATTTTGCACAAACTTCCCTGCAGTTTTCAAAATATCCCAAATATCCCAATTTCGAGGCCTGAGCCATATTATGGAGCCAAATTCTGGCTCTTTGCACGTATTCGCAGTTTGAAATTGCGACTTTTTTATACCAACATATGCCAAGTACTGAACGCGGCGTTTGGTCACATTTGTCCCAAACCTCCCCGCAGTTTTCAAAATATGCCAAATATCCCAATTTCGAGGCCTGAGCCATATTTTGGAGCCAAATTCTGGCTCTTTGCACGTATTTGCAGTTTGATATTACGACTTTTTATACCTAACATATGCCAAGTACTGAAAGCCGCGTTTGGTCATATTTGTCCCAAACTCCCCTGCAGTTCTCAAAATATCCCAAACTTCCGAATTTCGAGGCCTGAGTCATATTTTGGATCCAAATTCTGGCACTTAGCACATATTCGCAGTTTGAAATTATCACTTTTTATACCCAACATATCCCAAGTGCTGAAAACGGCAGTGAGTCACATTTTGCACAAACTCCCCTGCAGTTTTCGAAATATCCCAAATATCCCAATTTCGAGGCCTGAGCCATATTTTGGAGCCAAATTCTGAATCTCTGCACGTATTCGCAGTTTGAAATTGCGACTTTTTTATACCCAACATATGCCAAGTAATGAAAGCAGCAGTGAGTCACATTTAGCCCAAACTCCCCTCCAGTTTTTAAAATAACGCAAATATCCCAATTTCGTGGCCTGAGCCATATTTTGGACCCAAATTCTGGCTCTCTGCACGTATTCGCAGTTTGAAATTACATCTTTTTATACCCAACATATATATGCCAAGTACTGAAATCGGCAGTGAGTCACATTTCGCACAAACTCCCCTGCAGGTTTCAAAATATCCCAAACGTCCCAATTTCGAGGCCTGAGCCATACTTTGGAGCCAAATTCTGGCTCTCTGCACGTATTCGCAGTTTGAAATTGCGACTTTTTTATACCCAACATATGCAAAGTACTGAAAGCGGCGTTTGGTCACATTTGTCCCAAACTCCCCTGCAGTTTTCAAAATATCCCAAACTTCCCAATTTTGAGGCCTGAGTCATATTTTGGAGCCAAATTCTGGCTCTCTGCACGTTTTCGCAGTTTGAAATTACCACTTTTTATACCCAACATATCCCAAGTGCTGAAAGCGGCAGTGAGTCACATTTTGCACAAACTCCCCTGCAGTTTTCAAAATATCCCAAATATCCCAATTTCGAGGCCTGAGCCATATTTTGGAGCCAAATTCTAGCTCTATGCACGTGTTCGCAGTTTGATATTACGAATTTTTATACCCAACATATGCCAAGTCCTGAAAGCGGCAGTGAGTCCCATTTTGCACAAACTCCCTTGCAGTTTTCGAAATATCCCAAATATCCCAATTTCGAGGCCTGAGCCATATTTTGGAGCCAAATCCAGGCTCTCTGCACATTTTCGCAGTTTGAAATTACGACTTTTGTATACCCAACATATGCGAAGTACTGAAAGCGGCGTTTGGTCACATTTGTCCCAAACTTTCCTGCAGTTTTCAAAATATCCCAAACATCCCAATATCGAGGCCTGAGCCATATTTTGGAGCCAAATTCTGGCTCTCTGCACGTATTCGCAGTTTGATATTACGAATTTTATACCCAACATATGCCAAGTACTGATAGCGGCAGTAAGTCACATTTTGCACAGACTCCCGTCCAGATTTCAAAATATCCCAAATATCCCAATTTCGAGGCTTGAGCCATATTTTGGAGCCAAATTCTGGCTCTATGCACGTATTCGCAGTTTGATATTACGACTTTTTATACCCAACATATGCCAAGTCCTGAAAGCGGCAGTGAGTCACATTTTGCACAAACTCCCCTGCAGTTTTTGAAATATCCCAAACTTCCCAATTTCGAGGCCTGAGCCATATTTTGGACCCAAATTCTGGCTCTCTGCACGTATTCGCAGTTTGAAATTACATCTTTTTATACCCAACATATGCCAAGTACTGAAAGCGACATTTGGTCACATTTGTCCCAAACCTCCCTGCAGTTTTCAAAATATCCTAAATATCCCAATTTCGAGCCCTGAGCCATATTTTGGAGCCAAATTCTGGCTCTTAGCACGTATTCGCAGTTTGATATTACGACTTTTTATACCCAACATATGCAAGGTACTGAAAGCGGCGTTTGGTCACATTTGTCCCAAACATCCCTGCAGTTTTCAAAATATCCCAAATATCCCAATATCGAGGCCTGGGCCATATTTTGGAGCTAAATTCTGGCTCTCTGCACATATTCGCAGTTTGAAATTACATCTTTTTATACCCAACATATGCCAAGTACTGAAAGCGACGTTTGGTCACATTTGTCCCAAGCCTTCCTGCAGTTATCAAAATATCGCAAACATCCCAATATCGAGGCCTGAGCCATATTTTGGACCCAAATTCTGGCTCTCTGCACGTATTCGCAGTTTGAAATTACATCTTTTTATACCCAACATATGCCAAGTCCTGAAAGCGGCAGTGAGTCACATTTTGCACAAACTTCCCTGCAGTTTTCAAAATATGCCAAATAACCCAATTTCGAGGCCTGATCCATATTTTGGAGCCAAATTCTGGCTCTCTGCACGTCTTCGCAATTTGAAATTACCACGTTTTATACCCAACATATGCCAAGTCCTGAAAGCGGCAGTGAGTCACATTTTGCACAAACTTCCCTGCAGTTTTCAAAATATCCCAAATATCCCAATTTCGAGGCCTGAGCCATATTTTGGAGCCAAATTGTTGCTCTTAGCACGTATTCGCAGTTTGATATTATGACTTTTTATACCCAACATATGCCAAGCACTGACATCGGCAGTGAGTCACATTTCGCACAAACTCCCCTGCAGTTTTCAAAATATCCCAAACGTCCCAATTTCGAGGCCTGAGCCATATTTTGGAGCCAAATTCTGGCTCTCTGCACGTATTCGCAGTTTGATATTACGAATTTTATACCCAACATATGCCAAGTACTGAAAGCGGCAGTAAGTCACATTTTGCACAGACTCCTCTCCAGTTTTCAAAATATCCCAAATATCCCAATTTCGAGGCGTGAGCCATATTTTGGAGCCAAATTCTGGATCTCTGCACGTATTCGCAGTTTGAAATTGCGACTTTTTTATACCCAACATATGCCAAGTAATGAAAGCGGCAGTGAGTCACATTTAGCCCAAACTCCCCTCCAGTTTTCAAAATAACGCAAATATCCCAATTTCGAGGCCTGAGCCATATTTTGGACCCAAATTCTGGCTCTCTGCACGTATTCGCAGTTTGAAATTACATCTTTTTATACCCAACATATGCCAAGTACTGAAAGCGGCGTTTGGTCACATTTGTCCCAAACCTCCCCGCAGTTTTCAAAATATGCCAAATATCCCAATTTCGAGGCCTGAGCCATATTTTGGAGCCAAATTCTGGCTCTCTGCACGTCTTCGCAATTTGAAATTACCACGTTTTATACCCAACATATGCCAAGTACTGAAAGCCGCGTTTGGTCATATTTGTCCCAAACTCCTCTGCAGTTTTCAAAATATCCCAAACTTCCCAATTTCGAGGCCTGAGTCATATTTTGGACCTAAATTCTGGCTCTCTGCATGTATTCGCAGTTTGAAATTACATCTTTTTATACCCAACATATGCCAAGTCCTGAAATCGGCAGTGAGTCACATTTTGCACAAACTTCCCTGCAGTTTTCAAAATATGCCAAATAACCCAATTTCGAGGCCTGATCCATATTTTGGAGCCAAATTCTGGCTCTCTGCACGTCTTCGCAATTTGAAATTACCACGTTTTATACCCAACATATGCCAAGTCCTGAAAGCGGCAGAGAGTCACATTTTGCACAAACTTCCCTGCAGTTTTCAAAATATCCCAAATATCCCAATTTCGAGGCCTGAGCCATATTATGGAGCCAAATTCTGGCTCTTTGCACGTATTCGCAGTTTGAAATTGCGACTTTTTTATACCAACATATGCCAAGTACTGAACGCGGCGTTTGGTCACATTTGTCCCAAACCTCCCCGCAGTTTTCAAAATATGCCAAATATCCCAATTTCGAGGCCTGAGCCATATTTTGGAGCCAAATTCTGGCTCTTTGCACGTATTTGCAGTTTGATATTACGACTTTTTATACCTAACATATGCCAAGTACTGAAAGCCGCGTTTGGTCATATTTGTCCCAAACTCCCCTGCAGTTCTCAAAATATCCCAAACTTCCGAATTTCGAGGCCTGAGTCATATTTTGGATCCAAATTCTGGCACTTAGCACATATTCGCAGTTTGAAATTATCACTTTTTATACCCAACATATCCCAAGTGCTGAAAACGGCAGTGAGTCACATTTTGCACAAACTCCCCTGCAGTTTTCGAAATATCCCAAATATCCCAATTTCGAGGCCTGAGCCATATTTTGGAGCCAAATTCTGAATCTCTGCACGTATTCGCAGTTTGAAATTGCGACTTTTTTATACCCAACATATGCCAAGTAATGAAAGCAGCAGTGAGTCACATTTAGCCCAAACTCCCCTCCAGTTTTTAAAATAACGCAAATATCCCAATTTCGTGGCCTGAGCCATATTTTGGACCCAAATTCTGGCTCTCTGCACGTATTCGCAGTTTGAAATTACATCTTTTTATACCCAACATATATATGCCAAGTACTGAAATCGGCAGTGAGTCACATTTCGCACAAACTCCCCTGCAGGTTTCAAAATATCCCAAACGTCCCAATTTCGAGGCCTGAGCCATACTTTGGAGCCAAATTCTGGCTCTCTGCACGTATTCGCAGTTTGAAATTGCGACTTTTTTATACCCAACATATGCAAAGTACTGAAAGCGGCGTTTGGTCACATTTGTCCCAAACTCCCCTGCAGTTTTCAAAATATCCCAAACTTCCCAATTTTGAGGCCTGAGTCATATTTTGGAGCCAAATTCTGGCTCTCTGCACGTTTTCGCAGTTTGAAATTACCACTTTTTATACCCAACATATCCCAAGTGCTGAAAGCAGCAGTGAGTCACATTTTGCACAAACTCCCCTGCAGTTTTCAAAATATCCCAAATATCCCAATTTCGAGGCCTGAGCCATATTTTGGAGCCAAATTCTAGCTCTATGCACGTGTTCGCAGTTTGATATTACGAATTTTTATACCCAACATATGCCAAGTCCTGAAAGCGGCAGTGAGTCCCATTTTGCACAAACTCCCTTGCAGTTTTCGAAATATCCCAAATATCCCAATTTCGAGGCCTGAGCCATATTTTGGAGCCAAATCCAGGCTCTCTGCACATTTTCGCAGTTTGAAATTACGACTTTTGTATACCCAACATATGCGAAGTACTGAAAGCGGCGTTTGGTCACATTTGTCCCAAACCTTCCTGCAGTTTTCAA
Source organism: Procambarus clarkii (assembly GCF_040958095.1). Classification (NCBI taxonomy): domain Eukaryota; kingdom Metazoa; phylum Arthropoda; class Malacostraca; order Decapoda; family Cambaridae; genus Procambarus; species Procambarus clarkii. The sequence continues at coordinate 155,495 of NW_027189268.1, read as the reverse complement.
AATATCCCAAACATCCCAATATCGAGGCCTGAGCCATATTTTGGAGCCAAATTCTGGCTCTCTGCACGTATTCGCAGTTTGATATTACGAATTTTATACCCAACATATGCCAAGTACTGATAGCGGCAGTAAGTCACATTTTGCACAGACTCCCGTCCAGATTTCAAAATATCCCAAATATCCCAATTTCGAGGCTTGAGCCATATTTTGGAGCCAAATTCTGGCTCTATGCACGTATTCGCAGTTTGATATTACGACTTTTTATACCCAACATATGCCAAGTCCTGAAAGCGGCAGTGAGTCACATTTTGCACAAACTCCCCTGCAGTTTTTGAAATATCCCAAACTTCCCAATTTCGAGGCCTGAGCCATATTTTGGACCCAAATTCTGGCTCTCTGCACGTATTCGCAGTTTGAAATTACATCTTTTTATACCCAACATATGCCAAGTACTGAAAGCGACATTTGGTCACATTTGTCCCAAACCTCCCTGCAGTTTTCAAAATATCCTAAATATCCCAATTTCGAGCCCTGAGCCATATTTTGGAGCCAAATTCTGGCTCTTAGCACGTATTCGCAGTTTGATATTACGACTTTTTATACCCAACATATGCAAGGTACTGAAAGCGGCGTTTGGTCACATTTGTCCCAAACATCCCTGCAGTTTTCAAAATATCCCAAATATCCCAATATCGAGGCCTGGGCCATATTTTGGAGCTAAATTCTGGCTCTCTGCACATATTCGCAGTTTGAAATTACATCTTTTTATACCCAACATATGCCAAGTACTGAAAGCGACGTTTGGTCACATTTGTCCCAAGCCTTCCTGCAGTTATCAAAATATCGCAAACATCCCAATATCGAGGCCTGAGCCATATTTTGGACCCAAATCTCTGGCTCTCTGCACGTATTCGCAGTTTGAAATTACATCTTTTTATACCCAACATATGCCAAGTCCTGAAAGCGGCAGTGAGTCACATTTTGCACAAACTTCCCTGCAGTTTTCAAAATATGCCAAATAACCCAATTTCGAGGCCTGATCCATATTTTGGAGCCAAATTCTGGCTCTCTGCACGTCTTCGCAATTTGAAATTACCACGTTTTATACCCAACATATGCCAAGTCCTGAAAGCGGCAGTGAGTCACATTTTGCACAAACTTCCCTGCAGTTTTCAAAATATCCCAAATATCCCAATTTCGAGGCCTGAGCCATATTTTGGAGCCAAATTGTTGCTCTTAGCACGTATTCGCAGTTTGATATTATGACTTTTTATACCCAACATATGCCAAGCACTGACATCGGCAGTGAGTCACATTTCGCACAAACTCCCCTGCAGTTTTCAAAATATCCCAAACGTCCCAATTTCGAGGCCTGAGCCATATTTTGGAGCCAAATTCTGGCTCTCTGCACGTATTCGCAGTTTGATATTACGAATTTTATACCCAACATATGCCAAGTACTGAAAGCGGCAGTAAGTCACATTTTGCACAGACTCCTCTCCAGTTTTCAAAATATCCCAAATATCCCAATTTCGAGGCGTGAGCCATATTTTGGAGCCAAATTCTGGATCTCTGCACGTATTCGCAGTTTGAAATTGCGACTTTTTTATACCCAACATATGCCAAGTAATGAAAGCGGCAGTGAGTCACATTTAGCCCAAACTCCCCTCCAGTTTTCAAAATAACGCAAATATCCCAATTTCGAGGCCTGAGCCATATTTTGGACCCAAATTCTGGCTCTCTGCACGTATTCGCAGTTTGAAATTACATCTTTTTATACCCAACATATGCCAAGTACTGAAAGCGGCGTTTGGTCACATTTGTCCCAAACCTCCCCGCAGTTTTCAAAATATGCCAAATATCCCAATTTCGAGGCCTGAGCCATATTTTGGAGCCAAATTCTGGCTCTCTGCACGTCTTCGCAATTTGAAATTACCACGTTTTATACCCAACATATGCCAAGTACTGAAAGCCGCGTTTGGTCATATTTGTCCCAAACTCCTCTGCAGTTTTCAAAATATCCCAAACTTCCCAATTTCGAGGCCTGAGTCATATTTTGGACCTAAATTCTGGCTCTCTGCATGTATTCGCAGTTTGAAATTACATCTTTTTATACCCAACATATGCCAAGTCCTGAAATCGGCAGTGAGTCACATTTTGCACAAACTTCCCTGCAGTTTTCAAAATATGCCAAATAACCCAATTTCGAGGCCTGATCCATATTTTGGAGCCAAATTCTGGCTCTCTGCACGTCTTCGCAATTTGAAATTACCACGTTTTATACCCAACATATGCCAAGTCCTGAAAGCGGCAGTGAGTCACATTTTGCACAAACTTCCCTGCAGTTTTCAAAATATCCCAAATATCCCAATTTCGAGGCCTGAGCCATATTATGGAGCCAAATTCTGGCTCTTTGCACGTATTCGCAGTTTGAAATTGCGACTTTTTTATACCAACATATGCCAAGTACTGAACGCGGCGTTTGGTCACATTTGTCCCAAACCTCCCCGCAGTTTTCAAAATATGCCAAATATCCCAATTTCGAGGCCTGAGCCATATTTTGGAGCCAAATTCTGGCTCTTTGCACGTATTTGCAGTTTGATATTACGACTTTTTATACCTAACATATGCCAAGTACTGAAAGCCGCGTTTGGTCATATTTGTCCCAAACTCCTCTGCAGTTTTCAAAATATCGCAAACTTCCCAATTTCGAGGCCTGAGTCATATTTTGGACCCAAATTCTGGCTCTCTGCACGTATTCGCAGTTTGAAATTACATCTTTTTATACCCAACATATGCCAAGTCCTGAAAGCGGCAGGGAGTCACATTTTGCACAAACTTCCCTGCAGTTTTCAAAATATGCCAAATAACCCAATTTCGAGGCCTGAGCCATATTTTGGAGCCAAATTCTGGCTCTCTGCATGTCTTCGCAGTTTGAAATTACCACGTTTTATACCCAACATATGCCAAGTCCTGAAAGCGGCAGTGAGTCACATTTTGCACAAACTTCCCTGCAGTTTTCAAAATATCCCAAATATCCCAATTTTGAGGCCTGAGCCATAATATGGAGCCAAAATCTGGCTCTTTGCACGTATTCGCAGTTGAAATTGCGACTTTTTTATACCAACATATGCCAAGTACTGAAAGCGGCGTTTGGTCACATTTGTCCCAAACGTTCCTGCAGTTTTCAAAATATCCCAAACTTCCCAATTTTGAGGCCTGAGTCATATTTTGGAGCCAAATTCTGGCTCTCTGCACGTTTTCGCAGTTTGAAATTACCACTTTTTATACCCAACATATCCCAAGTGCTGAAAGCGGCAGTGAGTCACATTTTGCACAAACTCCCCTGCAGTTTTCAAAATATCCCAAATATCCCAATTTCGAGGCCTGAGCCATATTTTGGAGCCAAATTCTAGCTCTATGCACGTGTTCGCAGTTTGATATTACGAATTTTTATACCCAACATATGCCAAGTCCTGAAAGCGGCAGTGAGTCCCATTTTGCACAAACTCCCTTGCAGTTTTCGAAATATCCCAAATATCCCAATTTCGAGGCCTGAGCCATATTTTGGAGCCAAATCCAGGCTCTCTGCACATTTTCGCAGTTTGAAATTACGACTTTTGTATACCCAACATATGCGAAGTACTGAAAGCGGCGTTTGGTCACATTTGTCCCAAACCTTCCTGCAGTTTTCAAAATATCCCAAACATCCCAATATCGAGGCCTGAGCCATATTTTGGAGCCAAATTCTGGCTCTCTGCACGTATTCGCAGTTTGATATTACGAATTTTATACCCAACATATGCCAAGTACTGATAGCGGCAGTAAGTCACATTTTGCACAGACTCCCGTCCAGATTTCAAAATATCCCAAATATCCCAATTTCGAGGCTTGAGCCATATTTTGGAGCCAAATTCTGGCTCTATGCACGTATTCGCAGTTTGATATTACGACTTTTTATACCCAACATATGCCAAGTCCTGAAAGCGGCAGTGAGTCACATTTTGCACAAACTCCCCTGCAGTTTTTGAAATATCCCAAACTTCCCAATTTCGAGGCCTGAGCCATATTTTGGACCCAAATTCTGGCTCTCTGCACGTATTCGCAGTTTGAAATTACATCTTTTTATACCCAACATATGCCAAGTACTGAAAGCGACATTTGGTCACATTTGTCCCAAACCTCCCTGCAGTTTTCAAAATATCCTAAATATCCCAATTTCGAGCCCTGAGCCATATTTTGGAGCCAAATTCTGGCTCTTAGCACGTATTCGCAGTTTGATATTACGACTTTTTATACCCAACATATGCAAGGTACTGAAAGCGGCGTTTGGTCACATTTGTCCCAAACATCCCTGCAGTTTTCAAAATATCCCAAATATCCCAATATCGAGGCCTGGGCCATATTTTGGAGCTAAATTCTGGCTCTCTGCACATATTCGCAGTTTGAAATTACATCTTTTTATACCCAACATATGCAAAGTACTGAAAGCGACGTTTGGTCACATTTGTCCCAAGCCTTCCTGCAGTTATCAAAATATCGCAAACATCCCAATATCGAGGCCTGAGCCATATTTTGGACCCAAATTCTGGCTCTCTGCACGTATTCGCAGTTTGAAATTACATCTTTTTATACCCAACATATGCCAAGTCCTGAAAGCGGCAGTGAGTCACATTTTGCACAAACTTCCCTGCAGTTTTCAAAATATGCCAAATAACCCAATTTCGAGGCCTGATCCATATTTTGGAGCCAAATTCTGGCTCTCTGCACGTCTTCGCAATTTGAAATTACCACGTTTTATACCCAACATATGCCAAGTCCTGAAAGCGGCAGTGAGTCACATTTTGCACAAACTTCCCTGCAGTTTTCAAAATATCCCAAATATCCCAATTTCGAGGCCTGAGCCATATTTTGGAGCCAAATTGTTGCTCTTAGCACGTATTCGCAGTTTGATATTATGACTTTTTATACCCAACATATGCCAAGCACTGACATCGGCAGTGAGTCACATTTCGCACAAACTCCCCTGCAGTTTTCAAAATATCCCAAATATCCCAATTTCGAGGCGTGAGCCATATTTTGGAGCCAAATTCTGGATCTCTGCACGTATTCGCAGTTTGAAATTGCGACTTTTTTATACCCAACATATGCCAAGTAATGAAAGCGGCAGTGAGTCACATTTAGCCCAAACTCCCCTCCAGTTTTCAAAATAACGCAAATATCCCAATTTCGAGGCCTGAGCCATATTTTGGACCCAAATTCTGGCTCTCTGCACGTATTCGCAGTTTGAAATTACATCTTTTTATACCCAACATATGCCAAGTACTGAAAGCGGCGTTTGTTCACATTTGTCCCAAACCTTCCCGCAGTTTTCAAAATATGCCAAATATCCCAATTTCGAGGCCTGAGCCATATTTTGGAGCCAAATTCTGGCTCTCTGCACGTCTTCGCAATTTGAAATTACTACGTTTTATACCCAACATATGCCAAGTACTGAAAGCCGCGTTTGGTCATATTTGTCCCAAACTCCTCTGCAGTTTTCAAAATATCCCAAACTTCCCAATTTCGAGGCCTGAGTCATATTTTGGACCTAAATTCTGGCTCTCTGCATGTATTCGCAGTTTGAAATTACATCTTTTTATACCCAACATATGCCAAGTCCTGAAATCGGCAGTGAGTCACATTTTGCACAAACTTCCCTGCAGTTTTCAAAATATGCCAAATAACCCAATTTCGAGGCCTGATCCATATTTTGGAGCCAAATTCTGGCTCTCTGCACGTCTTCGCAATTTGAAATTACCACGTTTTATACCCAACATATGCCAAGTCCTGAAAGCGGCAGTGAGTCACATTTTGCACAAACTTCCCTGCAGTTTTCAAAATATCCCAAATATCCCAATTTCGAGGCCTGAGCCATATTATGGAGCCAAATTCTGGCTCTTTGCACGTATTCGCAGTTTGAAATTGCGACTTTTTTATACCAACATATGCCAAGTACTGAACGCGGCGTTTGGTCACATTTGTCCCAAACCTCCCCGCAGTTTTCAAAATATGCCAAATATCCCAATTTCGAGGCCTGAGCCATATTTTGGAGCCAAATTCTGGCTCTTTGCACGTATTTGCAGTTTGATATTACGACTTTTTATACCTAACATATGCCAAGTACTGAAAGCCGCGTTTGGTCATATTTGTCCCAAACTCCTCTGCAGTTTTCAAAATATCGCAAACTTCCCAATTTCGAGGCCTGAGTCATATTTTGGACCCAAATTCTGGCTCTCTGCACGTATTCGCAGTTTGAAATTACATCTTTTTATACCCAACATATGCCAAGTCCTGAAAGCGGCAGTGAGTCACATTTTGCACAAACTTCCCTGCAGTTTTCAAAATATGCCAAATAACCCAATTTCGAGGCCTGAGCCATATTTTGGAGCCAAATTCTGGCTCTCTGCATGTCTTCGCAGTTTGAAATTACCACGTTTTATACCCAACATATGCCAAGTCCTGAAAGCGGCAGTGAGTCACATTTTGCACAAACTTCCCTGCAGTTTTCAAAATATCCCAAATATCCCAATTTTGAGGCCTGAGCCATAATATGGAGCCAAAATCTGGCTCTTTGCACGTATTCGCAGTTGAAATTGCGACTTTTTTATACCAACATATGCCAAGTACTGAAAGCGGCGTTTGGTCACATTTGTCCCAAACGTTCCTGCAGTTTTCAAAATATCCCAAACATCCCAATATCGAGGCCTGAGCCTTATTTTGGAGCCAAATTCTGGCTCTCTGCACGTATTCGCAGTTTGAAATTACATCTTTTTATACCCAACATATGCCAAGTCCTGAAAGCGGCAGTGAGTCACATTTTTCACAAACTCCCCTGCAGTTTTCGAAATATGCCAAATATCTCAATTTCGAGGCCTGAGCCATATTATGGAGCCAAAGTCTGGCTCTCTGCACGTATTCGCAGTTTGAAATTGCGACTTTTTTATACCAACATATGCCAAGTACTGAAAGCGGTTTTTGGTCACATTTGTCCCAAACCTCCCTGCAGTTTTTGAAATATCCCAAATATCCCAATTTCGAGGCCTGAGCCATATTTTGGAGCCAAATTCTGGATCTCTGCACGTATTCGCAGTTTGAAATTGCGACTTTTTTATTCCCAACATATGCCAAGTACTGAAAGCGACGTTTGGTCACATTTGTCCCAAACCTCCCTGCAGTTTTCAAAATATCCCAAATAACCCAATTTCGAGGCCTGAGCCATATTTTGGAGCCAAATTCTGGTTCTTAGCACGTATTCGGAGTTTGATATTACGACTTTTTATACCCAACATATGCCAAGTACTGAAAGCGGCGTTTGGTCACATTTGTCCCAAACATCCCTGCAGTTTTCAAAATATCCCAAATATCCCAATTTCGAGGCCTGAGCCATATTTTGGAGCCAAATTCTGGCTCTCTGCACGTATTCGCAGTTTGAAATTACATCTTTTTATACCCAACATATGCCCAGTACTGAAAGCGGCGTTTGGACACATTTGTCCCAAACCTCCTCGCAGTTTTCAAAATATGCCAAATATCCCAATTTCGAGGCCTGAGCCATATTTTGGAGCCAAATTCTGGCTCTTAGCACTTATTCGCAGTTTGATATTACGACTTTTCATACCCAACATATGCCAAGTACTGAAATCGGCAGTGAGTCACATTTCGTACAAACTCCCCTGCAGTTTTCAAAATATCCCAAACGTCCCAATTTCGATGCCTGAGCCATATTTTGGAGCCAAATTCTGGCTCTCTGCACGTATTCGCAGTTTGAAATTACCACTTTTTATACCCAACATATCCCAAGTGCTGAAAGCGGCAGTGAGTCACATTTTGCACAAACTCCCCTGCAGTTTTCAAAATATCTCAAACATCCCAATATCGAGGCCTGAGCCATATTTTGGATCCAAATTCTGGCTCTCTGCACGTATTCGCAGTTTGATATTACGAATTTTATACCCAACATATGCCAAGTACTGAAAGCGGCAGTAAGTCACATTTTGCACAAACTCCCCTGCAGTTTTCAAAATATCCCAAATATCCCAATTTCGAGGCCTGAGCCATATTTTGGAGCCAAATTCTGGCTCTTTGCACGTATTCGCAGTTTGATATTACGACTTTTTATACCCAACATATGCCAAGTCCTGAAAGCGGCAGTGAGTCACATTTTGCACAAACTTCCCTGCAGTTTTCAAAATATCCCAAATATCCCAATTTCGAGGCCTGAGCCATATTATGGAGCCAAATTCTGGCTCTTTGCACGTATTCGCAGCTTGAAATTGCGACTTTTTTATACCAACATATGCCAAGTACTGAAAGCGGCGTTTGGTCACATTTGTCCCAAACCTCCCTGCAGTTTTCAAAATATCCCAAACATCCTAATTTCGAGACCTGAGCCATAATTTGGAGCCAAATTCTGGCTCTATGCACGTATTTGGAGTTTGATATTACGAATTTTTATACCCAACATATGCCAAGTCCTGAAAGCGGCAGTGAGTCACATTTTGCACAAACTCCCCAGCTGTTTTCGAAATATCCCAAATATCCCAATTTCGAGGCCTGAGCCATATTTTGGACCCAAATTATCGCTCTCTGCAAGTATTCGCAGTTTGAAATTACGACTTTTTTATAACCAACATATGCGAAGTACTGAAAGCGGCATTTGATCACATTTGTCCCAAACCTTCCTGCAGTTTTCAAAATATTCCAAACATCCCAATATCGAGGCCTGAGCCTTATTTAGGAGCCAAATTCTGGCTCTCTGCACGTATTCGCAGTTTGATATTACGAATTTTATACCCAACATATGCCAAGTACTGAAAGCGGCAGTAAGTCACATTTTGCACAGACTCCCCTCCAGTTTTCAAAATATCCCATATATCCCAATTTCGAGGCCTGAGCCATTTTTGGAGCCAAATTCTGGCTCTATGTACGTATTCGCAGTTTGATATTACGACTTTTTATATCCAACATATGCAAGGTACTGAAAGCAGCGTTTGGCCACATTTGTCCCAAACCTCCCTGCAGTTTTCAAAATATCCCAAATATCCCAATTTCGAGGCCTGAGCCATATTTTGGAGCCAAATTCTGGTTCTTAGCACGTATTCGCCGTTTGATATTACGACTTTTTATACCCAACATATGCAAGGTACTGAAAGCGGCGTTTGGTCACATTTGTGTCAAACATCCCTGCAGTTTTCAAAATATCCCAAATATCCCAATATCGAGGCCTGGGCCATATTTTGGAGCTAAATTCTGGCTCTCTGCACGTATTCGCAGTTTGAAATTACATCTTTTTATACCCAACATATGCCAAGTACTGAAAGTGGCGTTTGGTCACATTTGTCCCAAACCTCCCCGCAGTTTTCAAAACATGCCAAATATCCCAATTTCGAGGCCTGAGCCATATTTTGGAGCCAAATTCTGGCTCTTAGCACGTATTCGCAGTTTGATATTACGACTTTTTATACCCAACATATGCCAAGTACTGAAATCGGCAGTGAGTCACATTTCTCACAAACTCCCCTGCAGTTTTCAAAATATCCCAAACGTTCCAATTTCGAGGCCTGAGCCATATTTTGGAGCCAAATTCTGGCTCTCTGCACGTATTCGCAGTTTGAAATTGCGAATTTTTTATTCCCAACATATGTAACGTACTGAAAGTGGCGTTTGGTCATATTTGGCCCAAACTCCCCTGCAGTTTTCAAAATATCCCAAACTTCCCAATTTCGAGGCCTGAGTCATATTTTGGAGCCAAATTCTGGCTCTCTGCACGTTTTCGCAGTTTGAAATTACCACTTTTTATACCAACATATGCCTAGTACTGAAAGCGACGTTTGGTCACATTTGTCCCAAGCCTTCCTGCAGTTATCAAAATATCGCAAACATCCCAATATCGAGGCCTGAGCCATATTTTGGACCCTAATTCTGGCTCTCTGCACGTATTCGCAGTTTGAAATTACATCTTTTTATACCCAACATATGCCAAGTACTGAAAGCGGCGTTTGGTCACATTTGTCCCAAACCTCCCCGCAGTTTTCAAAATATGCCAAATATCCCAATTTCGAGGCCTGAGCCATATTTTGGAGCCAAATTCTGGCTCTCTGCACGTCTTCGCTATTTGAAATTACCACGTTTTATACCCAACATATGCCAAGTACTGAAAGCCGCGTTTGGTCATATTTGTCCCAAACTCCTCTGCAGTTTTCAAAATATCCCAAACTTCCCAATTTCGAGGCCTGAGTCATATTTTGGACCTAAATTCTGGCTCTCTGCATGTATTCGCAGTTTGAAATTACATCTTTTTATACCCAACATATGCCAAGTCCTGAAATCGGCAGTGAGTCACATTTTGCACAAACTTCCCTGCAGTTTTCAAAATATGCCAAATAACCCAATTTCGAGGCCTGATCCATATTTTGGAGCCAAATTCTGGCTCTCTGCACGTCTTCGCAATTTGAAATTACCACGTTTTATACCCAACATATGCCAAGTCCTGAAAGCGGCAGTGAGTCACATTTTGCACAAACTTCCCTGCAGTTTTCAAAATATCCCAAATATCCCAATTTCGAGGCCTGAGCCATATTATGGAGCCAAATTCTGGCTCTTTGCACGTATTCGCAGTTTGAAATTGCGACTTTTTTATACCAACATATGCCAAGTACTGAACGCGGCGTTTGGTCACATTTGTCCCAAACCTCCCCGCAGTTTTCAAAATATGCCAAATATCCCAATTTCGAGGCCTGAGCCATATTTTGGAGCCAAATTCTGGCTCTTTGCACGTATTTGCAGTTTGATATTACGACTTTTTATACCTAACATATGCCAAGTACTGAAAGCCGCGTTTGGTCATATTTGTCCCAAACTCCTCTGCAGTTTTCAAAATATCGCAAACTTCCCAATTTCGAGGCCTGAGTCATATTTTGGACCCAAATTCTGGCTCTCTGCACGTATTCGCAGTTTGAAATTACATCTTTTTATACCCAACATATGCCAAGTCCTGAAAGCGGCAGTGAGTCACATTTTGCACAAACTTCCCTGCAGTTTTCAAAATATGCCAAATAACCCAATTTCGAGGCCTGAGCCATATTTTGGAGCCAAATTCTGGCTCTCTGCATGTCTTCGCAGTTTGAAATTACCACGTTTTATACCCAACATATGCCAAGTCCTGAAAGCGGCAGTGAGTCACATTTTGCACAAACTTCCCTGCAGTTTTCAAAATATCCCAAATATCCCAATTTTGAGGCCTGAGCCATAATATGGAGCCAAAATCTGGCTCTTTGCACGTATTCGCAGTTGAAATTGCGACTTTTTTATACCAACATATGCCAAGTACTGAAAGCGGCGTTTGGTCACATTTGTCCCAAACGTTCCTGCAGTTTTCAAAATATCCCAAACATCCCAATATCGAGGCCTGAGCCTTATTTTGGAGCCAAATTCTGGCTCTCTGCACGTATTCGCAGTTTGAAATTACATCTTTTTATACCCAACATATGCCAAGTCCTGAAAGCGGCAGTGAGTCACATTTTTCACAAACTCCCCTGCAGTTTTCGAAATATGCCAAATATCTCAATTTCGAGGCCTGAGCCATATTATGGAGCCAAAGTCTGGCTCTCTGCACGTATTCGCAGTTTGAAATTGCGACTTTTTTATACCAACATATGCCAAGTACTGAAAGCGGTTTTTGGTCACATTTGTCCCAAACCTCCCTGCAGTTTTTGAAATATCCCAAATATCCCAATTTCGAGGCCTGAGCCATATTTTGGAGCCAAATTCTGGATCTCTGCACGTATTCGCAGTTTGAAATTGCGACTTTTTTATTCCCAACATATGCCAAGTACTGAAAGCGACGTTTGGTCACATTTGTCCCAAACCTCCCTGCAGTTTTCAAAATATCCCAAATAACCCAATTTCGAGGCCTGAGCCATATTTTGGAGCCAAATTCTGGTTCTTAGCACGTATTCGGAGTTTGATATTACGACTTTTTATACCCAACATATGCCAAGTACTGAAAGCGGCGTTTGGTCACATTTGTCCCAAACATCCCTGCAGTTTTCAAAATATCCCAAATATCCCAATTTCGAGGCCTGAGCCATATTTTGGAGCCAAATTCTGGCTCTCTGCACGTATTCGCAGTTTGAAATTACATCTTTTTATACCCAACATATGCCAAGTACTGAAAGCGGCGTTTGGACACATTTGTCCCAAACCTCCCCGCAGTTTTCAAAATATGCCAAATATCCCAATTTCGAGGCCTGAGCCATATTTTGGAGCCAAATTCTGGCTCTTAGCACTTATTCGCAGTTTGATATTACGACTTTTCATACCCAACATATGCCAAGTACTGAAATCGGCAGTGAGTCACATTTCGTACAAACTCCCCTGCAGTTTTCAAAATATCCCAAACGTCCCAATTTCGATGCCTGAGCCATATTTTGGAGCCAAATTCTGGCTCTCTGCACGTATTCGCAGTTTAAAATTACCACTTTTTATACCCAACATATCCCAAGTGCTGAAAGCGGCAGTGAGTCACATTTTGCACAAACTCCCCTGCAGTTTTCAAAATATCTCAAACATCCCAATATCGAGGCCTGAGCCATATTTTGGATCCAAATTCTGGCTCTCTGCACGTATTCGCAGTTTGATATTACGAATTTTATACCCAACATATGCCAAGTACTGAAAGCGGCAGTAAGTCACATTTTGCACAAACTCCCCTGCAGTTTTCAAAATATCCCAAATATCCCAATTTCGAGGCCTGAGCCATATTTTGGAGCCAAATTCTGGCTCTTTGCACGTATTCGCAGTTTGATATTACGACTTTTTATACCCAACATATGCCAAGTCCTGAAAGCGGCAGTGAGTCACATTTTGCACAAACTTCCCTGCAGTTTTCAAAATATCCCAAATATCCCAATTTCGAGGCCTGAGCCATATTATGGAGCCAAATTCTGGCTCTTTGCACGTATTCGCAGCTTGAAATTGCGACTTTTTTATACCAACATATGCCAAGTACTGAAAGCGGCGTTTGGTCACATTTGTCCCAAACCTCCCTGCAGTTTTCAAAATATCCCAAACATCCTAATTTCGAGGCCTGAGCCATAATTTGGAGCCAAATTCTGGCTCTATGCACGTATTTGCAGTTTGATATTACGAATTTTTATACCCAACATATGCCAAGTCCTGAAAGCGGCAGTGAGTCACATTTTGCACAAACTCCCCAGCTGTTTTCGAAATATCCCAAATATCCCAATTTCGAGGCCTGAGCCATATTTTGGACCCAAATTATCGCTCTCTGCAAGTATTCGCAGTTTGAAATTACGACTTTTTTATAACCAACATATGCGAAGTACTGAAAGCGGCATTTGATCACATTTGTCCCAAACCTTCCTGCAGTTTTCAAAATATTCCAAACATCCCAATATCGAGGCCTGAGCCTTATTTAGGAGCCAAATTCTGGCTCTCTGCACGTATTCGCAGTTTGATATTACGAATTTTATACCCAACATATGCCAAGTACTGAAAGCGGCAGTAAGTCACATTTTGCACAGACTCCCCTCCAGTTTTCAAAATATCCCATATATCCCAATTTCGAGGCCTGAGCCATTTTTGGAGCCAAATTCTGGCTCTATGTACGTATTCGCAGTTTGATATTACGACTTTTTATATCCAACATATGCAAGGTACTGAAAGCAGCGTTTTGCCACATTTGTCCCAAACCTCCCTGCAGTTTTCAAAATATCCCAAATATCCCAATTTCGAGGCCTGAGCCATATTTTGGAGCCAAATTCTGGTTCTTAGCACGTATTCGCCGTTTGATATTACGACTTTTTATACCCAACATATGCAAGGTACTGAAAGCGGCGTTTGGTCACATTTGTGCCAAACATCCCTGCAGTTTTCAAAATATCCCAAATATCCCAATATCGAGGCCTGGGCCATATTTTGGAGCTAAATTCTGGCTCTTAGCACGTATTCGCAGTTTGATATTACGACTTTTTATACCCAACATATGCCAAGTACTGAAATCGGCAGTGAGTCACATTTCTCACAAACTCCCCTGCAGTTTTCAAAATATCCCAAACGTTCCAATTTCGAGGCCTGAGCCATATTTTGGAGCCAAATTCTGGCTCTCTGCACGTATTCGCAGTTTGAAATTGCGAATTTTTTATTCCCAACATATGTAACGTACTGAAAGTGGCGTTTGGTCATATTTGGCCCAAACTCCCCTGCAGTTTTCAAAATATCCCAAACTTCCCAATTTCGAGGCCTGAGTCATATTTTGGAGCCAAATTCTGGCTCTCTGCACGTTTTCGCAGTTTGAAATTACCACTTTTTATACCAACATATGCCAAGTACTGAAAGCGACGTTTGGTCACATTTGTCCCAAGCCTTCCTGCAGTTATCAAAATATCGCAAACATCCCAATATCGAGGCCTGAGCCATATTTTGGACCCTAATTCTGGCTCTCTGCACGTATTCGCAGTTTGAAATTACATCTTTTTATACCCAACATATGCCAAGTACTGTAAGCGGCGTTTGGTCACATTTGTCCCAAACCTCCCCGCAGTTTTCAAAATATGCCAAATATCCCAATTTCGAGGCCTGAGCCATATTTTGGAGCCAAATTCTGGCTCTTTGCACGTATTCGCAGTTTGATATTACGACTTTTTATACCCAACATATGCCAAGTACTGAAAGCTGCGTTTGGTCATATTTGTCCCAAACTCCTTTGCAGTTTTCAAAATATCCCAAACTTCCCAATTTCGAGGCCTGAGTCATATTTTGGACCCAAATTCTGGCTCTCTGCACGTATTCGCAGTTTGAAATTACATCTTTTTATACCCAACATATGCCAAGTCTTGAAAGAGGCAGTGAGTCACATTTTGCACAAACTTCCCTGCAGTTTTCAAAATATGCCAAATAACCCAATTTCGAGGCCTGATCCATATTTTGGAGCCAAATTCTGGCTCTCTGCACGTCTTCGCAATTTGAAATTACCACGTTTTATACCCAACATATGCCAAGTCCTGAAAGCGGCAGTGAGTCACATTTTGCACAAACTTCCCTGCAGTTTTCAAAATATCCCAAATATCCCAATTTCGAGGCCTGAGCCATATTTTGGAGCCAAATTCTTGCTCTTAGCACGTATTCGCAGTTTGATATTACGACTTTTTATACCCAACATATGCCAAGCACTGAAATCGGCAGTGAGTCACATTTCGCACAAACTCCCCTGCAGTTTTCAAAATATCCCAAATATCCCAATTTCGAGGCCTGAGCCATATTTTGGAGCCAAATTCTTGCTCTTAGCACGTATTCGCAGTTTGAAATTGCGACTTTTTTATACCCAACATATGCCAAGTAATGAAAGCGGCAGTGAGTCACATTTAGCCCAAACTCCCCTCCAGTTTTCAAAATAACGCAAATATCCCAATTTCGAGGCCTGAGCCATATTTTGGACCCAAATTCTGGCTCTCTGCACGTATTCGCAGTTTGAAATTACATCTTTTTATACCCAACATATGCCAAGTACTGAAAGCGGCGTTTGGTCACATTTGTCCCAAACCTCCCCGCAGTTTTCAAAATATGCCAAATATCCCAATTTCGAGGCCTAAGCCATATTTTGGAGCCAAATTCTGGCTCTTTGCACGTATTCGCAGTTTGATATTACGACTTTTTATACCCAACATATGCCAAGTACTGAAAGCCGCGTTTGGTCATATTTGTCCCAAACTCCTCTGCAGTTTTCAAAATATCCCAAACTTCCCAATTTCGAGGCCTGAGTCATATTTTGGACCCAAATTCTGGCTCTCTGCACGTATTTGCAGTTTGAAATTACATCTTTTTATACCCAACATATGCCAAGTCCTGAAAGCGGCAGTGAGTCACATTTTGCACAAACTTCCCTGCAGTTTTCAAAATATGCCAAATAACCCAATTTCGAGGCCTGATCCATATTTTGGAGCCAAATTCTGGCTCTCTGCACGTCTTCACAATTTGAAATTACCACGTTTTATACCCAACATATGCCAAGTTTTGAAAGCGGCAGTGAGTCACATTTTGCACAAACTTCCCTGCAGTTTTCAAAATATCCCAAATATCCCAATTTCGAGGCCTGAGCCATATTATGGAGCCAAAATCTGGCTCTTTGCACGTTATTCGCAGTTTGAAATTGCGACTTTTTTATACCAACATATGCCAAGTACTGAAAGCGGCGTTTGGTCACATTTGTCCCAAACCTCACTGCAGTTTTCAAAATATCCCAAACATCCCAATTTCGAGGCCTGAGCCATAATTTGGAGCGAAATTCTGGCTCTATGCACGTATTTGCAGTTTGATATTACGAAATTTTATACCCAACATATGCCAATTAAGTCCTGAAAGCGGCAGAGAGTCACATTTTGCACAAACTCCCCAGCAGTTTTCAAAATATCCCAAATATCCCAATTTCGAGGCCTGAGCCATATTTTGGACCAAATTCTGGCTCTCTGCACGTATTCGCAGTTTGAAATTACGACTTTTTTATAACCAACATATGCGAAGTACTGAAAGCGGCGTTTGGTCACATTTGTCCCAAACGTTCCTGCAGTTTTCAAAATATCCCAAACATCCCAATATCGAGGCCTGAGCCTTATTTTGGAGCCAAATTCTGGCTCTGCCCGTATTCGCAGTTTGATATTACGAATTTTATACCCAACATATGCCAAGTACTGAAAGTGGCAGTAAGTCACATTTTGCACATACTCCCCTCCAGTTTTCAAAATATCCCATTTATCCCAATTTCGAGGCCTGAGCCATTTTTTGGAGCCAAATTCTGGCTCTATGTACGTATTCGCAGTTTGATATTACGACTTTTTATACCCTACATATGCTAAGTCCTGAAAGCGGCAGTGAGTCACATTTTGCACAAACTCCCCTGCAGTTTTCGAAATATCCCAAATATAACAATTTCGAGGCCTGAGCCATATTTTGGAGCCAAATTCTGGCTCTCTGCACGTATTCGCAGTTTGAAATTGCTACTTTTTTATACCAACATATGCCACGTACTGAAAGCGGCGTTTGGTCACATTTGTCCCAAACCTCCCTGCAGTTTTCAAAATATCCCAAACATCCCAATATCGAGGCCTGAGCCATATTTTGGATCCAAATTCTGGCTCTCTGCACGTATTCGCAGTTTGATATTACGAATTTTATACCCATCATATGCCAAGTACTGAAAGCGGCAGTAAGTCACATTTTGCACAAACTCCCCTGCAGTTTTCAAAATATCCCAAATATCCCAATTTTGAGGCCTGAGCCATATTTTGGAGCCAAATTCAGGCTCTCTGCACGTATTCGCAGTTTGAAATTACGACTTTTTTATACCCAACATATGCGAAGTACTGAAAGCGGCGTTTGGTCACATTTGTCCCAAACCTCCCCGCAGTTTTCAAAATGTGCAAAATATCCCAATTTCGAGGCCTGAGCCATATTTTGGAGCCAAATTCTGGCTCTTTGCACGTATTCGCAGTTTGATATTACGAATTTTTATACCCAACATATGCAAAGTACTGAAAGCCGCGTTTGGTCATATTTGTCCCAAACTCCCGTGCAGTTTTCAAAATATCCCAAATTTCCCAATTTCAAGGCCTGAATCATATTTTGGATCCAAGTTCTGGCTCTCTGCACGTCTTTGCAGTTTGAAATTACCACGTTTTATACCCAACATATTCCAAGTCCTGAAAGCGGCAGTGAGTCACATTTTGCACAAACTTTCCTGCAGTTTTCAAAATATGCCAAATATCCCAATTTCAAGGCCTGAGCCATATTTTGGAGCCAAATTCTGGCTCTTTGCACGTATTCGCAGTTTGATATTACGACTTTTTATACCCAACATATGCCAAGTCCTGAAAGCGGCAGTGAGTCACATTTTGCACAAACTTCCCTGCAGTTTTCAAAATATCCCAAATATCCCAATTTCGAGGCCTGAGCCATATTATGGAGCCAAATTCTGGCTCTTTGCACGTATTCGCAGCTTGAAATTGCGACTTTTTTATACCAACATATGCCAAGTACTGAAAGCGGCGTTTGGTCACATTTGTCCCAAACCTCCCTGCAGTTTTCAAAATATCCCAAACATCCTAATTTCGAGGCCTGAGCCATAATTTGGAGCCAAATTCTGGCTCTATGCACGTATTTGCAGTTTGATATTACGAATTTTTATACCCAACATATGCCAAGTCCTGAAAGCGGCAGTGAGTCACATTTTGCACAAACTCCCCAGCAGTTTTCGAAATATCCCAAATATCCCAATTTCGAGGCCTGAGCCATATTTTGGACCCAAATTATCGCTCTCTGCACGTATTCGCAGTTTGAAATTACGACTTTTTTATAACCAACATATGCGAAGTACTGAAAGCGGCGTTTGATCACATTTGTCCCAAACCTTCCTGCAGTTTTCAAAATATTCCAAACATCCCAATATCGAGGCCTGAGCCTTATTTTGGAGCCAAATTCTGGCTCTCTGCACGTATTCGCAGTTTGATATTACGAATTTTATACCCAACATATGCCAAGTACTGAAAGCGGCAGTAAGTCACATTTTGCACAGACTCCCCTCCAGTTTTCAAAATATCCCATATATCCCAATTTCGAGGCATGAGCCATTTTTGGAGCCAAATTCTGGCTCTATGTACGTATTCGCAGTTTGATATTACGACTTTTTATATCCAACATATGCTAAGTCCTGAAAGCGGCAGTGAGTCACATTTTGCACAAACTCCCCTGTAGTTTTCGAAATATCCCAAATATCCCAATTTCGAGGCCTGAGCCATATTTTGGAGTCAAATTCTGGCTCTCTGCACGTATCCGCAGTTTGAAATTGCGACTTTTTTATACCCAACATATGCCAAGTACTGAAAGCAGCGTTTGGCCACATTTGTCCCAAACCTCCCTGCAGTTTTCAAAATATCCCAAATATCCCAACTTCGAGGCCTGAGCCATATTTTGGAGCCAAATTCTTGCTCTCTGCACGTATTCGCAGTTTTATATTACGACTTTTTATACCGAACATATGCCAAGTCCGTAAAGCAGCAGTGAGTCACATTTTGCACAAACTCCCCTGCAGTTTTCAAAATATCTCAAACTTCCTAATTTCGAGGCCTGAGCCATATTATGGACCCAAATTCTGAGTCTCGGCACGTATTCGCAGCTTGAAATTGCGACTTTTTTATACCAACATATGCCATGTACTGAAAGCGGCGTTTGGTCACATTTGTCCCAAACCTCCCTGCAGTTTTCAAAGTATCCCAAACATCCCAATTTCGAGGCCCGAGTCATATTTTGGAGCCAAATTCTGGCTCTCTGCACGTATTCGCAGTTTGAAATTACCACTTTTTATACCCAACATATGCAAAGTCCTGAAAGTGGCAGTGAGTCACATTTTGCACAAACTCCCCTGCTATTTTCAAAATATCCCAAATATCCCAATTTCGAGGCATGAGCCATATTATGGAGCCAAATTCTGGCTCTTTGCATGTATTCGCAGTTTGAAATTACGACTTTTTTATACCAACATATGCCAAGTATTGTAAGCGGCGTTTGGTCACATTTGTCCCAAACCTCTCTGCAGTTTTCAAAATATCCCAAACATCCCAACTTCGAGGCCTGAGCCATAATTTGGAGCCAAATTCTGGCTCTATGCATGTATTCGCAGTTTGATATTACGAATTTTTATACCCAACATATGACAAGTCCTGAAAGCGGTAGTGAGTCACATTTTGCACAAACTCCCCTGCAGTTTTCAAAATATCCCAAATATCCCAACTTCGAGGCCTGAGCCATATTTTGGAGCCAAATTCTTGCTCTCTGCACGTATTCGCAGTTTTATATTACGACTTTTTATACCCAACATATGCCAAGTCCGTAAAGCAGCAGTGAGTCACATTTTGCACAAACTCCCCTGCAGTTTTCAAAATATCCCAAATATCCCAACTTCGAGGCCTGAGCCATATTATGGAGCCAAATTCTGACTCTCGGCACGTATTCGCAGCTTGAAATTGCGACTTTTTTATACCCAACATATGTCAAGTACTGAAAGCGGGGTTTGGTCATATATGTCAGAAACTCCCCTGCAGTTTACAAAATATACCAAACTTCCCAATTTCGAGGCCTGAGTCATATTTTGGACCCAAATTCTGGCTCTCTGCACGTATTCGCAGTTTGAAATTGCGACTTTTTTTTACCCAACATATGCCAAGTAATGAAAGCGGCAGTGAGTCACATTTTGCCCAAACTCCCCTCCAGTTTTCAAAATAACGCAAATATCCCAATTTCGAGGCCTGAGCCATATTTTGGAGCCAAATTCTGGCTCTTTGCACGTATTCGCAGTTTGATATTACGACTTTTTATACCCAACATATGCCAAGTACTGAAAGCCGCGTTTGGTCATATTTGTCCCAAACTCCTCTGCAGTTTTCAAAATATCCCAAACTTCCCAATTTCGAGGCCTGAGTCATATTTTGGACCCAAATTCTGGCTCTCTGCACGTATTCGCAGTTTGAAATTACATCTTTTTATACCCAACATATGCCAAGTCCTGAAAGCAGCAGTGAGTCACATTTTGCTCAAACTCCCCTCCAGTTTTCAAAATATCCCATTTATCCCAATTTCGAGACCAGAGCCATTTTTTGGAGCCAAATTCTGGCTCTATGTACGTATTCGCAGTTTGATATTACGACTTTTTATACCCAACATATGCTAAGTCCTGAAAGCGGCAGTGAGTCACATTTTGCACAAACTCCCCTGCAGTTTTCGAAATATGCCAAATATCTCAATTTCGAGGCCTGAGCCATATTATGGAGCCAAATTCTGGCTCTCTGCACGTATTCGCAGTTTGAAATTGCGACTTTTTTATACCAACATATGCCAAGTACTGAAAGCGGTGTTTGGTCACATTTGTCCCAAACCTCCCTGCAGTTTAAAATATCCCAAACATCCCAATTTCGAGGCCTGAGCCATAATTTGGAGCCAAATTCTGGCTCTATGCACGTATTCGCAGTTTGATATTACGAATTTTTATACCCAACATATGCCAAGTCCTGAAAGTGGCAGTGAGTCACATTTTGCACAAACTCCCCTGCAGTTTTCGAAATATGCCAAATATCTCAATTTCGAGGCCTGAGCCATATTATGGAGCCAAATTCTGGCTCTCTGCACGTATTCGCAGTTTGAAATTGCGACTTTTTTATACCAACATATGCCAAGTACTGAAAGCGGTGTTTGGTCACATTTGTCCCAAACCTCCCTGCAGTTTTCAAAATATCCCAAACATCCCAATTTCGAGGCCTGAGCTATAATTTGGAGCCAAATTCTGGCTCTATGCACGTATTCGCAGTTTGATATTACGAATTTTTATACCCAACATATGCCAAGTCCTGAAAGCGGCAGTGAGTCACATTTTGCTCAAACTCCCCTCCAGTTTAAAAAATATCCCATATATCCCAATTTCGAGGCCTGAGCCGTTTTTGGAGCCAAATTCTGGCTCTATGTACGTATTCGCAGTTTGAAATTACGACTTTTTTATACCAACATATGCCAAGTACTGAAAGCGGTGTTTGGTCACATTTGTCCCAAACCTCCTTGCAGTTTTCAAAATATCCCAAACATCCCAATTTCGAGGCCTGAGCTATAATTTGGAGCCAAATTCTGGCTCTATGCACGTATTCGCAGTTTGATATTACGAATTTTTATACCCAACATATGCCAAGTCCGTAAAGCAGCAGTGAGTCACATTTTGCACAAACTCACCTGCAGTTTTCAAAATATCTCAGACTTCCCAATTTCGAGGCCTGAGCCATATTATGGAGCCAAATTCTTAGTCTCGGCACGTATTCGCAGCTTGAAATTGCGACTTTTTTATACCAACATATGCCATGTACTGAAAGCGGCGTTTGGTCACATTTGTCCCAAACCTCTCTGCAGTTTTCAAAGTATCCCAAATATCTCAATTTCGAGGCCTGAGCCATATTATGGAGCCAAATTCTGGCTCTCTGCACGTATTCGCAGTTTGAAATTACCACTTTTTATACCCAACATATGCCAAGTCCTGAAAGTGGCAGTGAGTCACATTTTGCACAAACTCCCCTGCTATTTTCAAAATATCCCAAATATCCCAATTTCGAGGCATGAGCCATATTATGGAGCCAAATTCTGGCTCTTTGCATGTATTCGCAGTTTGAAATTACGGCTTTTTTATACCAACATATGCCAAGTACTGTAAGCGGCGTTTGGTCACATTTGTCCCAAACCTCTCTGCAGTTTTCAAAATATCCCAAACATCTCAATTTCGAGGCCTGAGCCATAATTTGGAGCCAAATTCTGGCTCTATGCACGTATTCGCAGTTTGATATTACGAATTTTTATACCCAACATATGACAAGTCCTGAAAGCGGCAGTGAGTCACATTTTGCACAAACTCCCCTCCAGTTTTTGAAATATCCCAAACTTCCTAATTTCGAGGCCTGAGCCATATTATGGAGCCAAATTCTGACTCTCGGCACGTATTCACAGCTTGAAATTGCGACTTTTTTATAACCAACATATGCCAAGTCCTGAAAGCGGCAGTGAGTCACATTTTGCACAAACTCCCCTCCAGTTTTCAAAATATCCCATATATCCCAATTTCGAGGCCTGAGCCATTTTTGGAGCCAAATTCTGGCTCTCTGCACGTATTCGCAGTTTGAAATTGCGACTTTTTATATCCAACATATGCTAAGTCCTGAAAGCGGTAGTGAGTCACATTTTGCACAAACTCCCCTGTAGTTTTCGAAATATCCCAAATATCCCAATTTTGAGGCCTGAGCCATATTATGGAGCCAAATTCTGGCTCTCTCCAAGTATTCGCAGTTTAATATTACGATTTTATACCCAACATATGTCAAGTACTGAAAGCGGCAGTGAGTCACATTTCGCACAAACTCCCCTGCAGTTTTCGAAATATCCCAAATATCCCAATTTCGAGGCTTGAGCAATATTTTGGAGCCAAATTCTGGCTCAGTGCACGTATTCGCAGTTTGAAATTACGACCATTTTTATGCCCAACATATGCCAAGTACTGAATGCGGCGTTTGGTCACATTTTTCCCAAACCGTCCGTGCAGTTTTCAAAATATCCCAAACATCCCAATTTCAAGGACTGAGCAATATTTTGGAGCCAAATTCTGGCTCTACGCACGTATTCGCAGTTTGAAATTACGAATTTTTATACCCAACATATGCCAAGTCCTGAAAGCGGCAGTGAGTCAAATTTTGCACAAACTCCCCTACAGTTTTCGAAATATCCCAAATATCCCAATTTCGAGGCCTGAGCCATATTTTGGAGCCAACTTCTGGCTCTCTGCACGTATTCGCAATATGAAATTACGAATTTTTTATACCCAACATATGCCAAGCACTGAAAGCGGCGTTTGGTAACATTTGTCCCAAACCTCCCTGCAGTTTTCAAAATATCCCAAACATCACATATCGAGGCCTGAGCCATATTTTGGAGCCAAATTCTGGCTCTCTGCACGTATTCGCAGTTTAATATTACGATTTTTATACCCAACATATGCCAAGTACTGAAAGAGGCAGTGAGTCACATTTTGCACAAACTCCCCTGCAGTTTTCAAAATATCCCAAACATCCCAATTTCGAGGTGTGAGCCATATTTTTGAGCCAAACTCTGGCTCTCTGCACGTATTCGCAGTTTGAAATTACGACTTTTTTATACCCAACGTATGCCAAGTACTGAATGCGGCGTTTGGTCACATTTGTCCCAAACCCCCCTGCAATTTTCAAAATATCCCAAACATCCCAATTTCGAGGCCTGAGCCATATTTTGGAGCCAAATTCTGGTTCCATGCACGTATTTGCAGTTTGAAATTACGATTTTTTATACCCAATATATGCCAAGTAATGAAAGCGGTAGTGAGTCACATTTCCCACAAACTCCCCTGCAGTTTTCGAAATATCCCAAACATCCCAATTTTGAGGCCTGAGCCATATTTTGGAGCCAAATTCTGGCTCTCTGCACGTATTCGCAGTTTGATATTACGATTTTTATACCCAACATATGCCAAGTACTGAAAGCGCCAGTGAGTCACATTTTGCACAAATTCCCCTGCAGTTTTCGAAATATCCCAAATATCCCAATTTCGAGGCCTGAGCCATATTTTGGAGCCAAACTCAGGCTCTCTGCACGTATTCACAGTTTGAAATTACGACTTTTTTATTCCCAACATATGTCAAGTACTGAAAGCGGCAGTGAGTCACATTTCGCACAAACTCCCCTGCAGTTTTCGAAATATCCCAAATATCCCAATTTCGAGGCTTGAGCAATATTTTGGAGCCAAATTCTGGCTCATTGTACGTATTCGCAGTTTGAAATTACGACCTTTTTTATGCCCAACATATGCCAAGTACTGAATGCGGCGTTTGGTCACATTTTTCCCAAACCGTCCGTGCAGTTTTCAAAATATCCCAAACATCCCAATTTCAAGGACTGAGCAATATTTTGGAGCCAAATTCTGGCTCTATGCACGTATTCGCAGTTTGAAATTACGAATTTTTATACCCAACATATGCCAAGTACTGAAAGCGGCGTTTGATCACATTTGTCCCAAACCCCCCTGCAGTTTTCAAAATATCCCAAACATCCCAATTTTGAGGCCTGAGCCATATTTTGGAGCCAAATTCCGGCTCTCTGCACGTATTCGCAGTATGAAATTACGACTTTTTATACCCAACATATGCCAAATACTGAAAGCGGCAGTGAGTCACATTTTGCTCAAACTCCCCTGCAGTTTTCAAAATATCCCAAACATCCCACTTTCAAGGCCTGAGCAATATTTTGGAGCCAAATTCTGGCTCTATGCACGTATTCGCAGTATGAAATTACGAATTTTTTATACCCAACATATGCCAAGTGTTGAAAGCGGCGTTTGGTTATATTTGTCCCAAACCTCCCAGCAGTTTTCAAAATATCCCAAACATCCCAATTTTGAGGCCTGAGCCATATTTTGGAGCCTAATTCTGGCTCTATGCACGTATTCGCGGTTTGAAATTACGACATTTTATACCCAACATATGCCAAGCCCTGAAAGCGGCAGTGAGTCACATTTCGCACAAACTCCCCTGCAGTTTTCGAAATATCCCAAATATCCCAATTTCGAGGACTGAGCCATATTTTGGAGCCAAATTCTGGCTCTCTGCACGTATACGCAGTTTGAAACTACGACTTTTTTATACCCAACATATGCCAAGTACTGAAAGCGGCGTTTGGTTACATTTGTCCCAAACCTCCCTGCAGTTTTCAAAATATCCCAAACATCACAATATCGAGGCCTCAGCCATATTTTGGAGCCAAATTCTGGCTCTCTGCACGTATTCGCAGTTTGATATTAGGATTTTTATACCCAACATATGCCAAGTACTGAAAGCGGCAGTGAGTCACATTTTGCACAAACTCCCCTGCAAGTTTCGAAATATCATAAATATCCCAATTTTGAGGCCTGAGCCATATTTTTGAGCCAAATTCTGGCTCTCTGCACGTATTCGCAGTTTGAAATTACGAATTTTTTATACCCAATTTATGCCAAGTACTGAAAGCGGCGTTTGGTAACCTTTGTCCCAAACCCTCCTGCAGTTTTCAAAATATCTCAAACATCGCAATTTCGAGGCCTGAGCCATATTTTGGAGCCAAATTCTGGCTCTATGCACGTATTCGAGGCTTGAAATTACGATATTTTATACCCAACATATGCCAAGTCCTGAAACCGGCAGTGAGTCACATTTCGCACAAACTCCCCTGCAGTTTTCGAAATATCCCAAATATCCAAATTTCGAGGCCTGAGCCATATTTTGGAGCCAAATTCTGGCTCTATGCACGTATTCGCAGATTGAAATTACGACTTTTTATACCCAACATATGCCAATTCCTGAAAGCGGCAGTAAGTCACATTTTGCACAAACTCCCCTGCAGTTTTCAAAATATCCCAAACATCCCACTTTCGAGGCCTGAGCCATATTTTGGAGCCAAATTCAAGCTCTCTGCACGTATTCGCAGTTTGAAATTACAACTTTTTATACGCAACATATGCCAAGTTCTGAAAGCGGCGTTTCGTCTCTTTGGTCCCAAACCCCCCTGCAGTTTTCAAAATATCCCAAACATCCCAATTTCGAGGACAGAGCAATATTTTTCAGCCAAATTCTGGCTCTATGCACGTATTCGCAGTTTGAAATTACGACTTTTTATACCCAACATATGCCAAGTCCTGAAAGCGGCAGTGAGTCAAATTTTGTACAAACTCCCCTGCAGTTTTCGAAATATCCCAAATATCCCAATATCGAGGCCTGAGCCATATTATGGAGCCAAATTCTGGCTCTCTCCACGTATTCGCAGTTTAATATTACGATTTTATACCCAACATATGCCAAGTACTGAAAGCGGCAGTGAGTCACATTTTGCACAAACTCCCCTGTAGTTTTCGAAATATCCCAAACATCCCAATTTCGAGGCCTGAGCCTTATTTTGGAGCCAAACTCTGGCTCTCTCCACGTATTCGCAGTTTGAAATTACGAATTTTTTATACCCAATATATGCCAAGTACTGAAAGCGGCGTTTGGTAACATTTGTCCCAAACCCCCCCTGCAGTTTTCAAAATATCACAAACTTCCCAATTTCGAGGCCTGAGCAATATTTGGGAGCCAAATTCTGGCTCTCTGCACGTATTCACAGTTTGAAATTACGACTTTTTTATGCCCAACATATGCCACGTACTGAAAGCGGTGTTTGGTCACATTTGTCCCAAACCCCCCCCCCTGCAGTTTTCAAAATATCCCAAATATCCCAATTTCGAGTCCTGAGCAATATTTGGGAGCCAAATTCTGGCTCTTTGCACGTATTCGCAGATTGAAATTACGACTTTATATACCCAACATATGCCAAGTACTGTAAGAGACGTTTGGTCATATTTGTCCCAAACCTCACTGCAGTTTTCAAAATATCTCAAACATCCCAATTTCGACGCCTGAGCCATATTTTGGAGCCAAATTCTGGCTCTCTGCACGTATTCGCAGTTTGAAATTACGACTATTTATTCAAACATATGCCAAGTCCTGAAAGCGGCAGTGAGTCACATTTTGCACAAACTCCCTTGCAGTTTTCGAAATATCCCAAATATCTCAATTTCGACACCTGAGCCATATTTTGGAGCCAAATTCAAGCACTCTGCACGTATTCGCAGTTTGAAATTAGGACTTTTTATACCCAACATATGCAAAGTTCTGAAAGCGGCTTTTGGTCAAATTTGTCCCAAACCCCCCTGCAGTTTTCAAAATATCCCAAATATCCCAATTTCGAGACCTGAGCCATATTTTGGGCCAAACTCTGGCTCTCTGCACGTATTCGCAGTTTGAAATTACGAATTTTTTATACCCAATATATGCCAAGTACTGAAAGCGGCGTTTGGTAACATTTGTCCCAAACCCCCCTGCAGTTTTCAAAATATCCCAAACATCCCAATTTCGAGGCCTGAGCCATATTTTGGAGCCAAATTCTGGCTCTATGCACGTATTCACGGTTTGAAATTACGACATTTTATACCCAACATATGCCAAGTCTTGAAAGCGGCAGAGAGTCACATTTCGCACAAACTCCCCTGCAGTTTTCGAAATATCCCAAATACCCCAATTTCGAGGACTGAGCCATATTTTGGAGCCAAATGCTGGCTCTCTGCACGTATTCGCTGTTTGAAATTACGACTTTTTTATGCCCAACATATGCTAAGTACTAAACGCGGCGTTTGGTCACATTTGTCCCCCCCCCCCTGTGGTTTTCAAAATATCCCAAACATCCCTATTTCGAGGCCTGAGCCAAATTTTGGAGCCAAATTCTGGCTCTATGCACGTATTCGTGGTTTGAAATTACGACATTTTATACCCAACATATGCCAAGTACTGAAAGTGGCGTTTGGTCACATTTGTCCCAAACCTCCCTGCAGTTTTCAAAATATCCCAAACATCCCAATTTCGAGGCATGAGCCATATTTTGGAGCCAAATTCTGGCTCTATGCACGTATTCGCAGTTTGATATTACGATTTTTATACCCAACATATGCCAAGTACTGAAAGCGGCAGTGAGTCACATTTTGCACAAACTCCCCTGCAGTTTTCGAAATATCCCAAATATCCTAATTTCGAGGCCTGAGCTATATTTTGGAGCCAAATTCTGGCTCTCTGCGCGTATTCGCAGTTTGAAACTACAACTTTTTTATACCCAACATATGCCAAGTACTGAAAGCGGCGTTTGGTTACATTTGTCCCAAACCTCCCTGCAGTTTTCAAAATATCCCAAACATCACAATATCGAGGCCTCAGCCATATTTTGGAGCCAAATTCTGGTTCTCTGCACGTATTCGCAGTTTTATATTACGATTTTTATACCCAACATATGCCAAGTACTGAAAGCGGCAGTGAGTCACATTTTGCACAAACTCCCCTGCAATTTTCGAAATATCATAAATATCCCAATTTTGAGGCCTGAGCCATATTTTTGAGCCAAATTCTGGCTCTCTGCACGTATTCGCAAACTCCCCAGCAGTTTTCGAAATATCCCAAACATCCCAATTTCGAGGCCTGAGCCATATTTTGGAGCCAAATTCAGGCTCTATGCACGTATTCGAGGTTTGAAATTACGATATTTTATACCCAACATATGCCAAGCCCTGAAAGCGGCAGTGAGTCACATTTCGCACAACCTCCACTGCATTTTTCGAAATATACTATATATCCCTATTTTGAGGCCTGAGCCATATTTTGGAGCCAAATTCTGGCTCTCTGCACGTATACACAGTTTGAAATTACGACTTTTTATACCCAACATATGCCAAGTACTGAAAGTGGCGTTTGGTCACATTTGTCCCAAACCTCCCTGCAGTTTTCAAAATATCCCAAACATCCCAATTTCGAGGCATGAGCCATATTTTGGAGCCAAATTCTGGCTCTATGCACGTATTCGCAGTTTGATATTACGATTTTTATACCCAACATATGCCAAGTACTGAAAGCGGCAGTGAGTCACATTTTGCACAAACTCCCCTGCAGTTTTCGAAATATCCCAAATATCCTAATTTCGAGGCCTGAGCTATATTTTGGAGCCAAATTCTGGCTCTCTGCACGTATTCGCAGTTTGAAATTATGAATTTATATACCCAACATATGCCAAGTACTGAAAGCGGCGTTTCGTCACTTTTGTCCCAAACCTCCCTGCAGTTTTCAGAATATCCCAAACATCCCAATTTCATGGCCTGAGCCATATTTTGGAGTCAAATTCTGGCTCTATGCACGTATTCGCAGATTAAAATTACGATTTTTATACCCAACATATGCCAAGTCCTGAAAGCGGCAGTGAGTCACATTTCCCACAAACTCCCCTGCAGTTTTCGAAATATCCCAAATATCCCAATTTTGAGGCCTGAGCCATATTTTGGAGCCAAATTCTGGCTCTCTGCACGTATTCGCAGTATGAAATTACGACTTTTTATACCCAACATATGTCAAGTACTGAATGCGCCAGTGAGTCACATTTTGCACAAATTCCCCTGCAGTTTTCGAAATACCCCAAAAATCCCAATTTCGAGGCGAGAGCCATATTTTGGAGCCAAACTCAGGCTCTCTGCACGTATTCACAGTTTGAAATTACGACTTTTTTATACCCAACATATGTCAAGTACTGAAAGCGGCAGTGAGTCACATTTTGCACAAACTCCCCTGCAGTTTTCGAAATATCCCAAACATCCCAATTTCGAGGTGTGAGCCATATTTTTGAGCCAAACCCTGGCTCTCTGCACGTATTCGCAGTTTGAAATTACGACTTTTTTATACCCAACGTATGCCAAGTACTGAAAGCGGCGTTTGGTCACATTTGTCCCAAACCCCCCTGCAGTTTTCAAAATATCCCAAACATCCCAATTTTGAGGCCTGAGCCATATTTTGGAGCCAAATTCTGGCTCTCTGCACGTATTCGCAGTATGAAATTACGACTTTTTATACCCAACATATGCCAAATACTGAAAGCGGCAGTGAGTCACATTTTGCTCAAACTCCCCTGCAGTTTTCAAAATATCCCAAACATCCCACTTTCAAGGCCTGAGCCATATTTTGGAGCCAAATTCAAGCTCTCTGCACGTATTCGCAGTTTGAAATTCCTACTTTTTATAACCAACATATGCCAAGTTCTGTAAGCAGCGTTTGGTCACATTTGTCCCAAACCCCCCTGCAGTTTTCAAAATATTCCAAACTACCCAATTTCGAGGACTGAGCAATATTTTGGAGCCAAATTCTGGCTCTATGCACGTATTCGCAGTATGAAATTACGAATTTTTTATACCCAACATATGCCAAGTGTTGAAAGCGGCGTTTGGTTATATTTGTCCCAAACCTCCCAGCAGTTTTCAAAATATCCCAAACATCCCAATTTCGAGGCCTGAGCCATATTTTGGAGCCAAATTCTGGCTCTATGCACGTATTCACGGTTTGAAATTACGACATTTTATACCCAACATATGCCAAGTCTTGAAAGCGGCAGAGAGTCACATTTCGCACAAACTCCCCTGCAGTTTTCGAAATATCCCAAATATCCTAATTTCGAGGACTGAGCCATATTTTGGAGCCAAATGCTGGCTCTCTGCACGTATTCGCAGTTTGAAATTACGACTTTTTTATGCCTAACATATGCCAAGTACTGAACGCGGCATTTGGTCACATGTGTCCCAATCCCCCCACTGTAGTTTTCAAAATATCCCAAACATCCCTATTTCGAGGCCTGAGCCAAATTTTGGAGCCAAATTCTGGCTCTATGCATGTATTCGTGGTTTGAAATGACGACATTTTATACCCAACATATGCCAAGCCCTGAAAGCGGCAGTGAGTCACATTTCGCACAAACTCCCCTGCAGTTTTCGAAATATCCCAAATATCCCAATTTCGAGGACTGAGCTATATTTTGGAGCCAAATTCTGGCTCTCTGCACGTATACGCAGTTTGATATTAGGATTTTTATACCCAACATATGCCAAGTACTGAAAGCGGCGTTTGGTTACATTTGTCCCAAACCTCCCTGCAGTTTTCAAAATATCCCAAACATCACAATATCGAGGCCTCAGCCATATTTTGGAGCCAAATTCTGGCTCTCTGCACGTATTCGCAGTTTGATATTAGGATTTTTATACCCAACATATGCCAAGTACTGAAAGCGGCAGTGAGTCACATTTTGCACAAACTCCCCTGCAATTTTCGAAATATCATAAATATCCCAATTTTGAGGCCTGAGCCATATTTTTGAGCCAAATTCTGGCTCTCTGCACGTATTCGCAGTTTGAAATTACGAATTTTTTATACCCAATTTATGCCAAGTACTGAAAGCGGCGTTTGGTAACCTTTGTCCCAAACCCTCCTGCAGTTTTCAAAATATCTCAAACATCGCAATTTCGAGGCCTGAGCCATATTTTGGAGCCAAATTCTGGCTCTATGCACGTATTCGAGGCTTGAAATTACGATATTTTATACCCAACATATGCCAAGTCCTGAAACCGGCAGTGAGTCACATTTCGCACAAACTCCCTTGCAGTTTTCGAAATATCCCAAATATCCAAATTTCGAGGCCTGAGCCATATTTTGGAGCCAAATTCTGGCTCTATGCACGTATTCGCAGATTGAAATTACGACTTTTTATACCCAACATATGCCAATTCCTGAAAGCGGCAGTAAGTCACATTTTGCACAAACTTCCTTCCAGTTTTCGAAATATCCCAAATATCCCTATTTCGAGGCCTGAGCAATATTTTCGAGCCAAATTCTGGCTCTCTGCACGTATTCGCAGTTTTAAATTACGACTTTTTATACCCAACATATGCCAAGTACTGAAAGCAGCAGTGAGTCACATTTTGCACAAACTCCCCTGCAGTTTTCAAAATATCCCAAACATCCCACTTTCGAGGCCTGACCCATATTTTGGAGCCAAATTCAAGCTCTCTGCACGTATTCGCAGTTTGAAATTACAACTTTTTATACGCAACATATGCCAAGTTCTGAAAGCGGCGTTTCGTCTCTTTGGTCCCAAACCCCCTGCAGTTTTCAAAATATCCCAAACATCCCAATTTCGAGGACAGAGCAATATTTTTCAGCCAAATTCTGGCTCTATGCACGTATTCGCAGTTTGAAATTACGACTTTTTATACCCAACATATGCCAAGTCCTGAAAGCGGCAGTGAGTCAAATTTTGTACAAACTCCCCTGCAGTTTTCGAAATATCCCAAATATCCCAATATCGAGGCCTGAGCCATATTATGGAGCCAAATTCTGGCTCTCTCCAAGTATTCGCAGTTTAATATTACGATTTTATACCCAACATATGCCAAGTCCTGAAAGCGGCAGTGAGACACATTTCACACAAACTGCACTGCAGTTTTCAAAATATCCCAAATATCCCAATTTCGAGGCCTGAGCAATATTTGGGAGCCAAATTCTGGCTCTCTGCACGTATTCACAGTTTGAAATTACGACTTTTTTATGCCCAACATATGCCACGTACTGAAAGCGGTGTTTGGTCACATTTGTCCCAACCCCCCCCCCCCCCCTGCAGTTTTCAAAATATCCCAAACATCCCAATTTCGAGGCCTGAGCAATATTATGGAGCCAAATTCTGGCTCTATGCACGTATTCGCGGTTTGAAATTACGATATTTTATACATAACATATGCCAAGCCCTGAAAGCGGCAGTGAGTCACATTTCACACAAACTCTCCTGCAGTTTTCGAAATATCCCAAATATCCCAATTTTGAGGCCTGATCCATATTTTGGAGCAAAATTCTGGCTCTATGCACGTATTCGCAGTTTGAAATTACGACTTTATATACCCAACATATGCCAAGTACTGAAAGTGGCGTTTGGTTACATTTGTCCCAAACCTCCCTGCAGTTTCAAAATATCCCAAACATCCCAATTTCGAGGCCTGAGCCATATTTTGGAGCCAAATTCAAGCACTCTGCACGTATTCGCAGTTTGAAATTAGGACTTTTTATACCCAACATATGCAAAGTTCTGAAAGCGGCTTCTGGTCAAATTTGTCCCAAACCCCCCTGCAGTTTTCAAAATATCCCAAATATCCCAATTTCGAGACCTGAGCCATATTTTGGGCCAAACTCTGGCTCTCTGCACGTATTCGCAGTTTGAATTTACGAATTTTTTATACC
The DNA here is from genome assembly GCF_040958095.1 of Procambarus clarkii. NCBI lineage: Eukaryota > Metazoa > Arthropoda > Malacostraca > Decapoda > Cambaridae > Procambarus > Procambarus clarkii. The sequence goes on along the minus strand of NW_027189268.1, from coordinate 122,187 downwards.
CAATATATGCCAAGTACTGAAAGCGGCGTTTGGTAACATTTGTCCCAAACCCCCCTGCAGTTTTCAAAATATCCCAAACATCCCAATTTCGAGGCCTGAGCCATATTTTGGAGCCAAATTCTGGCTCTATGCACGTATTCGCGGTTTGAAATTACGACATTTTATACCCAACATATGCCAAGTCTTGAAAGCGGCAGAGAGTCACATTTCGCACAAACTCCCCTGCAGTTTTCGAAATATCCCAAATATCCCAATTTCGAGGACTGAGCCATATTTTGGAGCCAAATGCTGGCTCTCTGCACGTATTCGCTGTTTGAAATTACGACTTTTTTATGCCCAACATATGCCAAGTACTAAACGCGGCGTTTGGTCACATTTGTTCCAAACCTCCTTGCAGTTTTCAAAATATCCCAAACATCCCAATTTCGAGGCATGAGCCATATTTTGGAGCCAAATTCTGGCTCTATGCACGTATTCGCAGTTTGATATTACGATTTTTATACCCAACATATGCCAAGTACTGAAAGCGGCAGTGAGTCACATTTTGCACAAACTCCCCTGCAGTTTTCGAAATATCCCAAATATCCTAATTTCGAGGCCTGAGCTATATTTTGGAGCCAAATTCTGGCTCTCTGCACGTATTCGCAGTTTGAAACTACAACTTTTTTATACCCAACATATGCCAAGTACTGAAAGCGGCGTTTGGTTACATTTGTCCCAAACCTCCCTGCAGTTTTCAAAATATCCCAAACATCACAATATCGAGGCCTCAGCCATATTTTGGAGCCAAATTCTGGCTCTCTGCACGTATTCGCAGTTTGATATTACGATTTTTATACCCAACATATGCCAAGTACTGAAAGCGGCAGTGAGTCACATTTTGCACAAACTCCCCTGCAATTTTCGAAATATCATAAATATCCCAATTTTGAGGCCTGAGCCATATTTTTGAGCCAAAATCTGGCTCTCTGCACGTATTCTCAAACTCCCCAGCAGTTTTCGAAATATCCCAAACATCCCAATTTCGAGGCCTGAGCCATATTTTGGAGCCAAATTCTGGCTCTATGCACGTATTCGAGGTTTGAAATTACGATATTTTATACCCAACATATGCCAAGCCCTGAAAGCGGCAGTGAGTCACATTTCGCACAAACTCCACTGCATTTTTCGAAATATACTAAATATCCCTATTTTGAGGCCTGAGCCATATTTTGGAGCCAAATTCTGGCTCTCTGCACGTATACACAGTTTGAAATTACGACTTTTTATACCCAACATATGCCAAGTACTGAAAGTGGCGTTTGGTCACATTTGTCCCAAACCTCCCTGCAGTTTTCAAAATATCCCAAACATCCCAATTTCGAGGCATGAGCCATATTTTGGAGCCAAATTCTGGCTCTATGCACGTATTCGCAGTTTGATATTACGATTTTTGTACCCAACATATGCCAAGTACTGAAAGCGGCAGTGAGTCACATTTTGCACAAACTCCCCTGCAGTTTTCGAAATATCCCAAATATCCTAATTTCGAGGCCTGAGCTATATTTTGGAGCCAAATTCTGGCTCTCTGCACGTATTCGCAGTTTGAAATTATGAATTTATATACCCAACATATGCCAAGTACTGAAAGCGGCGTTTCGTCACTTTTGTCCCAAACCTCCCTGCAGTTTTCAGAATATCCCAAACATCCCAATTTCAAGGCCTGAGCCATATTTTGGAGTCAAATTCTGGCTCTATGCACGTATTCGCAGATTAAAATTACGACTTTTTATACCCAACATATGCCAAGTCCTGAAAGCGGCAGTGAGTCACATCTCCCACAAACTCCCCTGCAGTTTTCGAAATATCCCAAATATCCCAATTTCGAGGCCTGAACCATAATTTGGAGCCAAATTCTGGGTCTCTGCACGTATTAGCAGTTTTTAATTGCAAATTTTATACTCAACATATGCCAAGTACTGAAAGCGGCATTTGGTCACATTTGTCCCAAACCTCCCTGCAGTTTTCATAATATCCCAAACATGCTAATTTCGAGGCCTGAGAAATATTTTGAAGACAAATTCTGGCTCTCTGCACGTATTCGCAGTTTGAAATTACGACTTTTTATACCCAACATATTCCAGGTACTGAAAGCAGCAGCGAGTCACATTTTGCACAAACTCCCCTGCAGTTTTCAAAATATCCCCAATATCCCAATTTCGAGGCCTGAGTCTTATTTTGGAACCAAATTTTCGCTCTCTGCAAGTATTCGAAGTTTGATATTACGATTTTTATACCCAACATATGCCAAGTACTGAAAGCGGCAGTGAGTCACATTTAGCACAAACTATCCTGCAGTTTTCATAATATCCCAAACATCCCAACTTCGAGGCCTAAACCATATTATGGAGCCAAATTCTGGCTCTCTGCACGTATTCGCAGTTTGAAATTACGACTTTTTTTATTCCCAACATATGCCAAGTACTGAACGCGGCGTTTGGTCACATTTGTCCCAAACCCCCCGAGCAGTTTTCAAAATATCCCAAACATCCCAATTTCGAGGCCTGAGCCATATTTTGGAGCCAAATTCTGGCTCTATGCACGTATTCGCAGATTGATATTACGAATTTTTATACCCAACATATGCCAAGTCCTGAAAGCGGCAGTGAGTCACATTTTGCACAAACTCCCCTGCAGTTTTCAAAATATCCCAAATATCCCAATTTCGAGGCCTGAGCCATATTTTCGAGCCAAATTCTGGCTTTCTGCACGTACTCGCAGTTTGAAATTACGACTTTTTTATACGCAACATATGCCAAGTACTGAAAGTGGCAGTGACTCACATTTTGCTAAACTCCCCTGCATTTTTCAAAATATCCTAAACATCTCAATTTCGAGCCCTGAGCCATATTTTGGAGCCAAATTCTGGCTCTCAGCTCGTATTCGCAGTTTGAAATTATGACTTTTTATACCCAACAAATGCCAAGTACTGAAAGCGGTGTTTGGACACATTTGTCCTAATCCTCCCTGCAACTTTCAAAATATCCTAAACATGCTAATTTCGAGGCCTGACCCATAGTTTGGAGCAAAATTCTGGCTCTCTGCACGTATTCGCAGTTTGAAATTACGACTTTATATACCCAACATATGCCAAGTCCTGAAAGCGGCAGTGAGTCACATTTTGCACAAACTCCCCTGCAGTTTTCGAAATATCCCAAATATTCCAATTTCGAGGCCTTAGCCATGTTTTGGAGCCTAATTCTGGCTCTCTGCACATATTCGCAGTTTGAAATTGCGACTTGTTTATGCCCAACATATGCCAAGTACTAAAAGCGGCGTTTGGTCACATCTGTCCCAATCCCCCCTGCAGTTTTCAAAATATCCCAAACATCTCAATTTCAAGGCCTGAGCCATATTTTCGAGCAAAATGCTGGCTCTCTGCACGTATTCGCAGATTGAATTTATGACTTTTTATACCCAACATATGCCAAGTCCTTAAAGTGGGAGTGAGTCACATTTTGCACAAACTCCCCTGCAGTTTTCGAAATATCCCAAATATCCCAATTTCGAGGCCTGAGCCATATTTTGGAGCCTAATTCTGGCTCTCTGCACATATTCGCAGTTTGAAATTTCTACTTTTTATACCCAACATAAGCCAAGTACTGAAAGAGGCAGAGAGTCACATTTTGCAGAAACTCCCCTGCAGTTTTCAAAATATCCCAAATATTCCTATTTCGAGGCCTGAGCTATATTTTGGAGCCAAACTCTGGCTCTCAGCACGTATTCGCAGTTTGAAATTACGAATTTTTATACACAACATATGCCAAGTACTGAAAGCGGCGTTTGGTCATATTTGTCCCAAACCCCCCCGCAGTTTTCAAAATATCCCAAACATCATAATTTCGAGGCCTGAGCAATATTTTGGAGCAAAATTCTGGCTCTCAGCACGTATTCGCAGTTTGAAATTACGAATTTTTATACACAACATATGCCAAGTACTGAAAGCGGCGTTTGGTCACATTTGTCCCAATCCCCCCCTGCAGTTTTCAAAATATCCCAAACATCCCAATTTCGAGGCCTCAGCAATATTTTGGAGCCAAATTCTGGCTCTATGCACGTATTCGCATTTCGATATTACGACTATTTATTCAAACATATGCCAAGTCCTGAAAGCGGCAGTGAGTCACATTTTGCACAAACTCCCTTGCAGTTTTCGAAATATCCCAAATATCTCAATTTCGACACCTGAGCCATATTTTGGAGCCAAATTCAAGCACTCTGCACGTATTCGCAGTTTGAAATTAGGACTTTTTATACCCAACATATGCCAAGTACTGAAAGCGGCGTTTGGTAACATTTGTCCCAAACCCCCCTGCAGTTTTCAAAATATCCCAAACATCCCAATTTCAAGGCCTGAGCCATATTTTGGAGCCAAATTCTGGCTCTATGCACGTATTCGCGGTTTGAAATAACGACATTTTATACCCAACATATGCCAAGTCTTGAAAGCGGCAGAGAGTCACATTTCGCACAAACTCCCCTGCAGTTTTCGAAATATCCCAAATATCCCAATTTCGAGGACTGAGCCATATTTTGGAGCCAAATTCTGGCTCTATGCACGTATTCGCGGTTTGAAATTACGACATTTTATACCCAACATATGCCAAGCCCTGAAAGCGGCAGTGAGTCACATTTTGCAAAAACTCCCCTGCAGTTTTCGAAATATCCCAAATATCCTAATTTCGAGGCCTGAGCTATATTTTGGAGCCAAATTCTGGCTCTCTGCACGTATTCGCAGTTTGAAACTACAACTTTTTTATACCCAACATATGCCAAGTACTGAAAGCGGCGTTTGGTTACATTTGTCCCAAACCTCTTTGCAGTTTTCAAAATATCCCAAACATCACAATATCGAGGCCTCAGCCATATTTTGGAGCCAAATTCTGGCTCTCTGCACGTATTCGCAGTTTGATATTACGATTTTTATACCCAACATATGCCAAGTACTGAAAGCGGCAGTGAGTCACATTTTGCAAAAACTCCCCTGCAATTTTCGAAATATCATAAATATCCCAATTTTGAGGCCTGAGCCATATTTTTGAGCCAAATTCTGGCTCTCTGCACGTATTCGCAAACTCCCCAGCAGTTTTCGAAATATCCCAAACATCCCAATTTCGAGGCCTGAGCCATATTTTGGAGCCAAATTCTGGCTCTATGCACGTATTCGAGGTTTGAAATTACGATATTTTATACCCAACATATGCCAAGCCCTGAAAGCGGCAGTGAGTCACATTTCGCACAAACTCCACTGCATTTTTCGAAATATACTAAATATCCCTATTTTGAGGCCTGAGCCATATTTTGGAGCCAAATTCTGGCTCTCTGCACGTATACACAGTTTGAAATTACGACTTTTTATACCCAACATATGCCAAGTACTGAAAGTGGCGTTTGGTCACATTTGTCCCAAACCTCCCTGCAGTTTTCAAAATATCCCAAACATCCCAATTTCGCGGCATGAGCCATATTTTGGAGCCAAATTCTGGCTCTATGCACGTATTCGCAGTTTGATATTACGATTTTTATACCCAACATATGCCAAGTACTGAAAGCGGCAGTGAGTCACATTTTGCACAAACTCCCCTGCAGTTTTCGAAATATCCCAAATATCCTAATTTCGAGGCCTGAGCTATATTTTGGAGCCAAATTCTGGCTCTCTGCAATTATTCGCAGTTTGAAATTATGAATTTATATACCCAACATATGCCAAGTACTGAAAGCGGCGTTTCGTCACTTTTGTCCCAAACCTCCCTGCAGTTTAGAATATCCCAAACATCCCAATTTCAAGGCCTGAGCCATATTTTGGAGTCAAATTCTGGCTCTATGCACGTATTCGCAGATTAAAATTACGATTTTTATACCCAACATATGCCAAGTCCTGAAAGCGGCATTGAGTCACATTTCCCACAAACTCCCCTGCAGTTTTCGAAATATCCCAAACTACCCAATTTCGAGGACTGAGCAATATTTTGGTGCCAAATTCTGGCTCTATGCACGTATTCGCAGTTTGAAATTACGACTTTTTATACCCAACATATGCCAAGTGTTGAAAGTGGCGTTTGGTTATATTTGTCCCAAACCTCCCTGCAGTTTTCAAAATATCCCAAACATCACAATATCGAGGCCTGAGCCATATTTTGGAGCCAAATTCTGGCTCTCTGCACGTATTCGCAGTTTGATATTACGATTTTTATACCCAACATATGCCAAGTACTGAAAGCGCCAGTGAGTCACATTTTGCACAAATTCCCCTGCAGTTTTCGAAATACCCCAAAAATCCCAATTTCGAGGCGAGAGCCATATTTTGGAGCCAAACTCAGGCTCTCTGCACGTATTCACAGTTTGAAATTACGACTTTTTTATACCCAACATATGTCAAGTACTGAAAGTGGCAGTGAGTCACATTTCGCACAAATTCCCCTGCAGTTTTCGAAATATCCCAAATATCCCAATTTCGAGGCTTGAGCAATATTTTGGAGCCAAATTCTGGCTCATTGTACGTATTCGCAGTTTGAAATTACGACCTTTTTTATGCCCAACATATGCCAAGTACTGAATGCGGCGTTTGGTCACATTTTTCCCAAACCGTCCGTGAAGTTTTCAAAATATCCCAAACATCCCAATTTCAAGGACTGAGCAATAATTTGGAGCCAAATTCTGGCTCTCTGCACGTATTCGCAGTATGAAATTACGAATTTTTTATACCCAACATATGCCAAGTACTGAAAGCGGCGTTTGGTAACATTTGTCCCAAACCTCCCAGCAGTTTTCAAAATATCCCAAACATCACATATCAAGGCCTGAGCCATATTTTGGAGCCAAATTCTGGCTCTCTGCACGTATTCGCAGTTTAATATTACGATTTTTATACCCAACATATGCCAAGTACTGAAAGGGGCAGTGAGTCACATTTTGCACAAACTCCCCTGCAGTTTTCAAAATATCCCAAACATCCCACTTTCAAGGCCTGAGCCATATTTTGGAGCCAAATTCAAGCTCTCTGCACGTATTCGCAGTTTGAAATTCCTACTTTTTATAACCAACATATGCCAAGTTCTGTAAGCAGCGTTTGGTCATATTTGTCCCAAACCCCCCTGCAGTTTTCAAAATATCCCAAACTACCCAATTTCGAGGACTGAGCAATATTTTGGAGCCAAATTCTGGCTCTATGCACGTATTCGCAGTATGAAATTACGAATTTTTTATACCCAACATATGCCAAGTGTTGAAAGTGGCGTTTGGTTATATTTGTCCCAAACCTCCCAGCAGTTTTCAAAATATCCCAAACATCCCAATTTTGAGGCCTGAGCCATATTTTGGAGCCTAATTCTGGCTCTATGCACGTGTTCGCGGTTTGAAATTACGACATTTTATACCCAACATATGCCAAGTCTTGAAAGCGGCAGTGAGTCACATTTCGCACAAACTCCCCTGCAGTTTTCGAAATATCCCAAATATCCCAATTTCGAGGACTGAGCCATATTTTGGAGCCAAATGCTGGCTCTCTGCACGTATTCGCAGTTTGAAATTACGACTTTTTTATGCCTATCATATGCCAAGTACTGAACGCGGCATTTGGTCACATTTGTCCCAATCCCCCCACTGTAGTTTTCAAAATATCCCAAACATCCCTATTTCGAGGCCTGAGCCAAATTTTGGAGCCAAATTCTGGCTCTATGCATGTATTCGTGGTTTGAAATGACGACATTTTATACCCAACATATGCCAAGCCCTGAAAGCGGCAGTGAGTCACATTTCGCACAAACTCCCCTGCAGTTTTCGAAATATCCCAAATATCCCAATTTCGAGGACTGAGCCATATTTTGGAGCCAAATTCTGGCTCTCTGCACGTATACGCAGTTTGAAACTACGACTTTTTTATTCCCAATATATGTCAAGTACTGAAAGCGGCGTTTGGTTACATTTGTCCCAAACCTCCCTGCAGTTTTCAAAATATCCCAAACATCACAATATCGAGGCCTCAGCCATATTTTGGAGCCAAATTCTGGCTCTCTGCACGTATTCGCAGTTTGATATTAGGATTTTTATACCCAACATATGCCAAGTACTGAAAGCGGCAGTGAGTCACATTTTGCACAAACTCCCCTGCAATTTTCGAAATATCATAAATATCCAAATTTTGAGGCCTGAGCCATATTTTTGAGCCAAATTCTGGCTCTCTGCACGTATTCGCAGTTTGAAATTACAACTTTTTTATACCCAATTTATGCCAAGTACTGAAAGCGCCGTTTGGTAACCTTTGTCCCAAACCCTCCTGCAGTTTTCAAAATATCTCAAACATCGCAATTTCGAGGCCTGAGCCATATTTTGGAGCCAAATTCTGGCTCTATGCACGTATTCGAGGCTTGAAATTACGATATTTTATACCCAACATATGCCAAGTCCTGAAACCGGCAGTGAGTCACATTTCGCACAAACTCCCCTGCAGTTTTCGAAATATCCCAAATATCCAAATTTCGAGGCCTGAGCCATATTTTGGAGCCAAATTCTGGCTCTATGCACGTATTCGCAGATTGAATTTACGACTTTTTATACCCAACATATGCCAATTCCTGAAAGCGGCAGTAAGTCACATTTTGCACAAACTCCCCTGCAGTTTTCAAAATATCCCAAACATCCCACTTTCGAGGCCTGAGCCATATTTTGGAGCCAAATTCAAGCTCTCTGCACGTATTCGCAGTTTGAAATTACAACTTTTTATACGCAACATATGCCAAGTTCTGAAAGCGGCGTTTCGTCTCTTTGGTCCCAAACCCCCCTGCAGTTTTCAAAATATCCCAAACATCCCAATTTCGAGGACAGAGCAATATTTTTCAGCCAAATTCTGGCTTTATGCACGTATTCGCAGTTTGAAATTACGACTTTTTATACCCAACATATGCCAAGTCCTGAAAGCGGCAGTGAGTCAAATTTTGTACAAACTCCCCTGCAGTTTTCGAAATATCCCAAATATCCCAATATCGAGGCCTGAGCCATATTATGGAGCCAAATTCTGGCTCTCTCCAAGTATTCGCAGTTTAATATTACGATTTTATACCCAACATATGCCAAGTACTGAAAGCGGCAGTGAGTCACATTTTGCACAAACTCCCCTGTAGTTTTCGAAATATCCCAAACATCCCAATTTCGAGGCCTGAGCCTTATTTTGGAGCCAGACTCTGGCTCTCTCCACGTATTCGCAGTTTGAAATTACGAATTTTTTATACCCAATATATGCCAAGTACTGAAAGCAGCGTTTGGTAACATTTGTCCCAAACCCCCCCTGCAGTTTTCAAAATATCACAAACTTCCCAATTTCGAGGCCTGAGCCATATTTTGGAGCCAAATTCTGGCTCTATGCACGTATTCGCGGTTTGAAATTACGATATTTTATACCCAACATATGCCAAGTCCTGAAAGCGGCAGTGAGACACATTTCACACAAACTGCACTGCAGTTTTCAAAATATCCCAAATATCCCAATTTCGAGGCCTGAGCAATATTTGGGAGCCAAATTCTGGCTCTCTGCACGTATTCACAGTTTAATATTACGATTTTATACCCAACATATGCCAAGTACTGAAAGCGGCAGTGAGTCACATTTTGCACAAACTCCCCTGTAGTTTTCGAAATATCCCAAACATCCCAATTTCGAGGCCTGAGCAATATTATGGAGCCAAATTCTGGCTCTATGCACGTATTCGCGGTTTGAAATTACGATATTTTATACATAACATATGCCAAGCCCTGAAAGCGGCAGTGAGTCACATTTCACACAAACTCCCCTGCAGTTTTCGAAATATCCCAAATATCCCAATTTTGAGGCCTGATCCATATTTTGGAGCAAAATTCTGGCTCTCTGCACGTATTCGCAGTTTGAAATTACGACTTTATATACCCAACATATGCCAAGTACTGAAAGTGGCGTTTGGTTACATTTGTCCCAAACCTCCTTGCAGTTTCAAAATATCCCAAACATCCCAATTTCGAGGCCTGAGCCATATTTTGGAGCCAAATTCTGGCTCTATGCATGTATTCGCGGTTTGAAATTACGACATTTTATGCCCAACATATGCCAAGTCCTGAAAGCGGCAGTGAGTCACATTTCACACAAACTGCACTGCAGTTTTCAAAATATCCCAAATATCCCTATTTCGAGGCCTGAGCAATATTTGGGAGCCAAATTCTGGCTCTCTGCACGTATTCGCAGATTGAAATTACGACTTTATATACCCAACATATGCTAAGTACTGTAAGCGACGTTTGGTCATATTTGTCCCAAACCTCACTGCAGTTTTCAAAGTATCTCAAACATCCCAATTTCGACGCCTGAGCCATATTTTGGAGCCAAATTCTGGCTCTCTGCACGTATTCGCAATTTGAAATTACGACTATTTATTCAAACATATGCCAAGTCCTGAAAGCGGCAGTGAGTCACATTTCGCACAAACTCCCTTGCAGTTTTCGAAATATCCCAAATATCTCAATTTCGACACCTGAGCCATATTTTGGAGCCAAATTCAAGCACTCTGCACGTATTCGCAGTTTGAAATTACGAATTTTTTATACCCAATATATGCCAAGTACTGAAAGCGGCGTTTGGTAACATTTGTCCCAAACCCCCCTGCAGTTTTCAAAATATCCCAAACATCCCAATTTCGAGGCCTGAGCCATATTTTGGAGCCAAATTCTGGCTCTATGCACGTATTCGCGGTTTGAAATTACGACATTTTATACCCAACATATGCCAAGTCTTGAAAGCGGCAGAGAGTCACATTTCGCACAAACTCCCCTGCAGTTTTCGAAATATCCCAAATATCCCAATTTCGAGGACTGAGCCATATTTTGGAGCCAAATGCTGGCTCTCTGCACGTATTCGCTGTTTGAAATTACGACTTTTTTATGCCCAACATATGCCAAGTACTAAACGCGGCGTTTGGTCACATTTGTCCCAACCCCCCCCCCCCTGTAGTTTTCAAAATATCCCAAACATCCCTATTTCGAGGCCTGAGCCAAATTTTGGAGCCAAATTCTGGCTCTATGCACGTATTCGTGGTTTGAAATTACGACATTTTATACCCAACATATGCCAAGCCCTGAAAGCGGCAGTGAGTCACATTTTGCACAAACTCCCCTGCAATTTTCGAAATATCATAAATATCCCAATTTTGAGGCCTGAGCCATATTTTTGAGCCAAATTCTGGCTCTCTGCACGTATTCGCAAACTCCCCAGCAGTTTTCGAAATATCCCAAACATCCCAATTTCGAGGCCTGAGCCATATTTTGGAGCCAAATTCTGGCTCTATGCACGTATTCGAGGTTTGAAATTACGATATTTTATACCCAACATATGCCAAGCCCTGAAAGCGGCAGTGAGTCACATTTCGCACAAACTCCACTGCATTTTTCGAAATATACTAAATATCCCTATTTTGAGGCCTGAGCCATATTTTGGAGCCAAATTCTGGCTCTCTGCACGTATACACAGTTTGAAATTACGACTTTTTATACCCAACATATGCCAAGTACTGAAAGTGGCGTTTGGTCACATTTGTCCCAAACGTCCATGCAGTTTTCAAAATATCCCAAACATCCCAATTTCGAGGCATGAGCCATATTTTGGAGCCAAATTCTGGCTCTATGCACGTATTCGCAGTTTGATATTAAGATTTTTATACCCAACATATGCCAAGTACTGAAAGCGGCAGTGAGTCACATTTTGCACAAACTCCCCTGCAGTTTTCGAAATATCCCAAATATCCTAATTTCGAGGCCTGAGCTATATTTTGGAGCCAAATTCTGGCTCTCTGCACGTATTCGCAGTTTGAAATTACGACTTTTTTTATGCCCAACATATGCCAAGTACTGAACGCGGCGTTTGGTCACATTTGTCCCAAACCCCCCTGGTAGTTTTCAAAATATCCCAAACATCCATATTTCGAGGCCTGAGCCAAATTTTGGAACCAAATTCTGGCTCTATTCACGTATTCGTGATTTGAAATTACGACATTTTATACCCAACATATGCCAAGCCCTGAAAGCGGCAGTGTATCACATTTCGCACAAACTCCACTGCAGTTTTCGAAATATACCAAATATCCCTATTTTGAAGCCTGAGCCATATTTTGGAGCCAAATTCTGGCTCTCTGCACGTATTTGCAGTTTGAAATTATGAATTTATATACCCAGCATATGCCAAGTACTGAAAGCGGCGTTTCATCACTTTTGTCCCAAACCTCTCTGCAGTTTTCAGAATATCCCAAACATCCCAATTTCAAGGCCTGAGCCATATTTTGGAGTCAAATTCTGGCTCTATGCACGTATTCGCAGATTAAAATTACGACTTTTTATACCCAATATATGCCAAGCCCTGAAAGCAGCATTGAGTCACATTTTGCACAAACTCCCCTGCAGTTTTCGAAATATCCCAAATATCCCAATTTCGAGGCCTTAGCCGTATTTTGGAGCCAAATTCTGGCTCTCTGCACATATTCGCTGTTTAAAATTGCGACTTTTTTATACCCAACATATGACAAGTCCTGAAAACGGCGTTTGGTCACATTTAGCCCAATCCCCCCTGCAGTTTTCTAAATATCCCAAATATCCCAATTTCGAGGCCTGAACCATAATTTGGAGCCAAATTCTGGGTCTCTGCACGTATTAGCAGTTTTTAATTGCAAATTTTATACTCAACATATGCCAAGTACTAAAAGCGGCATTTGGTCACATTTGTCCCAAACCTCCCTGCAGTTTTCAAAATATCCCAAACATGCTAATTTCGAGGCCTGAGAAATATTTTGAAGCCAAATTCTGGCTCTCTGCACGTATTCGCAGTTTGAAATTACGACTTTTTTTATGCCCAACATATGCCAAGTACTGAAAGCGGCGTTTGGTCACATTTGTCCCAAACCTCCCTGCAATTTTCAAAATATCCCAAATATCCCAATTTCGAGGCCTGAGCCATATTTTGGAGCCAAATTCTGGCTCTCTGCACGTATTCGCAGTTTGAAATTACGAATTTTTAAACCCAACATTTGCCAAGTTCTGAAAGCGGAGTTTGGTCATATTTGTCCCAAACCCCACTGCAGTTTTCAAAATATCCCAAATATCCCAATTTCGAGGCCTGAGCCATATTTTGAAGCCAAATTCTGGCTCTCTGCACGTATTCGCAGTTTAAAATTACGACTTTTTTATACCCAACATATGCCAAGTACTGGAAGCGGCGTTTGGTAACATTTGTCCCAAACCCCTCCCTGCAGTTTTCAAAATATCCCAAACATTCCAATTTCGAGGCCTGAGCCATATTTTGAAGCCATATTCTGGCTCTATGCTCGTATTCACGGTTTGAAATTACGACATTTTATACCCAACATATGCCAAGTCCTGATAACTGCAGTGAGTCACATTTCGCACAAACTCCCCTGCAGTTTTCGAAATATCCCAAACATCCCAATTTCGAGGCCTGAGCCATATTTTGGAGCCAAATTTTGGCTCTCTGCACGTATTCGCAGTTTGAAATTACGACTTTTTTTATGCCCAACATATGCCAATTACTGAAAGCGGCGTTTGGTCACATTTGTCCAAAACCCCCAATGCAGTTTTCAAAATATCCCAAACATCCCAATTTCGAGGTCTGAGTCAAATTTTGGAGCCAAATTCTGGCTCTCTGCACGTATTCGCAGTTTAAAATTGCGACTTTTTTATACCCAACATATGCTAAGTCCTGAAAGCGGCGTTTGGTAACATTTGGAGCAATCCCCCCCTGCAGTTTTCAAAATATCCCAAACATCCCAATTTTAAGGCCTGATTCACATTTTGGAGCCAAATTCTGGCTCTCTGCACGTATTCGCAGTTTGAAATTACGATTTTTTATACCCAATATATGCCAAGTAATGAAAGTGGCAGTTAGTCACATTTTGCACAAACCCCCCTGCAGTTTTCAAAATATCCCAAATATCCCAATTTCGAGGCCTGAGCCATATTTTGGAGCCAAATTCTGGCTCTCTGCACGTATTCGCAGTTTGAAATTACGACTTTTTATACCCAACTTATGCCAAGTTCTGAAAGCAGCGTTTGGTCATATTTGTCCCAAACCCCCCTGCAGTTTTCAAAATATCCCAAATATCCCAATTTCGAGGCCTGAGCCATATTTTCGAGCCAAATTCTGGCTTTCTGCACGTACTCGCAGTTTGAAATTACGACTTTTTTATACCCAACATATGCCAAGTACTGAAAGTGGCAGTGACTCACATTTTGCTAAACTCCCCTGCATTTTTCAAAATATCCTAAACATCTCAATTTCGAGCCCTGAGCCATATTTTGAAGCCAAATTCTGGCTCTCTGCACGTATTCGCAGTTTGAAATTTCTACTTTTTATACCCAACATAAGCCAAGTCCTGAAAGCGGCAGAGAGTCACATTTTGCACAAACTCCCCTGCAGTTTTCGAAATATCCCAAATATCCCAATTTCGAGGCCTGAGCCATATTTTGGAGCCTAATTCTGGCTCTCTGCACGTATTCGCAGTTTGAAATTACGAATTTTTATACTCAACATATGCCAAGTACTGAAAGCAGCAGTGAGTCACATTTTGCACAAACTCCCCTGCAGTTTTCAAAATATCCCAAATATCCCAATTTCGAGGCCTTAGCCATGTTTTGGAGCAAAATGCTGGCTCTCTGCACGTATTCACAGTTTGAAATTGCGAATTGTTTATGCCCAACATATGCCAAGTACTAAAAGCGGCGTTTGGTCACATCTGTCCCAATCCCCCCTGCAGTTTTCAAAATATCCCAAACATCTCAATTTCAAGGCCTGAGCCATATTTTGGAGCAAAATGCTGGCTCTCTGCACGTATTCGCAGATTGAATTTATGACTTTTTATACCCAACATATGCCGAGTCCTGAAAGCGGCAGTGAGTCACATTTCGAACAAACTCCCCTGCAGTTTTCAAAATATCCCAAACATCCCAATTTCGAGGGCTCAGCAATATTTTGGAGCCAAATTCTGGCTCTATGCACGTATTCGCGGTTTGAAATTACGACGTTTTATACCCAACATATGCCGAGTCCTGAAAGCGGCAGTGAGTCATATTTCGAACAAACTCCCCTGCAGTTTTCGAAATATCCTAAATATCCCAATTTCGAGGCCTGAGCCATATTTTGGAGCCAAATTCTGGCTCTCTGCACATACTCGCAGTTTAAAATTACGACTTTTTATACCCAACATATGCCAATGCGTTTGGTCACATTTGTCTCAATCCCCCCTGCAATTTTCAAAATATCCCAAACATCCCAATTTCAAGGCCTGAGCCATATTTTGGAGCCAAATTCTGGCTCTCTGCACGTATTCGCAGTTTGAAATTACGACTTTTTTATACCTTACATATGCCAAGTACTGAAAGCGGCGTTTGGTCACATTTGTCCCAAACCCCCCCCTGCAGTTTTCAAAATATCCCAAACATCCCAATTTCGAGGCCTGAGCCATTCTTTGGAGCCAAATTCAGGCTCTCTGCACGTATTCGCAGTTTGAAATTACGACTTTTTATACCCAACATATGCCAAGTACTGAAAGCGGCGTTTGGTCACATTTGTCCCAAACTTCCCTGCAGTTTTCAAAATATCCCAAAAATCCCAATATCAAGGACTGAGCCATATTTTGGAGCCAAATTCTGGCTCTATGCACGTATTCGCAGTTTGAAATTATGACTTTTTATACCCAACATATACCAAGTCCTGTGAGTGGCAGTGAGTCACATTTTGCACAAACTTCCCTGCTGTTTTCGAAATATCCCAAATATCCCAATTTCGAGGCCTGAGCCATATTTTGGAGCCAAATTCTGGCTTTCTGCACGTATTCGCAGTTTGAAATTGCGACTTTTTTATACCCAACATATGGCAAGTACTGAAAGCGGCGTTTGGTCACATTTGTCCCAAACCCCCCCGCAGTTTTCAAAATATCCCAAACATCCCAATTTCGAGGCCTGAGCCATATTTTGGAGCAAAATTCTGGCTCTCTGCACATACTCGCAGTTTAAAATTACGACTTTTTATACCCAACATATGCCAATGCGTTTGGTCACATTTGTCCCAAACCCCCCCCCGCAGTTCTCGAAATATCCCAAATATCCCAATTTCGAGGCCTCAGCAATATTTTGGAGCCAAATTCTGGCTCTATGCACGTATTCGCGGTTTGAAATTACGACATTTTATACAGAACATATGCCGAGTCCTGAAAGCGGCAGTGAGTCACATTTCGAACAAACTCCCCTGCAATTTTCGAAATATCCTAAATATCCCAATTTCGAGGCCTGAGCCATATTTTGGAGCCAAATTCTGGCTCTCTGCACGTATTCGCAGTTTGAAATTTCAACCTTTTTATACCCAACATATGCCAAGTACTGATCTGCGGCGTTTGGTCACATTTGTCCCAAACCCCCCCTGCAGTTTTCAAAATATCCCAAACATCCCAATTTCGAGGCCTGAGCTATATTTTTGAGCAAAATTCTGGCTCACTGCACGTATTCGCAGTTTGAAATTATGACTTTTTATACCCAACATATGCCAAGTCCTGAAAGCGGCAGTGAATCACATTTTGCACAAACTCCCCTGCAGTTTTCGAAAAATCCCAAATATCCCAATTTGGAGGCCTGAGCCATATTTTATAGACAATTTCTGGCTCTCTGCACGTATTCGCAGTTTGAAATATCGACTTTTTTATACCCAACATATGCCAAGTACTGAAAGCGGCGTTTGGTCACATTTGTCCCAAACCCCCCTGCAGTTTTCAAAATATCCAAAACATCGCAGTTTCAAGGACTGAGCCATATTTTGGAGCCAAATTTTGGCTCTCTGCACGTATTCGCAGTTTGAAATTATGACTTTTTTATACCCAACATATGCCAAGTACTGAAAACGGCGTTTGGTCACATTTGTCCCAAACCCACCCTGCAGTTTTCAAAATATCCCAAACATCCCAATTTCGAGGCCTGAGCCATATTTTGGAGCCAAATTCTGGCTCTCTGCACGTATTCGCAGTTTGAAATTTCGACTTTTTTATACCCAACATATGCCAAGTACTGAATGCGGCGTTTGGTCACATTTGTCCCAAACCCCCCTTCAGTTTTCGAAATATCCTAAATATCCCAATATCGAGGCCTGAGCCGTATTTTTGAGCCAAATTCTGGCTCTCTGCACATATTCGCAGTTTAGAATTGCGACTTTTTTATACCCAACATATGACAAGTCTTGAAAACGGCATTTGGTCACATTTAGCCCAATCCCCCCTTCAGTTTTCCAAATATCCCAAACATCCCAATTTTATGGCCTGATTCACATTTTGGAGCCAAATTCTGGCTCTCTGCACGTATTCGCACTTTGAAATTACGACTTTTTATACCCAACATTTGCCAAGTTCTGAAAGCGGCGTTTGGTCATATTTGTCCCAAACCCACCCGCAGTTTTTAAAATATCCCAAACATCCCAATTTTATGGCCTGATTCACATTTTGGACCCAAATTCTGGCTCTCTGCACGTATTCGCACTTTGAAATTACGACTTTTTATACCCAACATTTGCCAAGTTCTGAAAGCGGCGTTTGGTCATATTTGTCCCAAACCCACCCGCAGTTTTTAAAATATCCCAAATATCCCAATTTCGAGGCCTGAGCTATATTTTATAGACAAATTCTGGCTCTCTGCACGTATTCGCATTTCGATATTACGACTTTTTATACCCAACATATGCCAAGTACTGAAAGCGGCAGTGAGTCACATTTTGCACAAACTCCCCTGCAGTCTTCGAAATATCCAAAATATCCCAATTTCGAGGCCTGAGCCATATTTTGGAGCAAAATTCTGGCTCTCTGCACTTATTCGCAGTTTGAAATTCCGACTTTTTATACCCAACATATGCCAAGTACTGAAAGCGGCGTTTGGTCACATTTGTCCCAAACCTCCCTGCAGTTTTCAAAATATCCCAAATATCCCAATTTTGAGGCCTGAGCTATATTTTATAGACAAATTCTGGCTCTCTGCACGTATTCGCATTTCGATATTACGACTTTTTATACCCAACATATGCAAAGTACTGAAAGCGGCAGTGAGTCACATTTTGCACAAACTCCCCTGCCGTTTTCGAAATATCCCAAATATCCCAATTTCGAGGCCTGAGCCATATTTTGGAGCCAAATTCTGGCTTTCTGCACGTATTCGCAGTTTGAAATTGTGACTTTTTTATACCCAACATATGGCAAGTACTGAAAGCGGCGTTTGGTCACATTTGTCCCAAACCCCCCCGCAGTTTTCAAAATATCCCAAACATCCCAATTTCGAGGCCTGAGCCATATTTTGGAGCAAAATTCTGGCTCTCTGCACATACTCGCAGTTTAAAATTACGACTTTTTATACCCAACATATGCCAATGCGTGTGAGTCACATTTGCACAAACTCCCCTGCAGTATTCGAAATATCCTAAATATCCCAATTTCGAGGCCTGAGCCATATTTTGGAGCCAAATTCTGGCTCTCTGCACGTATTCGCAGTTTGAAATTATCGACTTTTTTATACCCAACATATGCCAAGTACTGAATCTGCGGCGTTTGGTCACATTTGTCCAAACCCCCCCTGCAGTTTTCAAAATATCCCAAACATCCCAATTTCGAGGCCTGAGCCTATATTTTGGAGCAAAATTCTGGCTCTCTGCACGTATTCGCAGTTTGAAATTATGACTTTTTATACCCAACATATGCCAAGTACTGAAAGCGGCAGTTGGTCACATTTGTCCAAACTCCACCTGCAGTTTTCGAAAATATCCCAAATATCCCAATTTCGAGGCCTGAGCCATATTTTATAGACAAATTCTGGCTCTCTGCACGTATTCGCAGTTTGAATATTCGACTATTTTATACCCAACATATGCCAAGTACTGAAAGCGGCAGTGAGTCACATTTTGCACAAACTCCCCTGCAGTTTTCGAAAAATCCCAAATATCCCAATTTCGAGGCCTGAGCCATATTTTATAGACAATTTCTGGCTCTCTGCACGTATTCGCAGTTTGAAATATCGACTATTTTATACCCAACATATGCCAAGTACTGAAAGCGGCGTTTGGTCACATTTGTCCCAAACCCCCCTGCAGTTTTCAAAATATCCCAAACATCCCAGTTTCAAGGACTGAGCCATATTTTGGAGCCAAATTTTGGCTCTCTGCACGTATTCGCAGTTTGAAATTACGACTTTTTTATACCCAACATATGCCAAGTACTGAAAACGGCGTTTGGTCACATTTGTCCCTAACCCACCCTGCAGTTTTCAAAATATCCCAAACATTCCAATTTCGAGGCCTGAGCCATATTTTGGAGCCAAATTCTGGATCTCTGCACGTATTCGCAGTTTGATATTACGACTTTTTATACCCAACATATGCCAAGTACTTAAAGCGGCAGTGAGTCACATTTTGCACAAATTCCCCTGCAGTTTTCAAAATATCCCAAACATCCCAATTTCGAGGCCTGAGCCATATTTTGGAGCCAAATTCTGGCTCTCTGCACGTATTCGCAGTTTGAAATTTCGACTTTTTTATACCCAACATATGCCAAGTACTGAATGTGGCGTTTGGTCACATTTGTCACAAACCCCCTTTCAGTTTTCGAAATATCCTAAATATCCCAATATCGAGGCCTGAGCCGTATTTTGGAGCCAAATTCTGGCTCTCTGCACATATTCGCAGTTTAAAATTGCGACTTTTTTATACCCAACATATGACAAGTCTTGAAAACGGCGTTTGGTCACATTTAGCCCAATCCCCCCTTCAGTTTTCCAAATATCCCAAACATCCCAATTTTATGGCCTGATTCACATTTTGGAGCCAAATTCTGGCTCTCTGCACGTATTCGCACTTTGAAATTACGACTTTTTATACCCAACATTTGCCAAGTTCTGAAAGCGGCGTTTGGTCACATTTGTCCCAAACCCACCCGCAGTTTTTAAAATATCCCAAACATCCCAATTTTATGGCCTGATTCACATTTTGGAGCCAAATTCTGGCTCTCTGCACGTATTCGCACTTTGAAATTACGACTTTTTATACCCAACATTTGCCAAGTTCTGAAAGCGGCGTTTGGTCATATTTGTCCCAAACCCACCCGCAGTTTTTAAAATATCCCAAATATCCCAATTTCGAGGCCTGAGCTATATTTTATAGACAAATTCTGGCTCTCTGCACGTATTCGCATTTCGATATTACGACTTTTTATACCCAACATATGCCAAGTACTGAAAGCGGCAGTGAGTCACATTTTGCACAAACTCCCCTGCAGTCTTCGAAATATCCAAAATATCCCAATTTCGAGGCCTGAGCCATATTTTGGAGCAAAATTCTGGCTCTCTGCACGTATTCGCAGTTTGATATTACGACTTTTTATACCCAACATATGCCAAGTACTGAAAGCGGCAGTGAGCCACATTTTGCACAAACTCCCCTGCAGTTTTCAAAATATCCCAAACTATCCCAATTTCGAGGCCTGAGCCATATTTTGGAGCCAAATTCTGGCTCTCTGCACTTATTCACAGTTTTGAAATTACGACTTTTTATACCCAACATATGCCAAGTACTGTAAGCGGCGTTTAGGTCACATTTGTCCCAATCCCCCTTCAGTTTCAAAATATCCCAACATCCCAATTTCGAGGCCTGAGCCATATTTTGGAGCCAAATTCTGGCTCTCTGCACGTATTCACAGTTTGAAATTACGACTTTTTATACCCAACATATGCCAAGTACTGAAAGAGGCAGTGAATCACATTTTGCACAAACTCCCCTGCAGTTTTCAAAATATCCCAAACATCCTAATATCGAGGCCTGAGCCATATTTTGGAGCCAAATTCTGGCTCTCTGCACATATTCGCAGTTTGAAATTACGGACTTTTTTATACCCTACATATGCCAAGTACTGAAAGCGGCAGTTATGGTCACATTTGTCCCAAACCTCCCTGCAGTTTTCAAAATATCCCAAACATCCCAATTTCGAGGCCTGAGCCATATTTTGGAGCCAAATTCTGGCTCTCTGCACGTATTCGCAGTTTGAAATTACGACTTTTTATACCCAACATATGCCAAGTACTGAAAGCGGGCAGTGAGCCACATTTTGCACAAACTCCCCTGCAGTTTTCAAAATATCCCAAACTATCCCAATTTCGAGGCCTGAGCCATATTTTGGAGCCAAATTCTGGCTCTCTGCACGTATTCGCAGTTTGAAATTACGACTTTTTTATACCCAACATATGCCAAGTTACTGAATGCGGCGTTTGGTCACATTTGTCCCAATCCCCCCTGCCAGTTTTCAAAATATCCCAAACATCCCAATTTTCGAGGCCTGAGCCATATTTTGGAGCCAAATTCAGGCTCTCTGCACGTATTCACAGTTTGAAATTACGACTTTTTATACCCAAAATATGCCAAGTACTGAAAGCGGCGTTTGGTCACATTTGTCCCAAACTCCCCTGCAGTTTTCAAAATATCCCAAATATCCCAATTTCGAGGCCTGAGCTATATTTTATAGCCAAATTCTGGCTCTCTGCACGTATTCGCAGTTCGATATTACGACTTTTTATAGCCAGCATATGCCAAGTACTGAAAGCGGCAGTTGAGTCACATTTGTCACAAACTCCCCTGCAGTTTTCAAAATATCCCAAATATCCCAATTTCGAGGCCTGAGCCATATTTTGGAGCCAAATTCTGGCTCTCTGCACGTATTCGCAGTTTGATATTACGACTATTTATATCCAACATATGCCAAGTACTGAAAGCGGCAGTGAGCCACATTTTGCACAAACTCCCCTGCAGTTTTCAAAATATCCCAAATATCCCAATTTCGAGGCCTGAGCCATATTTTGGAGCCAAATTCTGGCTCTCTGCACTTATTCACAGTTTGAAATAACGACTCTTTTATACCCTAACATATGCCAAGTACTGTAAAGCGGTGTTTAGGTCACATTTGTCCCAATCCCCCCTTCAGTTTTCAAAATATCCCAAATATCCCAATTTCGAGGCCTGAGCCATATTTTTGAGCCAAATTCTGGCTCTCTGCACGTATTCACAGTTTGAAATTACGACTTTTTATACCCAACATATGCCAAGTACTGAAAGAGGCAGTGAATCACATTTTGCACAAACTCCCCTGCAGTTTTCAAAATATCTCAAACATCCTAATATCGAGGCCTGAGCCATATTTTGGAGCCAAATTCTGGCTCTCCTGCACATATTCGAAGTTTGAAATTGGGACTTTTTTATACCCTACATATGCCAAGTAATGAAAGCGGCGGGTTTGGTCACATTTGTCCCAAACCTCCCTGCAGTTTTCAAAATATCCCAAATATCTCAATTTTCGAGGCCTGAGCCATATTTTTGAGCCAAATTCTGGCTCTCTGGCACGTATTCGCAGTTTGATATAACGACTTTTTTATACCCAACATATGCCAAGTACTGAATGCGGCGTTGGTCACATTTGTCCCAAACCCCCCTTCAGTTTTCGAAATATCCTAAATATCCCAATATCGAGGCCTGAGCCGTATTTTGGAGCCAAATTCTGGCTCTCTGCACATATTCGCAGTTTAAAATTGCGACTTTTTTATACCCAACATATGACAAGTCTTGAAAACGGCATTTGGTCACATTTAGCCCAATCCCCCCTTCAGTTTTCCAAATATCCCAAACATCCCAATTTTATGGCCTGATTCACATTTTGGAGCCAAATTCTGGCTCTCTGCACGTATTCGCACTTTGAAATTACGACTTTTTATACCCAACATTTGCCAAGTTCTGAAAGCGGCGTTTGGTCATATTTGTCCCAAACCCACCCGCAGTTTTTAAAATATCCCAAACATCCCAATTTTATGGCCTGATTCACATTTTGGAGCCAAATTCTGGCTCTCTGCACGTATTCGCACTTTGAAATTACGACTTTTTATACCCAACATTTGCCAAGTTCTGAAAGCGGCGTTTGGTCATATTTGTCCCAAACCCACCCGCAGTTTTTAAAATATCCCAAATATCCCAATTTCGAGGCCTGAGCTATATTTTATAGACAAATTCTGGCTCTCTGCACGTATTCGCATTTCGATATTACGACTTTTTATACCCAACATATGCCAAGTACTGAAAGCGGCAGTGAGTCACATTTTGCACAAACTCCCCTGCAGTCTTCGAAATATCCAAAATATCCCAATTTCGAGGCCTGAGCCATATTTTGGAGCAAAATTCTGGCTCTCTGCACTTATTCGCAGTTTGAAATTCCGACTTTTTATACCCAACATATGCCAAGTACTGAAAGCGGCGTTTGGTCACATTTGTCCCAAACTTCCTTGCAGTTTTCAAAATATCCCAAATATCTCAATTTCGAGGCCTGAGCCATATTTTGGAGCCAAATTTTGGCTCTCTGCACGTATTCGCAGTTTGATATTACGACTTTTTATACCCAACATATGCCAAGTACTGGACGAGGCAGTGACGGCAAGTCACATTTGCACAAACTCCCCTGCAGTTTTCAAAATATCCCAAACATCCCAATTTCGAGGCCTGAGCCATATTTTAGAGCCAAATTCTGGCTCTCTGCACCTATTCGCTTTTTGAAATTGCGACTTTTTTATACCCAACATATTCGAAGTACTGAAAGCGGCATATGGTCACATTTGTCCCAAACCTCCCTGCAGTTTTCAAAATATCCCAAACATCCCAGTATTGAGGCCTGAGCCATATTTTGGAGCCAAATTCTGGCTCTCTGCACGTATTCGCAGTTTTAAATTACGACTTTTTATACCCAACATATGCCAAGTACTGAAAGGGGCAGTGAGCCACATTTTGCACAAACTCCCCTGCAGTTTTCAAAATATCCCAAACTTCCCAATTTCGAGGCCTGAGCCATATTTTGGAGCCAAATTCTGGCTCTCTGCACGTATTCGCAGTTTGAAATTACGACTTTTTTATACCCAACATATGCCAAGTACTGAATGCGGCGTTTGGTCACATTTGTCCCAATCCCCCCTGCCATTTTCAAAATATGCCAAACATCCCAATTTTGAGGCCTGAGCCATATTTTGGAGCCAAATTCAGGCTCTCTGCACGTATTCACAGTTTGAAATTACGACTTTTTATACCCAAAATATGCCAAGTACTGAAAGCGGCGTTTGGTCACATTTGTCCCAAACCTCCCTGCAGTTTTCAAAATATCCCAAATATCCCAATTTCGAGGCCTGAGCTATATTTTATAGCCAAATTCTGGCTCTCTGCACGTATTCGCAGTTCGATATTACGACTTTTTATAGCCAGCATATGCCAAGTACTGAAAGCGGCAGTGAGTCACATTTTGCACAAACTCCCCTGCAGTTTTCAAAATATCCCAAATATCCCAATTTCGAGGCCTGAGCCATATTTTGGAGCCAAATTCTGGCTCTCTGCACGTATTCGCAGTTTGATATTACGACTATTTATATCCAACATATGCCAAGTACTGAAAGCGGCTGTGAGCCACATTTTGCACAAACTCCCCTGCAGTTTTCAAAATATCCCAAATATCCCAATTTCGAGGCCTGAGCCATATTTTGGAGCCAAATTCTGGCTCTCTGCACTTATTCACAGTTTGAAATAACGACTCTTTTATACCCAACATATGCCAAGTACTGTAAGCGGTGTTTAGTCACATTTGTCCCAATCCCCCCTTCAGTTTTCAAAATATCCCAAACATCCCAATTTCGAGGCCTGAGCCATATTTTGGAGCCAAATTCTGGCTCTCTGCACGTATTCACAGTTTGAAATTACGACTTTTTATACCCAACATATGCCAAGTACTGAAAGAGGCAGTGAATCACATTTTGCACAAACTCCCCTGCAGTTTTCAAAATATCTCAAACATCCTAATATCGAGGCCTGAGCCATATTTTGGAGCCAAATTCTGGCTCTCTGCACATATTCGAAGTTTGAAATTGGGACTTTTTTATACCCTACATATGCCAAGTACTGAAAGCGGCGTTTGGTCACATTTGTCCCAAACCTCCCTGCAGTTTTCAAAATATCCCAAATATCTCAATTTCGAGGCCTGAGCCGTATTTTCGAGCCAAATTCTGGCTCTATGCACGTATACGCAGTTTGAAATTACGACTTTTTATACCCAGCATATGCCAAGTCTTGATAGCGGCAGTGAGTCACATTTTGCACAAACTCCCCTGCAGTTTTGGAAACATCCCAAATATCCCAATTTCGAGGCCTGAGCTATATTTTGGAGCCAAATTCTGGCTCTCTGCACGTATTCGACGTTTGAAATTACGACTTTTTTATAGCCAACATGTGCCTAGTAATGAAAGCGGCGATTGGTCACATATATCCCAAACCCCCCTGCAGTTTTCAAAATATCCCAAACATCCCAATTTCGAGGCCTGAGCCATATTTTGGAGCCAAATTCTCGCTCTCTGCACGTATTCGCATTTTGAAATTACGAATCTATATACCCAACATATGCCAAGTACTGAGAGCGGCGTTTGGTCACATTTGTCCCAAACCTCCCTGCAGTTTTCAAAATATCCCAAATATCCTAATTTCGAGGCCTGAGCCATATTATAGAGCCAAATTCTGGCTCTCTGCACGTATTCGCAGTTTGAAATTACGACTTTTTTTACCCAACATATGCCAAGTACTGAAAGCGGCGTTTGGTTACATCTGTCCCAAACCCCCCTGCAGTTTTCAAAATATCCCAAACATCCCAATTTCGAGGCCTGAGCCGTATTTTGGAGCCAAATTCTGGCTCTCTGCACGTATTCGCAGTTTCAAATTACGACTTTATATACACAACATATGCCAAGTACTGAAAGCGGCGTTTGGTCACATTTGTCCCAAACTTCCCTGCAGTTTTCAAAATATCCCAAACATCCCAATTTCGAGGCCTGAGCCATATTTTCGAGCCAAATTCTGGCTCTATGCACGTATTTGCAGATTGAAATTACGACTTTTTTATACCCAACATATACCAAGTACTGAAAGCGGCGTTTGGTCACATTTGTCTCAATCCTTCTTGCAGTTTTCAAAATATCCCAAACATCCCAATTTCGAGGCCTGAGCCATATTTTGGAGCCAAATTCTGGCTCTCTGCACGTATTCGTAGTTTGAAATTGCGACTTTTTTATACCCAACATATGCAAAGTACTGAAAGTGGCGTTTGGTGACATTTGTCCCATACCCTCCTGCAGTTTTCAAAATATCCTAAACATCCCAATTTCGAGGCCTGAGCCGTATTTTGGAGCCAAATTCTGGCTCTATGCACGTATACGCAGTTTGAAATTACGACTTTTTATACCCAGCATATGCCAAGTCCTGATAGCGGCAGTGAGTCACATTTTGCACAAACTCCCCTGCAGTTTTGGAAACATCCCAAATATCACAATTTCGAGGCCTGAGCTATATTTTGGAGCCAAATTCTGGCTCTCTGCACGTATTCTCAGTTTGAAATTACGACTTTATATACCCAACACATTCCAATTACTGAAAGCGGTGTTTGGTCACATTTGTCCCAAACCTCCCTGCAGTTTTCAAAATATCTCAAATATCCTAATTTCGAGGCCTGAGCCATATTATAGAGCCAAATTCTGGATCTCTGCACGTATTCACAGTTTGAAATTACGACTTTTTATACCCAACATATGCCAAGTACTGAAAGCGGCGTTTGGTCACATCTGTCCCAAACCTCCCTACAGTTTACAAAATATCCCAAACATCCCAATTTCGAGGCCTGAACCATATTTTGGAGCCAAATACAAGCTCTTTGCACGTATTCGCAGTTTGAAATTACGACTTTTTATACCCAACATATGGCAAGTACTGAAAGCGGCGTTTGGTTACATCTGTCCCAAACTCCCCTGCAGTTTTCAAAATATCCCAAATAACCCAATTAAGAGGCCTGAGCCATATTTTGGAGCCAAATTCTGGCTCTCTGCACGTATTCGCAGTTTGAAATTACGACTTTTTATACCCAACATATACCAAGTACTGAAAGCGGCATTTGGTCACATTTGTCCCAAACCTCCCAGCAGTTTTCAAAATATCCCAAACATCCCAATTTCGAGGCCTGAGCCATATTTTGGAGCCAAATTCTGGCTCTATGCACGTATTCGCAGATTGAAATTACGACTTTTTTATACCCAACATATACCAAGTACTGAAAGCGGCGTTTGGTCACATTTGTCCCAAACCTCCCCTGCAGTTTTCAAAATATCCCAAATATCCTAATTTCGAGGCCTGAGCCATATTATAGAGCCAAATTCTGGCTCTCTGCACGTATTCGCAGTTTGAAATTTCGACTTTTTTATACCCAACATATGCCAAGTCCTGATAGCGGCAGTGAGTCACATTTTGCACAAACTCCCCTGCAGTTTTCGAAATATCCCAAATATCCCAATTTCGAGGCCTGAGCCATATTTTGGAGCCAAATTCTGGCTCTCTGCACGTATTCGTAGTTTGAAATTGCGACTTTTTTATACCCAACATATGCCAAGTTCTGAAAGCGGCGTTTGGTCACATTTGTCCCAATCCCCACTGCAGTTTTCAAAATATCCCAAATATCCCAATTTCGAGGCCTGAGCCATATTTTAGAGCCAAATTCTCGCTCTCTGCACGTATTCGCAGTTTGAAATTACGACTTTATATACCCAACACATGCCAAGTACTGTAAGCGGCGTTTGGTCACATTTGTCCCAAACCTCCCTGCAGTTTTCAAAATATCCCAAATATCCTAATTTCAAGGCCTGAGCCATATTATAGAGCCAAATTCTGGCTCTCTGCACGTATTTACAGTTTGAAATTTCGACTTTTTTATACCCAACATATGCCAATTACTGAAAGCGGCGTTTGGTGACATTTGTCCCATACCCTCCTGCAGTTTTCAAAATATCCTAAACATCCCAATTTCGAGGCCTGAGCCGTATTTTGGAGCCAAATTCTGGCTCTATGCACGTATACGCAGTTTGAAATAACGACTTTTTACACCCAACATATGCCAAGTCCTGATAGCGGCAGTGAGTCACATTTTGCACAAACTCCCCTGCAGTTTTCGAAATATCCCAATTTCGAGGCCTGAGCTATATTTTGGAGCCAAATTCTGGCTCTCTGCACGTATTCGCCGTTTGATATTACTTCTTTTTTATACCCAACATATGCCAAGTAATGAAAGCGGCGTTTGGTCACATATGTCCCAAACCCCCCCTGCAGTTTTCAAAATATCCCAAACATCCCAATTTCGAGGCCTGAGCCATATTTTGTAGCCAAATTTTGGCTCTCTGCACGTATTCGCACTTTGAAATTACGACTTTTTATACCTAACATATGCAAAGTTCTGAAAGTGCGTTTGGTCATATTTTTCCCAAACCCCCCTGCAGTTTTCAAAATATCCCAAACATCCCAATTTCGAGGCCTGAGCCGTATTTTGGAGCCAAATTCTGGCTCTATGCACGTATTCGCAGTTTGAAATTACGACTTTTTATACCCAACATATGCCAAGTCCTGAAAGCGGCAGTGAGTGACATTTTGCACAAACTCCCCTGCAGATTTCAAAATATCCCAAACATCCCAATTTCGAGGCCTGAGCCATATTTTGTAGCCAAATTTTGGCTCTCTGCACGTATTGGCACTTTGAAATTACGACTTTTTATACCTAACATATACCAAGTACTGAAAGCGGCATTTGGTCACATTTGTCCCAAACCTCCCAGCAGTTTTCAAAATATCCCAAACATCCCAATTTCGAGGACTGAGCCATGTTTTGGAGCCAAATTCTGGCTCTCTGCACCTATTCGCAGTTTGAAATTACGACTTTTTTATACCCAACATATGCCAAGTACTGAAAGCGGCATTTGGTCATATTTGTCCCAATTCCCCCTTCAGTTTTCAAAATATCCCAAACATCTCAATTTCGAGGCCTGAGCCATATTTTGGAGCCAAATTCTGGCTCTCTGAACGAATTCGTATTTTGAAATTACGACTTTTTTATACCCAACATATGCGAAGTACTGAAATGTTTGGTGACATTTGTCCCAAACCCCCCTGCAATTTTCAAAATATCCTAAACATCCCAATTTCGAGGCCTGAGTCGTATTTTGGAGCCAAATTCTGGCTCTATGCACGTATACGCAGTTTGAAATTATGACTTTTTATACCCAGCATATGCCAAGTCCTGATAGCGGCAGTGAGTCACATTTTGCACAAACTCCCCTGCAGTTTTCAAAATATCAGAAATATCCTAATTTCGAGGCCTGAGCCATATTTTGGAGCCAAATTCTCGCTCTCAGCACGTATTCGCATTATGATATTACGACTTTATATACCCAACATATGCCAAGTACTGAAAGGGGCGTTTTGTCACATTTGTCCCAAACCTCCCTGCAGTTTACAAAATATCCCAAACATCCCAATTTTGAGGCCTGAGCCATATTTTGGAGCCAAATTCAAGCTCTTTGCACGTATTCACAGTTTGAAATTACGACTTTTTATACCCAACATATGCCAAGTACTGAAAGCGGCGTTTGGTTACATCTGTCCCAAACCCCCCAGCAGTTTTCAAAATATCCCAAACATCCCAATTTCGAGGCTTGAGCCATTTTTTTGGAGCCAAATTCTGGCTCTCTGAACGTATTCGCACTTTGAATTTACGACTTTTTATACCCAACATATGCAAAGTTCTGAAAGCGGCGTTTGGTCATATTTGTCGCAAACCCCCCTGCAGTTTTCAAAATATCCCAAACATCCCAATTTCGAGGCCTGAGCCAAATTTTGGAGCCAAATTCTGGCTAATGCACATATTCGCAGTTTGAAATTACGACTTTTATACCCAACATATGCCAAGTCCTGAAAGCGGCAGTGAGTCACATTTTGCACAAACTCTCTTGCAGTTTTCAAAATATCCCAAATATTCCAATTTCTAGGCCTGAGCCATATTTTGGAGCCAAATTCTGGCTCTCTGCACGTATTCGCAGTTTGAAATTACGACTTTATATACCCAACATGTTCCAAGTACTGAAAGCGGCGTTTGGTCACATTTGTCCCAAACCTCCCTGCAGTTTTCAAAATATCCCAAACATCCCAATTTCGAGGCCTGAGCCATATTATAGAGCCAAATTCTGGCTCTCTGCACGTATTTACAGTTTGAAATTTCGACTTTTTTATACCCAACATATGCCAATTACTGAAAGCGGCGTTTGGTGACATTTGTCCCATACCCTCCTGCAGTTTTCAAAATATCCTAAACATCCCAATTTCGAGGCCTGAGCCGTATTTTGGAGCCAAATTCTGGCTCTATGCACGTATACGCAGTTTGAAATAACGACTTTTTACACCCAACATATGCCAAGTCCTGATAGCGGCAGTGAGTCACATTTTGCACAAACTCCCCTGCAGTTTTCGAAATATCCCAAATATCCCAATTTCGAGGCCTGAGCTATATTTTGAAGCCAAATTCTGGCTCTCTGCACGTATTCGCCGTTTGATATTACTTCTTTTTTATACCCAACATATGCCAAGTAATGAAAGCGGCGTTTGGTCACATATGTCCCAAACCCCCCCTGCAGTTTTCAAAATATCCCAAACATCCCAATTTCGAGGCCTGAGCCATATTTTGTAGCCAAATTTTGGCTCTCTGCACGTATTCGCACTTTGAAATTACGACTTTTTATACCTAACATATGCAAAGTTCTGAAAGTGCGTTTGGTCATATTTTTCCCAAACCCCCAGCAGTTTTCAAAATTTCCCAAACATCCCAATTTCGAGGCCTGAGCCGTATTTTGGAGCCAAATTCTGGCTCTATGCACGTATTCGCAGTTTGAAATTACGACTTTTTATACCCAACATATGCCAAGTCCTGAAAGCGGCAGTGAGTGACATTTTGCACAAACTCCCCTGCAGATTTCAAAATATCCCAAACATCCCAATTTCGAGGCCTGAGCCATATTTTGTAGCCAAATTTTGGCTCTCTGCACGTATTGGCACTTTGAAATTACGACTTTTTATACCTAACATATACCAAGTACTGAAAGCGGCATTTGGTCACATTTGTCCCAAACCTCCCAGCAGTTTTCAAAATATCCCAAACATCCCAATTTCGAGGACTGAGCCATGTTTTGGAGCCAAATTCTGGCTCTCTGCACCTATTCGCAGTTTGAAATTACGACTTTTTTATACCCAACATATGCCAAGTACTGAAAGCGGCATTTGGTCATATTTGTCCCAATTCCCCCTTCAGTTTTCAAAATATCCCAAACATCTCAATTTCGAGGCCTGAGCCATATTTTGGAGCCAAATTCTGGCTCTCTGAACGAATTCGTATTTTGAAATTACGACTTTTTTATACCCAACATATGCGAAGTACTGAAATGTTTGGTGACATTTGTCCCAAACCCCCCTGCAATTTTCAAAATATCCTAAACATCCCAATTTCGAGGCCTGAGTCGTATTTTGGAGCCAAATTCTGGCTCTATGCACGTATACGCAGTTTGAAATTATGACTTTTTATACCCAGCATATGCCAAGTCCTGATAGCGGCAGTGAGTCACATTTTGCACAAACTCCCCTGCAGTTTTCAAAATATCAGAAATATCCTAATTTCGAGGCCTGAGCCATATTTTGGAGCCAAATTCTCGCTCTCAGCACGTATTCGCATTATGAAATTACGACTTTATATACCCAACATATGCCAAGTACTGAAAGGGGCGTTTTGTCACATTTGTCCCAAACCTCCCTGCAGTTTACAAAATATCCCAAACATCCCAATTTTGAGGCCTGAGCCATATTTTGGAGCCAAATTCAAGCTCTTTGCACGTATTCACAGTTTGAAATTACGACTTTTTATACCCAACATATGCCAAGTACTGAAAGCGGCGTTTGGTTACATCTGTCCCAAACCCCCCAGCAGTTTTCAAAATATCCCAAACATCCCAATTTCGAGGCTTGAGCCATTTTTTTGGAGCCAAATTCTGGCTCTCTGAACGTATTCGCACTTTGAATTTACGACTTTTTATACCCAACATATGCAAAGTTCTGAAAGCGGCGTTTGGTCATATTTGTTGCAAACCCCCCTGCAGTTTTCAAAATATCCCAAACATCCCAATTTCGAGGCCTGAGCCAAATTTTGGAGCCAAATTCTGGCTAATGCACATATTCGCAGTTTGAAATTACGACTTTTATACCCAACATATGCCAAGTCCTGAAAGCGGCAGTGAGTCACATTTTGCACAAACTCTCTTGCAGTTTTCAAAATATCCCAAATATTCCAATTTCTAGGCCTGAGCCATATTTTGGAGCCAAATTCTGGCTCTCTGCACGTATTCGCAGTTTGAAATTACGACTTTATATACCCAACATATTCCAAGTACTGAAAGCGGCGTTTGGTCACATTTGTCCCAAACCTCCCTGCAGTTTTCAAAATATCCCAAACATCCCAATTTCGAGGCCTGAGCCATATTTTGGAGCAAAATTCTGGCTCTCTGCACGTATTCGCATTTTTAAATTATGACTTTTTTATAACCAACATATGCGAAGTACTGAGAGCGGCGTTTGGTGACATTTGTCCCAAACCCCCCTGCAGTTTTCAAAATATCCCAAACAACCCAATTTCGAGGTCTGAGCCATATTTTAGAGTCAAATTCTGGCTCCATGCAAGTATTCGCGGTTTGAAATTACGACATTTTATACCCAACATATGCCAAGTCCTGAAAGCGGCAGTGAGTCACATTTCCAACAAACTCCCCTGCAGTTTTCGAAATATCCCAAATATCCCAATTTTGAGGCCTGAGCCATACTTTGGAGCCAAATTCTGGCTCTCTGCGCGTATTCGCAGTTTGAAATTACGACTTTTTATACCCAACATATGCCAAGTTCTGTAAGCGGCGTTTGGTCATATTTGTCCCAAACCCCCCTACAGTTTTCGAAATACCCCAAACATCCCAATTTCGAGGCGTGAGCCATATTTTGGAGCTAAACTCAGGCTCTCTGCACGTATTCGCAGTTTGAATTTACGACTTTTAATTTATACCCAACATATGCCAAGTACTGAAAGCGGCAGCGAGTCACATTTCGCACAAACTCCCCTGCAGTTTTCGAAATATCCCAAATATCCCAATTTCGAGGCCTGAGCCATATTTTGGAGCCAAATTCTGGCTCTCTGTACGTATTCGCAGTTTGAAATTACGAATTTTTTATACCCAACATATGCCAAGTACTGAAAGCGGCGTTTGGTCACATTTGTCCCAAACCCCCCCCCCCCTTTAGTTTTCAAAATATCCCTAACATCCCAATTTCGAGGCCTTAGCCATATTTTGGAGCCAAATTCTGGCTCTCTGCACGTATTCGCGGTTTGAAATTACGACATTTTATATCCAACATATGCCAAGTCTTGAAAGCGGCAGCGAGTCACATTTTGCTCAAACTCGCCTGCAGTTTTCAAAATATCCCAAACATCCCACTTTCATGGCCTGAGCCATATTTTGGAGCCAAATTCAAGCTCTCTGCACGTATTCGCAGTTTGAAATTATGACTTTTTATACCCAACATATGCCAAGTTCTGTAAGCAGCGTTTGGTCATATTTGTCCCAAACCCCCCTGCAGTTTTCAAAATATCCCAAACTACCCAATTTCGAGGACTGAGCAATATTTTGGAGCCAAATTCTGGCTCTATGCACGTATTCGCAGTTTGAAATTACGACTTTTTATACCCAACATATGCCAAGTGTTGAAAGCGGCGTTTGGTTATATTTGTCCCAAACCTCCCTGCAGTTTTCAAAATATCCCAAACATCACAATATCGAGGCCTGAGCCATATTTTGGAGCCAAATTCTGGCTCTCTGCACGTATTCGCAGTTTGATATTACGATTTTTATACCCAACATATGCCAAGTACTGAAAGCGCCAGTGAGTCACATTTTGCACAAATTCCCCTGCAGTTTTCGAAATACCCCAAAAATCCCAATTTCGAGGCGAGAGCCATATTTTGGAGCCAAACTCAGGCTCTCTGCACGTATTCGCAGTTTGAAATTACGACTTTTTTATACCCAACATATGTCAAGTACTGAAAGCGGCAGTGAGTCACATTTCGCACAAACTCCCCTGCAGTTTTCGAAATATCCCAAATATCCCAATTTCGAGGCTTGAGCAATATTTTGGAGCCAAATTCTGGCTCTATGCACGTATTCGCGGTTTGAAATTACGACATTTTATACCAAACATATGCCAAGTCCTGAAAGCGGCAGTGAGTCACATTTCGCACAAACTCCCCTGCAGTTTTCAAAATATCCCAAACATCCCAATTTCGAGGCCTGAGCCATATTTTGTAGCCAAATTTTGGCTCTCAGCACGTATTCGCACTTTGAAATTACGACTTTTTATACCTAACATATACCAAGTACTGAAAGCGGCATTTGGTCACATTTGTCCCAAACCTCCCAGCAGTTTTCAAAATATCCCAAACATCCCAATTTCGAGGACTGAGCCATGTTTTGGAGCCAAATTCTGGCTCTCTGCACGTATCCGCAGTTTGAAATTACGACTTTTTTATACCCAACATATACCAAGTACTGAAAGCGGCATTTGGTCACATTTGTCTCAATCCTTCTTGCAGTTTTCAAAACATCTCAAACATCCCAATTTCGAGGCCTGATCCATATTTTGGAGCCAAATTCTAGCTCTCTGCACGTATTCGTAGTTTTAAATTGCGACTTTTTTATACCCAACATATGCCAAGTACTGAAATCGGCGTTTTCTCAAATTTGTCCCAATTCCCCCTGCAGTTTTCAAAATATCCCAAACATCTAAATTTCGAGGCCTGAGCCATATTTTGGAGCCAAATTCTAGCTCTCTGCACGTATTCGCAGTTTTAAATTACGACTTTTTTATACCCAACATATGCGAAGTACTGAAATGTTTGGTGACATTTGTCCCAAACCCCCCAGCAGTTTTCAAAATATCCTAAACATCCCAATTTCGAGGCCTGAGCCATATTTTGGAGCCAAATTCTGGCTCTCTGAACGAATTCGTATTTTGAAATTACGACTTTTTTATACCCAACATATGCGAAGTACTAAAATGTTTGGTGACATTTGTCCCAAACCCCCCTGCAGTTTTCAAAATATCCCAAACATCCCAATTTCGAGGCCCGAGCCATATATTGGAGCCAAATTCTGGCTCTCTGAACGAATTCGTATTTTGAAATTACGACTTTTTTATACCCAACATATGCGAAGTACTGAAATGTTTGGTGACATTTGTCCCAAACCCCCCTGCAGTTTTCAAAATATCTCAAACATCCCAATTTCGAGGCCTGAGCCATATTTTGGAGCCAAATTCTCGCTCTATGCAAGTATACGCAGTTTGAAATTATGACTTTTTATACCCAGCATATGCCAAGTCCTGATAGCGGCAGTGAGTCACATTTTGCACAAACTCCCCTGCAGTTTTCAAAATATCACAAATATCCTAATTTCGAGGCCTGAGCCATATTTTGGAGCCAAATTCTCGCTCTCAGCACGTATTCGCATTTTGAAATTACGATTTTATATACCCAACATATGCCAAGTACTGAAAGGGGCGTTTTGTCACATTTGTCCCAAACCTCCCTGCAGTTTACAAAATATCCCAAACATCCCAATTTCGAGGCCTGAGCCATATTTTGGAGCCAAATTCAAGCTCTTTGCACGTATTCGCAATTTGAAATTACGACTTTTTATACCCAACATATGCCAAGTACTGAAAGCGGCGTTTGGTTACATCTGTCCCAAACCCCCCAGCAGTTTTCAAAATATCCCAAACATTACAATTTCGAGGCTTGAGCCATTTTTTGGAGCCAAATTCTGGCTCTCTGAACGTATTCGCAGTTTGAAATTACGACTTTTTATACCCAACATATGCCAAGTACTGAAAGCGGCGTTTGGTTACATCTGTCCCAAACCCCCCAGCAGTTTTCAAAATATCCCAAACATCCCAATTTCGAGGCTTGAGCCATTTTTTTGGAGCCAAATTCTGACTCTCTGAACGTATTCGCAGTTTGAATTTACGACTTTTAATTTATACCCAACATATGCCAAGTACTGAAAGCGGCAGTGAGTCACATTTCGCACAAACTCCCCTGCAGTTTTCGAAATATCCCAAATATCCCAATTTCGAGGCTTGAGCAATATTTTGGAGCCAAATTCTGGCTCTCTGCACGTATTCGCAGTTTCAAATTACGACATTTTATACCCAACATATGCCAAGTCTTGAAAGCGGCAGCGAGTCACATTTCGCACAAACTCCCCTGGAGTTTTCGAAATATCCCAAATATCCCAATTTCGAGGCCTGAGCCATATTTTGGAGCCAAATTCTGGCTCTCTGTACGTATTCGCAGTTTGAAATTACGAATTTTTTATACCCAACATATGCCAAGTACTGAAAGCGGCGTTTGGTCACATTTGTCCCAAACCCCCCCCCCCTTTAGTTTTCAAAATATCCCTAACATCCCAATTTCGAGGCCTTAGCCATATTTTGGAGCCAAATTCTGGCTCTCTGCACGTATTCGCGGTTTGAAATTACGACATTTTATATCCAACATATGCCAAGTCTTGAAAGCGGCAGCGAGTCACATTTTGCTCAAACTCGCCTGCAGTTTTCAAAATATCCCAAACATCCCACTTTCATGGCCTGAGCCATATTTTGGAGCCAAATTCAAGCTCTCTGCACGTATTCGCAGTTTGAAATTATGACTTTTTATACCCAACATATGCCAAGTTCTGTAAGCAGCGTTTGGTCATATTTGTCCCAAACCCCCCTGCAGTTTTCAAAATATCCCAAACTACCCAATTTCGAGGACTGAGCAATATTTTGGAGCCAAATTCTGGCTCTATGCACGTATTCGCAGTTTGAAATTACGACTTTTTATACCCAACATATGCCAAGTGTTGAAAGCGGCGTTTGGTTATATTTGTCCCAAACCTCCCTGCAGTTTTCAAAATATCCCAAACATCACAATATCGAGGCCTGAGCCATATTTTGGAGCCAAATTCTGGCTCTCTGCACGTATTCGCAGTTTGATATTACGATTTTTATACCCAACATATGCCAAGTACTGAAAGCGCCAGTGAGTAACATTTTGCACAAATTCCCCTGCAGTTTTCGAAATACCCCAAAAATCCCAATTTCGAGGCGAGAGCCATATTTTGGAGCCAAACTCAGGCTCTCTGCACGTATTCGCAGTTTGAAATTACGACTTTTTTATACCCAACATATGTCAAGTACTGAAAGCGGCAGTGAGTCACATTTCGCACAAACTCCCCTGCAGTTTTCGAAATATCCCAAATATCCCAATTTCGAGGCTTGAGCAATATTTTGGAGCCAAATTCTGGCTCTATGCACGTATTCGCGGTTTGAAATTACGACATTTTATACCCAACATATGCCAAGTCCTGAAAGCGGCAGTGAGTCACATTTCGCACAAACTCCCCTGCAGTTTTCAAAATATCCCAAACATCCCAATTTCGAGGCCTGAGCCATATTTTGTAGCCAAATTTTGGCTCTCAGCACGTATTCGCACTTTGAAATTACGACTTTTTATACCTAACATATACCAAGTACTGAAAGCGGCATTTGGTCACATTTGTCCCAAACCTCCCAGCAGTTTTCAAAAAATCCCAAACATCCCAATTTCGAGGACTGAGCCATGTTTTGGAGCCAAATTCTGGCTCTCTGCACGTATCCGCAGTTTGAAATTACGACTTTTTTATACCCAACATATACCAAGTACTGAAAGCGGCATTTGGTCACATTTGTCTCAATCCTTCTTGCAGTTTTCAAAACATCTCAAACATCCCAATTTCGAGGCCTGATCCATATTTTGGAGCCAAATTCTAGCTCTCTGCACGTATTCGTAGTTTTAAATTGCGACTTTTTTATACCCAACATATGCCAAGTACTGAAATCGGCGTTTTCTCAAATTTGTCCCAATTCCCCCTGCAGTTTTCAAAATATCCCAAACATCTAAATTTCGAGGCCTGAGCCATATTTTGGAGCCAAATTCTGGCTCTCTGCACGTATTCGCACTTTTAAATTACGACTTTTTTACACCCAACATATGCGAAGTACTGAAATGTTTGGTGACATTTGTCCCAAACCCCCCAGCAGTTTTCAAAATATCCTAAACATCCCAATTTCGAGGCCTGAGCCATATTTTGGAGCCAAATTCTGGCTCTCTGAACGAATTCGTATTTTGAAATTACGACTTTTTTATACCCAACATATGCGAAGTACTAAAATGTTTGGTGACATTTGTCCCAAACCCCCCTGCAGTTTTCAAAATATCCCAAACATCCCAATTTCGAGGCCCGAGCCATATATTGGAGCCAAATTCTGGCTCTCTGAACGAATTCGTATTTTGAAATTACGACTTTTTTATACCCAACATATGCGAAGTACTGAAATGTTTGGTGACATTTGTCCCAAACCCCCCTGCAGTTTTCAAAATATCTCAAACATCCCAATTTCGAGGCCTGAGCCATATTTTGGAGCCAAATTCTCGCTCTATGCAAGTATACGCAGTTTGAAATTATGACTTTTTATACCCAGCATATGCCAAGTCCTGATAGCGGCAGTGAGTCACATTTTGCACAAACTCCCCTGCAGTTTTCAAAATATCACAAATATCCTAATTTCGAGGCCTGAGCCATATTTTGGAGCCAAATTCTCGCTCTCAGCACGTATTCGCATTTTGAAATTACGATTTTATATACCCAACATATGCCAAGTACTGAAAGGGGCGTTTTGTCACATTTGTCCCAAACCTCCCTGCAGTTTACAAAATATCCCAAACATCCCAATTTCGAGGCCTGAGCCATATTTTGGAGCCAAATTCAAGCTCTTTGCACGTATTCGCAATTTGAAATTACGACTTTTTATACCCAACATATGCCAAGTACTGAAAGCGGCGTTTGGTTACATCTGTCCCAAACCCCCCAGCAGTTTTCAAAATATCCCAAACATTACAATTTCGAGGCTTGAGCCATTTTTTGGAGCCAAATTCTGGCTCTCTGAACGTATTCGCAGTTTGAAATTACGACTTTTTATACCCAACATATGCCAAGTACTGAAAGCGGCGTTTGGTTACATCTGTCCCAAACCCCCCAGCAGTTTTCAAAATATCCCAAACATCCCAATTTCGAGGCTTGAGCCATTTTTTTGGAGCCAAATTCTGACTCTCTGAACGTATTCGCAGTTTGAATTTACGACTTTTAATTTATACCCAACATATGCCAAGTACTGAAAGCGGCAGTGAGTCACATTTCGCACAAACTCCCCTGCAGTTTTCGAAATATCCCAAATATCCCAATTTCGAGGCTTGAGCAATATTTTGGAGCCAAATTCTGGCTCTCTGCACGTATTCGCAGTTTCAAATTACGACTTTTATACCCAACATATGCCAAGTCTTGAAAGCGGCAGCGAGTCACATTTCGCACAAACTCCCCTGGAGTTTTCGAAATATCCCAAATATCCCAATTTCGAGGCCTGAGCCATATTTTGGAGCCAATTCTGGCTCTCTGTACGTATTCGCAGTTTGAAATTACGAATTTTTTATACCCAACATATGCCAAGTACTGAAAAGCGGCGTTTGGTCACATTTGTCCCAAACCCCCCCCCCCTTTAGTTTTCAAAATATCCCTAACATCCCCAATTTCGAGGCTCTTAGCCAATTTTGGAGCCAAATTCGGCTCCTCTGCACGTATTCGCGGTTTGAAATTACGACATTTATATCCAACATATGCCAAGTCTTGAAAGCGGCAGCGAGTCACATTTTGCTCAAACTCGCCTGCAGTTTTTCAAAATATCCCAAACATCCCACTTTCATGGCCTGAGCCATATTTTGGAGCCAAATCAAGCTCTCTGCACGTATTCGCAGTTTGAAATTATGACTTTTTATACCCAACATATGCCAAGTTCTGTAAGCAGCGTTTGGTCATATTTGTCCCAAACCCCCTGCAGTTTTCAAAATATCCCAAACTACCCAATTTCGAGGATCTGAGCAATATTTGGAGCCAAATTCTGGCTCTATGGCACGTATTCGCAGTTTGAAATTACGACTTTTTATACCCAACATATGCCAAGTGTTGAAAGCGGCGTTTGGTTATATTTGTCCCAAACCTCCCTGCAGTTTTCAAAATATCCCAAACATCACAATATCGAGGGCCTGAGCCATATTTTGGAGCCAAATTCTGGCTCTCTGCACGTATTCGCAGTTTGATATTACGATTTTTATACCAACATATGCCAAGTACTGAAAGCGCCAGTGAGTAACATTTTGCACAAATTCCCCTGCAGTTTTCGAAATACCCCAAAAATCCCAATTTCGAGGCGAGAGCCATAATTTTGGAGCCAAACTCAGGCTCTCTGCCACGTATTCGCAGTTTGAAAATTACGGACTTTTTTATACCCAACATATGTCAAGTACTGAAAGCGGCAGTGAGTCACATTTCGCACAAACTCCCCTGCAGTTTTCGAAATATCCCAAATATCCCAATTTCGAGGCTTGAGCAATATTTTGGAGCCAAATTCTGGCTCTATGCACGTATTCGCGGTTTGAATTACGACATTTTATACCCAACATATGCCAAGTCCTGAAAGCGGCAGTGAGTCACATTTCGCACAAACTCCCCTGCAGTTTTCAAAATATCCCAAACATCCCAATTTCGAGGCCTGAGCCATATTTTGTAGCCAAATTTTGGCTCTCAGCACGTATTCGCACTTTGAAATTACGACTTTTTATACCTAAACATATACCAAGTACTGAAAGCGGCATTTGGTCACATTTGTCCCAAACCTCCCAGCAGTTTTTCAAAAAATCCCAAACATCCCAATTTCGAGGACTGAGCCATGTTTTGGAGCCAAATTCTGGCTCTCTGCACGTATCCGCAGTTTGAAATTACGACTTTTTTTATACCCAACATATACCAAGTACTGAAAGCGGCATTTGGTCACATTTGTCTCAATCCTTCTTGCAGTTTTCAAAACATCTCAAACATCCCAATTTCGAGGCCTGATCCATATTTTGGAGCCAAATTCTAGCTCTCTGCACGTATTCGTAGTTTTAAATTGCGACTTTTTTATACCCAACATATGCCAAGTACTGAAATCGGCGTTTCTCAAATTTGTCCCAATTCCCCCTGCAGTTTTCAAAATATCCCAAACATCTAAATTTCGAGGCCTGAGCCATATTTTGGAGCCAAATTCTGGCTCTCTGCACGTATTCGCACTTTAAATTACGACTTTTTACACC
Organism: Procambarus clarkii; assembly: GCF_040958095.1. NCBI lineage: Eukaryota > Metazoa > Arthropoda > Malacostraca > Decapoda > Cambaridae > Procambarus > Procambarus clarkii. Next base: position 80,842 of record NW_027189268.1, on the reverse strand, counting down.
CAACATATGCGAAGTACTGAAATGTTTGGTGACATTTGTCCCAAACCCCCCAGCAGTTTTCAAAATATCCTAAACATCCCAATTTCGAGGCCTGAGCCATATTTTGGAGCCAAATTCTGGCTCTCTGAACGAATTCGTATTTTGAAATTACGACTTTTTTATACCCAACATATGCGAAGTACTAAAATGTTTGGTGACATTTGTCCCAAACCCCCCTGCAGTTTTCAAAATATCCCAAACATCCCAATTTCGAGGCCCGAGCCATATATTGGAGCCAAATTCTGGCTCTCTGAACGAATTCGTATTTTGAAATTACGACTTTTTATACCCAACATATGCGAAGTACTGAAATGTTTGGTGACATTTGTCCCAAACCCCCCTGCAGTTTTCAAAATATCTCAAACATCCCAATTTCGAGGCCTGAGCCATATTTTGGAGCCAAATTCTCGCTCTATGCAAGTATACGCAGTTTGAAATTATGACTTTTTATACCCAGCATATGCCAAGTCCTGATAGCGGCAGTGAGTCACATTTTGCACAAACTCCCCTGCAGTTTTCAAAATATCACAAATATCCTAATTTCGAGGCCTGAGCCATATTTTTGGAGCCAAATTCTCGCTCTCAGCACGTATTCGCATTTTGAAATTACGATTTTATATACCCAACATATGCCAAGTACTGAAAGGGGCGTTTTGTCACATTTGTCCCAAACCTCCCTGCAGTTTACAAAATATCCCAAACATCCCAATTTCGAGGCCTGAGCCATATTTTGGAGCCAAATTCAAGCTCTTTGCACGTATTCGCAATTTGAAATTACGACTTTTTATACCCAACATATGCCAAGTACTGAAAGCGGCGTTTGGTTACATCTGTCCCAAACCCCCCAGCAGTTTTCAAAATATCCCAAACATTACAATTTCGAGGCTTGAGCCATTTTTTGGAGCCAAATTCTGGCTCTCTGAACGTATTCGCAGTTTGAAATTACGACTTTTTATACCCAACATATGCCAAGTACTGAAAGCGGCGTTTGGTTACATCTGTCCCAAACCCCCCAGCAGTTTTCAAAATATCCCAAACATCCCAATTTCGAGGCTTGAGCCATTTTTTTGGAGCCAAATTCTGACTCTCTGAACGTATTCGCAGTTTGAATTTACGACTTTTAATTTATACCCAACATATGCCAAGTACTGAAAGCGGCAGTGAGTCACATTTCGCACAAACTCCCCTGCAGTTTTCGAAATATCCCAAATATCCCAATTTCGAGGCTTGAGCAATATTTTGGAGCCAAATTCTGGCTCTCTGCACGTATTCGCAGTTTCAAATTACGACATTTTATACCCAACATATGCCAAGTCTTGAAAGCGGCAGCGAGTCACATTTCGCACAAACTCCCCTGGAGTTTTCGAAATATCCCAAATATCCCAATTTCGAGGCCTGAGCCATATTTTGGAGCCAAATTCTGGCTCTCTGTACGTATTCGCAGTTTGAAATTACGAATTTTTTATACCCAACATATGCCAAGTACTGAAAGCGGCGTTTGGTCACATTTGTCCCAAACCCCCCCCCCCTTTAGTTTTCAAAATATCCCTAACATCCCAATTTCGAGGCCTTAGCCATATTTTGGAGCCAAATTCTGGCTCTCTGCACGTATTCGCGGTTTGAAATTACGACATTTTATATCCAACATATGCCAAGTCTTGAAAGCGGCAGCGAGTCACATTTTGCTCAAACTCGCCTGCAGTTTTCAAAATATCCCAAACATCCCACTTTCATGGCCTGAGCCATATTTTGGAGCCAAATTCAAGCTCTCTGCACGTATTCGCAGTTTGAAATTATGACTTTTTATACCCAACATATGCCAAGTTCTGTAAGCAGCGTTTGGTCATATTTGTCCCAAACCCCCCTGCAGTTTTCAAAATATCCCAAACTACCCAATTTCGAGGACTGAGCAATATTTTGGAGCCAAATTCTGGCTCTATGCACGTATTCGCAGTTTGAAATTACGACTTTTTATACCCAACATATGCCAAGTGTTGAAAGCGGCGTTTGGTTATATTTGTCCCAAACCTCCCTGCAGTTTTCAAAATATCCCAAACATCACAATATCGAGGCCTGAGCCATATTTTGGAGCCAAATTCTGGCTCTCTGCACGTATTCGCAGTTTGATATTACGATTTTTATACCCAACATATGCCAAGTACTGAAAGCGCCAGTGAGTAACATTTTGCACAAATTCCCCTGCAGTTTTCGAAATACCCCAAAAATCCCAATTTCGAGGCGAGAGCCATATTTTGGAGCCAAACTCAGGCTCTCTGCACGTATTCGCAGTTTGAAATTACGACTTTTTTATACCCAACATATGTCAAGTACTGAAAGCGGCAGTGAGTCACATTTCGCACAAACTCCCCTGCAGTTTTCGAAATATCCCAAATATCCCAATTTCGAGGCTTGAGCAATATTTTGGAGCCAAATTCTGGCTCTATGCACGTATTCGCGGTTTGAAATTACGACATTTTATACCCAACATATGCCAAGTCCTGAAAGCGGCAGTGAGTCACATTTCGCACAAACTCCCCTGCAGTTTTCAAAATATCCCAAACATCCCAATTTCGAGGCCTGAGCCATATTTTGTAGCCAAATTTTGGCTCTCAGCACGTATTCGCACTTTGAAATTACGACTTTTTATACCTAACATATACCAAGTACTGAAAGCGGCATTTGGTCACATTTGTCCCAAACCTCCCAGCAGTTTTCAAAAAATCCCAAACATCCCAATTTCGAGGACTGAGCCATGTTTTGGAGCCAAATTCTGGCTCTCTGCACGTATCCGCAGTTTGAAATTACGACTTTTTTATACCCAACATATACCAAGTACTGAAAGCGGCATTTGGTCACATTTGTCTCAATCCTTCTTGCAGTTTTCAAAACATCTCAAACATCCCAATTTCGAGGCCTGATCCATATTTTGGAGCCAAATTCTAGCTCTCTGCACGTATTCGTAGTTTTAAATTGCGACTTTTTTATACCCAACATATGCCAAGTACTGAAATCGGCGTTTTCTCAAATTTGTCCCAATTCCCCCTGCAGTTTTCAAAATATCCCAAACATCTAAATTTCGAGGCCTGAGCCATATTTTGGAGCCAAATTCTGGCTCTCTGCACGTATTCGCACTTTTAAATTACGACTTTTTTACACCCAACATATGCGAAGTACTGAAATGTTTGGTGACATTTGTCCCAAACCCCCCAGCAGTTTTCAAAATATCCTAAACATCCCAATTTCGAGGCCTGAGCCATATTTTGGAGCCAAATTCTGGCTCTCTGAACGAATTCGTATTTTGAAATTACGACTTTTTTATACCCAACATATGCGAAGTACTAAAATGTTTGGTGACATTTGTCCCAAACCCCCCTGCAGTTTTCAAAATATCCCAAACATCCCAATTTCGAGGCCCGAGCCATATATTGGAGCCAAATTCTGGCTCTCTGAACGAATTCGTATTTTGAAATTACGACTTTTTTATACCCAACATATGCGAAGTACTGAAATGTTTGGTGACATTTGTCCCAAACCCCCCTGCAGTTTTCAAAATATCTCAAACATCCCAATTTCGAGGCCTGAGCCATATTTTGGAGCCAAATTCTGGCTCTCTGAACGAATTCGTATTTTGAAATTACGACTTTTTTATACCCAACATATGCGAAGTACTAAAATGTTTGGTGACATTTGTCCCAAACCCCCCTGCAGTTTTCAAAATATCCCAAACATCCAATTTCGAGGCCCGAGCCATATATTGGAGCCAAATTCTGGCTCTCTGAACGAATTCGTATTTTGAAATTACGACTTTTTTATACCCAACATATGCGAAGTACTGAAATGTTTGGTGACATTTGTCCCAAACCCCCCTGCAGTTTTCAAAATATCTCAAACATCCCAATTTCGAGGCCTGAGCCATATTTTGGAGCCAAATTCTCGCTCTATGCAAGTATACGCAGTTTGAAATTATGACTTTTTATACCCAGCATATGCCAAGACCTGATAGCGGCAGTGAGTCACATTTTGCACAAACTCCCCTGCAGTTTTCAAAATATCACAAATATCCTAATTTCGAGGCCTGAGCCATATTTTGGAGCCAAATTCTCGCTCTCAGCACGTATTCGCATTTTGAAATTACGATTTTATATACCCAACATATGCCAAGTACTGAAAGGGGCGTTTTGTCACATTTGTCCCAAACCTCCCTGCAGTTTACAAAATATCCCAAACATCCCAATTTCGAGGCCTGAGCCATATTTTGGAGCCAAATTCAAGCTCTTTGCACGTATTCGCAATTTGAAATTACGACTTTTTATACCCAACATATGCCAAGTACTGAAAGCGGCGTTTGGTTACATCTGTCCCAAACCACCCAGCAGTTTTCAAAATATCCCAAACATTACAATTTCGAGGCTTGAGCCATTTTTTGGAGCCAAATTCTGGCTCTCTGAACGTATTCGCAGTTTGAAATTACGACTTTTTATACCCAACATATGCCAAGTACTGAAAGCGGCGTTTGGTTACATCTGTCCCAAACCCCCCAGCAGTTTTCAAAATATCCCAAACATCCCAATTTCGAGGCTTGAGCCATTTTTTTGGAGCCAAATTCTGACTCTCTGAACGTATTCGCACTTTGAATTTACGACTTTTTATACCCAACATATGCAAAGTTCTGAAAGCGGCGTTTGGTCATATTTGTCGCAAACCCCCCTGCAGTTTTCAAAATATCCCAAACATCCCAATTTCGAGGCCTGACCCAAATTTTGGAGCCAAATTCTGGCTAATGCACATATTCGCAGTTTGAAATTACGACTTTTATACCCAACATATGCCATGTCCTGAAAGCGGCAGTGAGTCACATTTTGCACAAACTCTCTTGCAGTTTTCAAAATATCCCAAATATTCCAATTTCTAGGCCTGAGCCATATTTTGGAGCCAAATTCTGGCTCTCTGCACGTATTCGCAGTTTGAAATTACGACTTTATATACCCAACATATTCCAAGTACTGAAAGCGGCGTTTGGTCACATTTGTCCCAAACCTCCCTGCAGTTTTCAAAATATCCCAAACATCCCAATTTCGAGGCCTGAGCCATATTTTGGAGCCAAATTCTGGCTCTCTGCACGTATTCGCATTTTTAAATTACGACTTTTTTATAACCAACATATGCGAAGTACTGAGAGCGGCGTTTGGTGACATTTGTCCCAAACCCCCCTGCAGTTTTCAAAATATCCCAAACAACCCAATTTCGAGGTCTGAGCCATATTTTAGAGTCAAATTCTGGCTCCATGCAAGTATTCGCGGTTTGAAATTACGACATTTTATACCCAACATATGCCAAGTCCTGAAAGCGGCAGTGAGTCACATTTCCAACAAACTCCCCTGCAGTTTTCGAAATATCCCAAATATCCCAATTTTGAGGCCTGAGCCATACTTTGGAGCTAAATTCTGGCTCTCTGCACGTATTCGCAGTTTGAAATTACGACTTTTTATACCCAACATATGCCAAGTTCTGTAAGCGGCGTTTGGTCATATTTGTCCCAAACCCCCCTACAGTTTTCGAAATACCCCAAACATCCCAATTTCGAGGCGTGAGCCATATTTTGGAGCCAAACTCAGGCTCTCTGCACGTATTCGCAGTTTGAATTTACGACTTTTAATTTATACCCAACATATGCTAAGTACTGAAAGCGGCAGTGAGTCACATTTCGCACAAACTCCCCTGCAGTTTTCGAAATATCCCAAATATCCCAATTTCGAGGCTTGAGCAATATTTTGGAGCCAAATTCTGGCTCTCTGCACGTATTCGCAGTTTGAAATTTCGACATTTTATACCCAACATATGCCAAGTCTTGAAAGCGGCAGCGAGTCACATTTCGCACAAACTCCCCTGGAGTTTTCGAAATATCCCAAATATCCCAATTTCGAGGCCTGAGCCATATTTTGGAGCCAAATTCTGGCTCTCTGTACGTATTCGCAGTTTGAAATTACGAATTTTTTATACCCAACATATGCCAAGTACTGAAAGCGGCGTTTGGTCACATTTGTCCCAAACCCCCCCCCCCCTTTAGTTTTCAAAATATCCCTAACATCCCAATTTCGAGGCCTTAGCCATATTTTGGAGCCAAATTCTGGCTCTCTGCACGTATTCGCGGTTTGAAATTACGACATTTTATATCCAACATATACCAAGTCTTGAAAGCGGCAGCGAGTCACATTTTGCTCAAACTCGCCTGCAGTTTTCAAAATATCCCAAACATCCCACTTTCATGGCCTGAGCCATATTTTGGAGCCAAATTCAAGCTCTCTGCACGTATTCGCAGTTTGAAATTATGACTTTTTATACCCAACATATGCCAAGTTCTGTAAGCAGCGTTTGGTCATATTTGTCCCAAACCCCCCTGCAGTTTTCAAAATATCCCAAACTACCCAATTTCGAGGACTGAGCAATATTTTGGAGCCAAATTCTGGCTCTATGCACGTATTCGCAGTTTGAAATTACGACTTTTTATACCCAACATATGCCAAGTGTTGAAAGCGGCGTTTGGTTATATTTGTCCCAAACCTCCCTGCAGTTTTCAAAATATCCCAAACATCACAATATCGAGGCCTGAGCCATATTTTGGAGCCAAATTCTGGCTCTCTGCACGTATTCGCAGTTTGATATTACGATTTTTATACCCAACATATGCCAAGTACTGAAAGCGCCAGTGAGTCACATTTTGCACAAATTCCCCTGCAGTTTTCGAAATACCCCAAAAATCCCAATTTCGAGGCAAGAGCCATATTTTGGAGCCAAACTCAGGCTCTCTGCACGTATTCGCAGTTTGAAATTACGACTTTTTTATACCCAACATATGTCAAGTACTGAAAGCGGCAGTGAGTCACATTTCGCACAAACTCCCCTGCAGTTTTCGAAATATCCCAAATATCCCAATTTCGAGGCTTGAGCAATATTTTGGAGCCAAATTCTGGCTCATTGCACGTATTCGCAGTTTGAAATTACGACCTTTTTTATGCCCAAAATATGCCAAGTACTGAATGCGGCGTTTGGTCACATTTTTCACAAACCGTCCCTGCAGTTTTCAAAATATCCCAAACATCCCAATTTCGAGAACTGTGCAATATTTTGGAGTCAAATTCTGGCTCTAGGCACGTATTCGTGGTTTGAAATTACGACTTTTTATACCCAACATATGCCAAGTCCTGAAAGCAGCAGTGAGTCAAATTTTGCACAAACTCCCCTACAGTTGTCGATATATCCCAAATATCCCAATTTCGAGGCCTGAGCCATATTTTGGAGCCAACTTCTGGCTCTCTTCACGTATTCGCAGTATGAAATTACGAATTTTTTATACCCAACATATGCCAAGTGTTGAAAGCGGCGTTTGGTTATATTTGTCCCAAACCTCCCTGCAGTTTTCAAAATATCCCAAACATCACAATATCGAGGCCTGAGCCATATTTTGGAGATAAATTCTGGCTCTCTGCAGGTATTCGCAGTTTGATATTACGATTTTTATACCCAACATATGACAAGTACTGAAAGCGGCAGTGAGTCACATTTCGCACAAACTCCCCTGCAGTTTTCGAAATATCCCAAATATCCCAATTTCGAGGCTTGAGCAATATTTTAAAGCCAACTTCTGGCTCTCTGCACGTATTCGCAGTATGAAATTACGAATTTTTTATACCCAACATATGCCAAGTGTTGAAAGCGGCGTTTGGTTATATTTGTCCCAAACCTCCATGCAGTTTTCAAAATATCCCAAACATCACAATATCGAGGCCTGAGCCATATTTAGGAGCCAAATTATGGGTCTCTGCACGTATTCGCAGTTTGATATTACGATTTTTATACCCAACATATGCCAAGTACTGAAAGCAGCAGTGAGTCACATTTTGCACAAACTCCCCTGCAGTTTTCGAAATACCCCAAACATCCCAATTTCGTGGCGTGAGCAATATTTTGGAGCCAAATTCTGGCTCTATGCACGTATTCGCGGTTTGAAATTACGACATTTTATACCCAACATATGCCAAGTCCTGAAAGCGGCAGTGAGTCACATTTCGCACAAACTCCCCTGCAGTTTTCAAAATATCCCAAACATCCCAATTTCGAGGCCTGAGCCATATTTTGTAGCCAAATTTTGGCTCTCTGCACGTATTCGCACTTTGAAATTACGACTTTTTATACCTAACATATACCAAGTACTGAAAGCGGCATTTGGTCACATTTGTCCCAAACCTCCCAGCAGTTTTCAAAATATCCCAAACATCCCAATTTCGAGGACTGAGCCATGTTTTGGAGCCAAATTCTGGCTCTCTGCACGTATCCGCAGTTTGAAATTACGACTTTTTTATACCCAACATATACCAAGTACTGAAAGCGGCATTTGGTCACATTTGTCTCAATCCTTCTTGCAGTTTTCAAAATATCTCAAACATCCCAATTTCGAGGCCTGATCCATATTTTGGAGCCAAATTCTAGCTCTCTGCACGTATTCGTAGTTTTAAATTGCGACTTTTTTATACCCAACATATGCCAAGTACTGAAATCGGCGTTTTCTCAAATTTGTCCCAATTCCCCCTGCAGTTTTCAAAATATCCCAAACATCTAAATTTCGAGGCCCGAGCCATATTTTGGAGCCAAATTCTGGCTCTCTGCACGTATTCGCAGTTTTAAATTACGACTTTTTTATACCCAACATATGCGAAGTACTGAAATGTTTGGTGACATTTGTCCCAAACCCCCCAGCAATTTTCAAAATATCCTAAACATCCCAATTTCGAGGCCTGAGCCATATTTTGGAGCCAAATTCTGGCTCTCTGAACGAATTCGTATTTTGAAATTACGACTTTTTTATACCCAACATATGCGAAGTACTGAAATGTTTGGTGACATTTGTCCCAAACCCCCCTGCAGTTTTCAAAATATCCCAAACATCCCAATTTCGAGGCCAGAGCCATATTTTGGAGCCAAATTCTGGCTCTCTGAACGAATTCGTATTTTGAAATTACGACTTTTTTATACCCAACATATGCGAAGTACTGAAATGTTTGGTGACATTTGTCCCAAACCCCCCTGCAGTTTTCAAAATATCTCAAACATCCCAATTTCGAGGCCTGAGCCATATTTTGGAGCCAAATTCTCGCTCTATGCAAGTATACGCAGTTTGAAATTATGACTTTTTATACCCAGCATATGTCAAGTCCTGATAGCGGCAGTGAGTCACATTTTGCACAAACTCCCCTGCAGTTTTCAAAATATCACAAATATCCTAATTTCGAGGCCTGAGCCATATTTTGGAGCCAAATTCTCGCTCTCAGCACGTATTCGCATTTTGAAATTACGATTTTATATACCCAACATATGCCAAGTACTGAAAGGGGCGTTTTGTCACATTTGTCCCAAACCTCCCTGCAGTTTACAAAATATCCCAAACATCCCAATTTCGAGGCCTGAGCCATATTTTGGAGCCAAATTCAAGCTCTTTGCACGTATTCGCAGTTTGAAATTACGACTTTTTATACCCAACATATGCCAAGTACTGAAAGCGGCGTTTGGTTACATCTGTCCCAAACCCCCCAGCAGTTTTCAAAATATCTCAAACATCGCAATTTCGAGGCCTGAGCCATATTTTGGAGCCAAATTCTGGCTCTATGCACGTATTCGAGGCTTGAAATTACGATATTTTATACCCAACATATGCCAAGTCCTGAAACCGGCAGTGAGTCACATTTTGCACAAACTTCCTTCCAGTTTTCGAAATATCCCAAATATCCCAATTTCGAGGCCTGAGCAATATTTTCGAGCCAAATTCTGGCTCTCTGCACGTATTCGCAGTTTGAAATTACGACTTTTTATACCCAACATATGCCAAGTACTGAAAGCAGCAGTGAGTCACATTTTGCACAAACTCCCCTGCAGTTTTCAAAATATCCCAAACATCCCACTTTCGAGGCCTGAGCCATATTTTGGAGCCAAATTCAAGCTCTCTGCACGTATTCGCAGTTTGAAATTACAACTTTTTATACGCAACATATGCCAAGTTCTGAAAGCGGCGTTTCGTCTGTTTGGTCCCAAACCCCCCTGCAGTTTTCAAAATATCCCAAACATCCCAATTTCGAGGACAGAGCAATATTTTTCAGCCAAATTCTGGCTCTATGCACGTATTCGCAGTTTGAAATTACGACTTTTTATACCCAACATATGCCAAGTCCTGAAAGCGGCAGTGAGTCAAATTTTGTACAAACTCCCCTGCAGTTTTCGAAATATCCCAAATATCCCAATATCGAGGCCTGAGCCATATTATGGAGCCAAATTCTGGCTCTCTCCAAGTATTCGCAGTTTAATATTACGATTTTATACCCAACATATGCCAAGTACTGAAAGCGGCAGTGAGTCACATTTTGCACAAACTCCCCTGTAGTTTTCGAAATATCCCAAACATCCCAATTTCGAGGCATGAGCCTTATTTTGGAGCCAAATTCTGGCTCTATGCACGTATTCGCGGTTTGAAATTACGATATTTTATACCCAACATATGCCAAGTCCTGAAAGCGGCAGTGAGACACATTTCACACAAACTGCACTGCAGTTTTCAAAATATCCCAAATATCCCAATTTCGAGGCCTGAGCAATATTTGGGAGCCAAATTCTGGCTCTCTGCACGTATTCACAGTTTGAAATTACGACTTTTTTATGCCCAACATATGCCACGTACTGAAAGCGGTGTTTGGTCACATTTGTCCCAAACCCCCCCCCCCCCCCTGCAGTTTTCAAAATATCCCAAACATCCCAATTTCGAGGCCTGAGCAATATTATGGAGCCAAATTCTGGCTCTATGCACGTATTCGCGGTTTGAAATTACGATATTTTATACATAACATATGCCAAGCCCTGAAAGCGGCAGTGAGTCACATTTCACACAAACTCCCCTGCAGTTTTCGAAATATCCCAAATATCCCAATTTTGAGGCCTGATCCATATTTTGGAGCAAAATTCTGGCTCTCTGCACGTATTCGCAGTTTGAAATTATGAATTTATATACCCAACATATGCCAAGTACTGAAAGCGGCGTTTCGTCACTTTTGTCCCAAACCTCCCTGCAGTTTCAAAATATCCCAAACATCCCAATTTCGAGGCCTGAGCCATATTTTGGAGCCAAATTCTGGCTCTATGCATGTATTCGCGGTTTGAAATTACGACATTTTATGCCCAACATATGCCAAGTCCTGAAAGCGGCAGTGAGTCACATTTCACACAAACTGCACTGCAGTTTTCAAAATATCCCAAATATCCCAATTTCGAGGCCTGAGCAATATTTGGGAGCCAAATTCTGGCTCTCTGCACGTATTCGCAGATTGAAATTACGACTTTATATACCCAACATATGCCAAGTACTGTAAGCGACGTTTGGTCATATTTACCTGGTTGATACCTGGTTGATGGGGTTCTGGGAGTCTTCTACTCCCCAAGCCCGGCCCGAGGCCAGGCTCGACTTGTGAGAGTCTGGTCCACCAGGCTGTTGCTTGTAGCGGCCCGCAGGCCCACATACCCACCACAGCCCGGCTGGTCCGGCACTCCTTGGAGGAATAAATCTAGTTTACTCTTGAAAATGTCCACGGTTGTTCCGGCAATATTTCTTATGCTTGCTGGGAGGACGTTGAACAACCGCGGACCTCTGATGTTTATACAGTGTTCTCTGATTGTGCCTATGGCACCTCCGCTCTTCATTGGTTCTATTCTACATTTTCTTCCATGTCGTTCACTCCAGTACGTTGTTATTTTACTGTGTAGATTTGGTACTTGGCCCTCCAGTATCTTCCAGGTGTATATTATTTGATATCTCTCTCGTCTTCTTTCTAGTGAGTACATTTGGAGGGCTTTGAGACGATCCCAATAATTTAGGTGCTTTATTGCGTCTATGCGTGCCGTATATGTTCTCTGTATTTCCTCTATTTCAGCAATCTCTCCTGCTTTGAAGGGGGAAGTGAGTACTGAGCAGTACTCAAGACGGGACAACACAAGTGCCTTGAAGAGCACAACCATTGTGATGGGATCCCTGGATTTGAAAGTTCTCGTAATCCATCCTATCATTTTTCTGGCTGTCGCAATATTTGCTTGGTTATGCTCCCCAAACGTTAGGTCGTCAGACATTATTATTCCCAAATCCTTTACATGCTGTTTTCCTACTATGGGTACATTTGATTGTGTTTTGTACTCTGTATTATGTTTAAGGTCCTCATTTTTACCGTACCTGAGTACCTGGAATTTATCACTGTTAAACATCATGTTATTTTCTGATGCCCAGTCGAAAACTTTATTAATATCAGCTTGAAGTTTTTCAATGTCCTCAGCCGAGGTAATTTTCATACTGATTTTTGTGTCATCTGCAAAGGATGATACGAAGCTGTGACTTGTATTTTTGTCTATATCTGATATGAGAATAAGGAAAAGCAGTGGTGCAAGGACTGTACCCTGAGGTACAGAGCTTTTCACTGCACTTGAACTAGATTTTATATGGTTGACAGTTACTCGCCGAGTCCTGTTTGACAGAAAACTGAGTATCCAGCGTCCTACTTTACCGGTTATTCCCATTGACTTCATTTTGTGTGCTATCACGCCATGGTCACATTTATCGAAGGCCTTTGCGAAGTCCGTGTATATCACATCAGCATTCTGTTTCTCTTCTAATGCCTCAGTGACTTTGTCGTAGTGCTCAAGTAGCTGTGAGAGGCACGATCTTCCCGCTCGAAATCCATGTTGGCCTGGGTTATGAAGGTCATTGGTCTCCATGAAATTGGTGACCTGACTCCTAATCACTCTCTCAAAAACTTTTATGATGTGCGATGTTAGTGCAACTGGTCTATAATTTTTTGCCAATGCTTTGCTCCCTCCCTTGTGTAGAGGGGCTATGTCTGCTACTTTAAGTGCATCTGGTATCTCCCCCGTGTCCAAGCTCTTCCTCCACACTATACTGAGTGCCTGTGCTACCGGCACTTTGCATTTCTTTATAAATATTATAAGTATTTCCTCTATTTCAGCAATCTCTCCTGCTTTGAAGGGGGAAGTGAGTACTGAGCAGTACTCAAGACGGGACAACACAAGTGCCTTGAAGAGCACAACCATTGTGATGGGATCCCTGGATTTGAAAGTTCTCGTAATCCATCCTATCATTTTTCTGGCTGTCGCAATATTTGCTTGGTTATGCTCCCCAAACGTTAGGTCGTCAGACATTATTATTCCCAAATCCTTTACATGCTGTTTTCCTACTATGTTATTGTTTGTTTCCTACTATGTTATTGTTTTCCTACTATGTTATTTTCTGATGCCTGATGCCTTTTCTGATTTTCTGATATTGTTTGTTTCCTACTATGTTATTGTTTTCCTACTATGTTATTTTCTGATGCCCAGTCGAAAACTTTATTAATATCAGCTTGAAGTTTTTCAATGTCCTCAGCCGAGGTAATTTTCATACTGATTTTTGTGTCATCTGCAAAGGATGATACGAAGCTGTGACTTGTATTTTTGTCTATATCTGATATGAGAATAAGGAAAAGCAGTGGTGCAAGGACTGTACCCTGAGGTACAGAGCTTTTCACTGCACTTGGACTAGATTTTATATGGTTGACAGTTACTCGCTGAGTCCTGTTTGACAGAAAACTGAGTATCCAGCGTCCTACTTTACCGGTTATTCCCATTGACTTCATTTTGTGTGCTATCACGTTATGGTCACATTTATCGAAGGCCTTTGCGAAGTCCGTGTATATCACATCAGCATTCTGTTTCTCTTCTAATGCCTCAGTGACTTTGTCGTAGTGCTCAAGTAGCTGTGAGAGGCACGATCTTCCCGCTCGAAATCCATGTTGGCCTGGGTTATGAAGGTCATTGGTCTCCATGAAATTGGTGACCTGACTCCTAATCACTCTCTCAAAAACTTTTATGATGTGCGATGTTAGTGCAACTGGTCTATAATTTTTTGCCAATGCTTTGCTCCCTCCCTTGTGTAGAGGGGCTATGTCTGCTACTTTATGTGCATCTGGTATCTCCCCCGTGTCCAAGCTCTTCCTCCACACTATACTGAGTGCCTGTGCTACCGGCACTTTGCATTTCTTTATAAATATTGAATTCCATGAGTCTGGACCTGGGGCCGAGTGCATGGGCCCAGTGCATTTGTCCCAAACCTCACTGCAGTTTTCAAAATATCCCAAACATCCCAATTTCGACGCCTGAGCCATATTTTGGAGCCAAATTCTGGCTCTCTGCACGTATTCGCAGTTTGAAATTACGACTATTTATTCAAACATATGCCAAGTCCTGAAAGCGGCAGTGAGTCACATTTTGCACAAACTCCCTTGCAGTTTTCGAAATATCCCAAGTATCTCAATTTCGACACCTGAGCCATATTTTGGAGCCAAATTCAAGCACTCTGCACGTATTCGCAGTTTGAAATTAGGACTTTTTATACCCAACATATGCAAAGTTCTGAAAGCGGCTTTTGGTCAAATTTGTCCCAAACCCCCCTGCAGTTTTCAAAATATCCCAAATATCCCAATTTCGAGACCTGAGCCATATTTTGGGCCAAACTCTGGCTCTCTGCACGTATTCGCAGTTTGAAATTACGAATTTTTTATACCCAATATATGCCAAGTACTGAAAGCGGCGTTTGGTAACATTTGTCCCAAACCCCCCTGCAGTTTTCAAAATATCCCAAACATCCCAATTTCGAGGCCTGAGCCATATTTTGGAGCCAAATTCTGGCTCTATGCACGTATTCGCGGTTTGAAATTACGACATTTTATACCCAACAAATGCCAAGTCTTAAAAGCGGCAGAGAGTCACATTTCGCACAAACTCCCCTGCAGTTTTCGAAATATACCAAATATCCCAATTTCGAGGCCTGAGCCAAATTTTGGAGCCAAATTCTGGCTCTATGCACGTATTCGTGGTTTGAAATTACGACATTTTATACCCAACATATGCCAAGCCCTGAAAGCGGCAGTGAGTCACATTTCGCACAAACTCCACTGCATTTTTCGAAATATACTAAATATCCCTATTTTGAGGCCTGAGCCATATTTTGGAGCCAAATTCTGGCTCTCTGCACGTATACACAGTTTGAAATTACGACTTTTTTATACCCAACATATGCCAAGTACTGAAAGTGGCGTTTGGTCACATTTGTCCCAAACCTCCGTGCAGTTTTCAAAATATCCCAAACATCCCAATTTCGAGGCATGAGCCATATTTTGGAGCCAAATTCTGGCTCTATGCACGTATTCGCAGTTTGATATTACGATTTTTATACCCAACATATGCCAAGTACTGAAAGCGGCAGTGAGTCACATTTTGCACAAACTCCCCTGCAGTTTTCGAAATATCCCAAATATCCTAATTTCGAGGCCTGAGCTATATTTTGGAGCCAAATTCTGGCTCTCTGCACGTATTCGCAGTTTGAAACTACAACTTTTTTATACCCAACATATGCCAAGTACTGAAAGCGGCGTTTGGTTACATTTGTCCCAAACCTCCCTGCAGTTTTCAAAATATCCCAAACATCACAATATCGAGGCCTCAGCCATATTTTGGAGCCAAATTCTGGCTCTCTGCACGTATTCGCAGTTCGATATTACGATTTTTATACCCAACATATGCCAAGTACTGAAAGCGGCAGTGAGTCACATTTTGCAAAAACTCCCCTGCAATTTTCGAAATATCATAAATATCCCAATTTTGAGGCCTGAGCCATATTTTTGAGCCAAATTCTGGCTCTCTGCACGTATTCGCAAACTCCCCAGCAGTTTTCGAAATATCCCAAACATCCCAATTTCGAGGCCTGAGCCATATTTTGGAGCCAAATTCTGGCTCTCTGCACGTATTCGCAGTTTGATATTACGATTTTTATACCCAACATATGCCAAGTACTGAAAGCGCCAGTGAGTCACATTTTGCACAAATTCCCCTGCAGTTTTCGAAATACCCCAAAAATCCCAATTTCGAGGCGAGAGCCATATTTTGGAGCCAAACTCAGGCTCTCTGCACGTATTCACAGTTTGAAATTACGACTTTTTTATACCCAACATATGTCAAGTACTGAAAGCGGCAGTGAGTCACATTTCGCACAAACTCCCCTGCAGTTTTCGAAATATCCCAAATATCCCAATTTCGAGGCTTGAGCAATATTTTGGAGCCAAATTCTGGCTCATTGTACGTATTCGCAGTTTGAAATTACAACTTTTTTTATGCCCAACATATGCCAAGTACTGAATGCGGCGTTTGGTCACATTTTTCCCAAACCGTCCGTGCAGTTTTCAAAAAATCCCAAACATCCCAATTTCAAGGACTGAGCAATATTTTGGAGCCAAATTCTGGCTCTATGCACGTATTCGCAGTTTGAAATTACGAATTTTTATACCCAACATATGCCAAGTCATGAAAGCGGCAGTGAGTCACATTTTGCACAAACTCCCCTGCAGTTTTCGAAATATCCCAAACATCCCAATTTCGAGGTGTGAGCCATATTTTTGAGCCAAACTCTGGCTCTCTGCACGTATTCGCAGTTTGAAATTACGACTTTTTTATACCCAACGTATGCCAAGTACTGAAAGCGGCGTTTGGTCACATTTGTCCCAAACCCCCCTGCAGTTTTCAAAATATCCCAAACATCCCAATTTTGAGGCCTGAGCCATATTTTGGAGCCAAATTCTGGCTCTCTGCACGTATTCGCAGTATGAAATTACGACTTTTTATACCCAACATATGCCAAATACTGAAAGCAGCAGTGAGTCACATTTTGCTCAAACTCCCCTGCAGTTTTCAAAATATCCCAAACATCCCACTTTCAAGGCCTGAGCCATATTTTGGAGCCAAATTCAAGCTCTCTGCACGTATTCGCAGTTTGAAATTCCTACTTTTTATAACCAACATATGCCAAGTTCTGTAAGCAGCGTTTGGTCATATTTGTCCCAAACCCCCCCTGCAGTTTCCAAAATATCCCAAACTACCCAATTTCGAGGACAGCAATATTTTGGAGCCAAATTCTGGCTCTATGCACGTATTCGCAGTATGAAATTACGAATTTTTTATACCCAACATATGCCAAGTGTTGAAAGCGGCGTTTGGCTATATTTGTCCCAAACCTCCCATCAGTTTTCAAAATATCCCAAACATCCCAATTTTGAGGCCTGAGCCATATTTTGGAGCCTAATTCTGGCTCTATGCACGTATTCGCGGTTTGAAATTACGACATTTTATACCCAACATATGCCAAGTCTTGAAAGCGGCAGTGAGTCACATTTCGCACAAACTCCCCTGCAGTTTTCGAAATATCCCAAATATCCTAATTTCGAGGACTGAGCCATATTTTGGAGCCAAATGCTGGCTCTCTGCACGTATTCGCAGTTTGAAATTACGACTTTTTTATGCCCAACATATGCCAAGTACTGAACGCGGCATTTGGTCACATTTGTCCCAATCCCCCCACTGTAGTTTTCAAAATATCCCAAACATCCCTATTTCGAGGCCTGAGCCAAATTTTGGAGCCAAATTCTGGCTCTATGCATGTATTCGTGGTTTGAAATGACGACATTTTATACCCAACATATGCCAAGCCCTGAAAGCGGCAGTGAGTCACATTTCGCACAAACTCCCCTGCAGTTTTCGAAATATCCCAAATATCCCAATTTCGAGGACTGAGCCATATTTTGGAGCCAAATTCTGGCTCTCTGCACGTATACGCAGTATGAAACTACGACTTTTTTATACCCAACATATGCCAAGTACTGAAAGCGGCGTTTAGTTACATTTGTCCCAAACCTCCCTGCAGTTTTCAAAATATCCCAAACATCACAATATCGAGGCCTCATCCATATTTTGGAGCCAAATTCTGGCTCTCTGCACGTATTCGCAGTTTGATATTAGGATTTTTATACCCAACATATGCCAAGTACTGAAAGCGGCAGTGAGTCACATTTTGCACAAACTCCCCTGCAATTTTCGAAATATCATAAATATCCCAATTTTGAGGCCTGAGCCATATTTTTGAGCCAAATTCTGGCTCTCTGCACGTATTCGCAGTTTGAAATTACGACTTTTTTATACCCAATTTATGCCAAGTACTGAAAGCGGCGTTTGGTAACCTTTGTCCCAACCCCTCCTGCAGTTTTCAAAATATCTCAAACATCGCAATTTCGAGGCCTGAGCCATATTTTGGAGCCAAATTCTGGCTCTATGCACGTATTCGAGGCTTGAAATTACGATATTTTATACCCAACATATGCCAAGTCCTGAAACCGGCAGTGAGTCACATTTCGCACAAACTCCCCTGCAGTTTTCGAAATATCCCAAATATCCAAATTTCGAGGCCTGAGCCATATTTTGGAGCCAAATTCTGGCTCTATGCACGTATTCGCAGATTGAAATTACGAATTTTTATACCCAACATATGCCAATTCCTGAAAGCGGCAGTAAGTCACATTTTGCACAAACTTCCTTCCAGTTTTCGAAATATCCCAAATATCCCAATTTCGAGGCCTGAGCAATATTTTCGAGCCAAATTCTGGCTCTCTGCACGTATTCGCAGTTTGAAATTACGACTTTTTATAACCAACATATGCCAAGTACTGAAAGCAGCAGTGAGTCACATTTTGCACAAACTCCCCTGCAGTTTTCAAAATATCCCAAACATCCCACTTTCGAGGCCTGAGCCATATTTTGGAGCCAAATTCAAGCTCTCTGCACGTATTCGCAGTTTGAAATTACAACTTTTTATACGCAACATATGCCAAGTTCTGAAAGCGGCGTTTCGTCTCTTTGGTCCCAAACCCCCCTGCAGTTTTCAAAATATCCCAAACATCCCAATTTCGAGGACAGAGCAATATTTTTCAGCCAAATTCTGGCTCTATGCACGTATTCGCAGTTTGAAATTACGAATTTTTATACCCAACATATGCCAAGTCCTGAAAGCGGCAGTGAGTCAAATTTTGTACAAACTCCCCTGCAGTTTTCGAAATATCCCAAATATCCCAATATCGAGGCGTGAGCCATATTATGGAGCCAAATTCTGGCTCTCTCCAAGTATTCGCAGTTTAATATTACGATTTTATACCCAACATATGCCAAGTACTGAAAGCGGCGTTTGGTTACATTTGTCCCAAACCTCCCTGCAGTTTTCAAAATATCCCAAACATCACAATATCGAGGCCTCATCCATATTTTGGAGCCAAATTCTGGCTCTCTGCACGTATTCGCAGTTTGATATTAGGATTTTTATACCCAACATATGCCAAGTCCTGAAAGCGGCAGTGAGTCAAATTTTGTACAAACTCCCCTGCAGTTTTCGAAATATCCCAAATATCCCAATATCGAGGCGTGAGCCATATTATGGAGCCAAATTCTGGCTCTCTCCAAGTATTCGCAGTTTAATATTACGATTTTATACCCAACATATGCCAAGTACTGAAAACGGCAGTGAGTAACATTTTGCACAAACTCCCCTGTAGTTTTCGAAATATCCCAAACATCCCAATTTCGAGGCCTGAGCCTTATTTTGGAGCCAAACTCTGGCTCTCTCCACGTGTTCGCAGTTTGAAATTACGACATTTTATACCCAACATATGCCAAGTCTTGAAAGCGGCAGAGAGTCACATTTCGCACAAACTCCCCTGCAGTTTTCGAAATATCCCAAATATCCCAATTTCGAGGACTGAGCCATATTTTGGAGCCAAATGCTGGCTCTCTGCACGTATTCGCTGTTTGAAATTACGACTTTTTTATGCCCAACATATGCCAAGTACTAAACGCGGCGTTTGGTCACATTTGTCCCCAACCCCCCCCCCCCCCTGTGGTTTTCAAAATATCCCAAACATCCCTATTTCGAGGCCTGAGCCAAATTTTGGAGCCAAATTCTGGCTCTATGCACGTATTCGTGGTTTGAAATTACGACATTTTATACCCAACATATGCCAAGCCCTGAAAGCGGCAGTGAGTCACATTTCGCACAAACTCCACTGCATTTTTCGAAATATACTAAATATCCCTATTTTGAGGCCTGAGCCATATTTTGGAGCCAAATTCTGGCTCTCTGCACGTATACACAGTTTGAAATTACGACTTTTTTATACCCAACATATGCCAAGTACTGAAAGTGGCGTTTGGTCACATTTGTCCCAAACCTCCCTGCAGTTTTCAAAATATCCCAAACATCCCAATTTCGGGGCATGAGCCATATTTTGGAGCCAAATTCTGGCTCTATGCACGTATTCGCAGTTTGATATTACGATTTTTATACCCAACATATGCCAAGTACTGAAAGCGGCAGTGAGTCACATTTTGCACAAACTCCCCTGCAGTTTTCGAAATATCCCATATATCCTAATTTCGAGGCCTGAGCTATATTTTGGAGCCAAATTCTGGCTCTCTGCACGTATTCGCAGTTTGAAACTACAACTTTTTTATACCCAACATATGCCAAGTACTGAAAGCGGCGTTTGGTTACATTTGTCCCAAACCTCCCTGCAGTTTTCAAAATATCCCAAACATCACAATATCGAGGCCTCAGCCATATTTTGGAGCCAAATTCTGGCTCTCTGCACGTATTCGCAGTTTGATATTACGATTTTTATACCCAACATATGCCAAGTACTGAAAGCGGCAGTGAGTCACATTTTGCAAAAACTCCCCTGCAATTTTCGAAATATCATAAATATCCCAATTTTGAGGCCTGAGCCATATTTTTGAGCCAAATTCTGGCTCTCTGCACGTATTCGCAAACTCCCCCAGCAGTTTTTGAAATATCCCAAACATCCCAATTTCGAGGCCTGAGCCATATTTTGGAGCCAAATTCTGGCTCTATGCACGTATTCGAGGTTTGAAATTACGATATTTTATACCCAACATATGCCAAGCCCTGAAAGCGGCAGTGAGTCACATTTCGCACAAACTCCACTGCATTTTTCGAAATATACTAAATATCCCTATTTTGAGGCCTGAGCCATATTTTGGAGCCAAATTCTGGCTCTCTGCACGTATACACAGTTTGAAATTACGACTTTTTATACCCAACATATGCCAAGTACTGAAAGTGGCGTTTGGTCACATTTGTCCCAAACCTCCCTGCAGTTTTCAAAATATCCCAAACATCCCAATTTCGCGGCATGAGCCATATTTTGGAGTCAAATTCTGGCTCTATGCACGTATTCGCAGATTAAAATTACGATTTTTATACCCAACATATGCCAAGTCCTGAAAGCGGCAGTGAGTCACATTTCCCACAAACTCCCCTGCAGTTTTCGAAATATCCCAAATATCCCAATTTTGAGGCCTGAGCCATATTTTGGAGCCAAATTCTGGCTCTCTGCACGTATTCGCAGTATGAAATTACGACTTTTTATACCCAACATATGCCAAATACTGAAAGCGGCAGTGAGTCACATTTTGCTCAAACTCCCCTGCAGTTTTCAAAATATCCCAAACATCCCACTTGCATGGCCTGAGCCATATTTTGGAGCCAAATTCAAGCTCTCTGCACGTATTCGCAGTTTGAAATTATGACTTTTTATACCCAACATATGTCAAGTTCTGTAAGCAGCGTTTGGTCATATTTGTCCCAAACCCCCCTGCAGTTTTCAAAATATCCCAAACTACCCAATTTCGAGGACTGAGCAATATTTTGGTGCCAAATTCTGGCTCTATGCACGTATTCGCAGTTTGAAATTACGACTTTTTATACCCAACATATGCCAAGTGTTGAAAGTGGCGTTTGGTTATATTTGTCCCAAACCTCCCTGCAGTTTTCAAAATATCCCAAACATCACAATATCGAGGCCTGAGCCATATTTTGGAGCCAAATTCTGGCTCTCTGCACGTATTCGCAGTATGAAATTACGAATTTTTTATACCCAACATATGCCAAGTACTGAAAGCGGCGTTTGGTAACATTTGTCCCAAACCTCCCAGCAGTTTTCAAAATATCCCAAACATCACATATCAAGGCCTGAGCCATATTTTGGAGCCAAATTCTGGCTCTCTGCACGTATTCGCAGTTTAATATTACGATTTTTATACCCAACATATGCCAAGTACTGAAAGGGGCAGTGAGTCACATTTTGCACAAACTCCCATGCAGTTTTCGAAATATCCCAAAAATCCCAATTTCGAGGTGTGAGCCATATTTTTGAGCCAAACTCTGGCTCTCTGCACGTATTCGCAGTTTGAAATTACGACTTTTTTATACCCAACGTATGCCAAGTACTGAAAGCGGCGTTTGGTCACATTTGTCCCAAACCCCCCTGCAGTTTTCAAAATATCCCAAACATCCCAATTTTGAGGCCTGAGCCATATTTTGGAGCCAAATTCTGGCTCTCTGCACGTATTCGCAGTATGAAATTACGACTTTTTATACCCAACATATGCCAAATACTGAAAGCGGCAGTGAGTCAAATTTTGCTCAAACTCCCCTGCAGTTTTCAAAATATCCCAACCAGCCCACTTTCAAGGCCTGAGCCAAATTTTGGAGCCAAATTCAAGCTCTCTGCACGTATTCGCAGTTTGAAATTCCTACTTTTTATAACCAACATATGCCAAGTTCTGTAAGCAGCGTTTGGTCATATTTGTCCCAAACCCCCCTGCAGTTTTCAAAATATCCCAAACTACCCAATTTCGAGGACTGAGCAATATTTTGGAGCCAAATTCTGGCTCTATGCACGTATTCGCAGTATGAAATTACAAATTTTTTATACCCAACATATGCCAAGTGTTGAAAGCGGCGTTTGGTTATATTTGTCCCAAACCTCCCAGCAGTTTTCAAAATATCCCAAATATCCCAATTTCGAGGACTGAGCCATATTTTGGAGCCAAATGCTGGCTCTCTGCACGTATTCGCAGTTTGAAATTACGACTTTTTTATGCCTAACATATGCCAAGTACTGAACGCGGCATTTGGTCACATTTGTCCCAATCCCCCCACTGTAGTTTTCAAAATATCCCAAACATCCCTATTTCGAGCCCTGAGCCAAATTTTGGAGCCAAATGCTGGCTCTCGGCACGTATTCGCAGTTTGATATTAGGATTTTTATACCCAACATATGCCAAGTACTGAAAGCGGCAGTAAGTCACATTTTGCACAAACTCCCCTGCAATTTTCGAAATATCATAAATATCCCAATTTTGAGGCCTGAGCCATATTTTTGAGCTAAATTCTGGCTCTCTGCACGTATTCGCAGTTTGAAATTACGACTTTTTTATACCCAATTTATGCCAAGTACTGAAAGCGGCGTTTGGTAACCTTTGTCCCAAACACTCCTGCAGTTTTCAAAATATCTCAAACATCGCAATTTCGAGGCCTGAGCCATATTTTGGAGCCAAATTCTGGCTCTATGCACGTATTCGAGGCTTGAAATTACGATATTTTATACCCAACATATGCCAAGTCCTGAAACCGGCAGTGAGTCACATTTCGCACAAACTCCCCTGCAGTTTTCGAAATATCCCAAATATCCAAATTTCGAGGCCTGAGCCATATTTTGGAGCCAAATTCTGGCTCTATGCACGTATTCGCAGATTGAAATTACGACTTTTTATACCCAACATATGCCAATTCCTGAAAGCGGCAGTAAGTCACATTTTGCACAAACTTCCTTCCAGTTTTCGAAATATCCCAAATATCCCAATTTCGAGGCCTGAGCAATATTTTCGAGCCAAATTCTGGCTCTCTGCACGTATTCGCAGTTTGAAATTACGACTTTTTATACCCAACATATGCCAAGTACTGAAAGCAGCAGTGAGTCACATTTTGCACAAACTCCCCTGCAGTTTTCAAAATATCCCAAACATCCCACTTTCGAGGCCTGAGCCATATTTTGGAGCCAAATTCAAGCTCTCTGCACGTATTCGCAGTTTGAAATTACAACTTTTTATACGCAACATATGCCAAGTTCTGAAAGCGGCGTTTCGTCTCTTTGGTCCCAAACCCCCCTGCAGTTTTCAAAATATCCCAAACATCCCAATTTCGAGGACAGAGCAATATTTTTCAGCCAAATTCTGGCTTTATGCACGTATTCGCAGTTTGAAATTACGACTTTTTATACCCAACATATGCCAAGTCCTAAAAGCGGCAGAGTCAAATTTTGTACAAACTCCCCTGCAGTTTTCGAAATATCCCAAATATCCCAATATCGAGGCCTGAGCCATATTATGGAGCCAAATTCTGGCTCTCTCCAAGTATTCGCAGTTTAATATTACGATTTTATACCCAACATATGCCAAGTACTGAAAGCGGCAGTGAGTCACATTTTGCACAAACTCCCCTGTAGTTTTCGAAATATCCCAAACATCCCAATTTCGAGGCCTGAGCCTTATTTTGGAGCCAAATTCTGGCTCTATGCATGTATTCGCGGTTTGAAATTACGATATTTTATACCCAACATATGCCAAGTCCTGAAAGCGGCAGTGAGACACATTTCACACAAACTGCACTGCAGTTTTCAAAATATCCCAAATATCCCAATTTCGAGGCCTGAGCAATATTTGGGAGCCAAATTCTGGCTCTCTGCAAGTATTCACAGTTTGAAATTACGACTTTTTTATGCCCAACATATGCCACGTACTGAAAGCGGTGTTTGGTCACATTTGTCCCAAACCCCCCCCCCCCTGCAGTTTTCAAAATATCCCAAACATCCCAATTTCGAGGCCTGAGCAATATTATGGAGCCAAATTCTGGCTCTATGCACGTATTCGCGGTTTGAAATTACGATATTTTATACATAACATATGCCAAGCCCTGAAAGCGGCAGTGAGTCACATTTCACACAAACTCCCCTGCAGTTTTCGAAATATCCCATATATCCCAATTTTGAGGCCTGATCCATATTTTGGAGCAAAATTCTGGCTCTCTGCACGTATTCGCAGTTTGAAATTACGTCTTTATATACCCAACATATGCCAAGTACTGAAAGTGGCGTTTGGTTACATTTGTCCCAAACCTCCCTGCAGTTTCAAAATATCCCAAACATCCCAATTTCGAGGCCTGAGCCATATTTTGGAGCCAAATTCTGGCTCTATGCATGTATTCGCGGTTTGAAATTACGACATTTTATGCCCAACATATGCCAAGTCCTGAAAGCGGCAGTGAGTCACATTTCACACAAACTGCACTGCAGTTTTCAAAATATCCCAAATATCCCTATTTCGAGGCCTGAGCAATATTTGGGAGCCAAATTCTGGCTCTCTGCACGTATTCGCAGATTGAAATTACGACTTTATATACCCAACATATGCCAAGTACTGTAAGCGACGTTTGGTCATATTTGTCCCAAACCTCACTGCAGTTTTCAAAGTATCTCAAACATCCCAATTTCGACGCCTGAGCCATATTTTGGAGCCAAATTCTGGCTCTCTGCACGTATTCGCAGTTTGAAATTACGACTATTTATCCAAACATATGCCAAGTCCTGAAAGCGGCAGTAAGTCACATTTTGCACAAACTCCCTTGCAGTTTTCGAAATATAACAAATATCTCAATTTCGACACCTGAGCCATATTTTGGAGCCAAATTCAAGCACTCTGCACGTATTCGCAGTTTGAAATTAGGACTTTTTATACCCAACATATGCAAAGTTCTGAAAGCGGCTTTTGGTCAAATTTGTCCCAAACCCCCCTGCAGTTTTCAAAATATCCCAAATATCCCAATTTCGAGACCTGAGCCATATTTTGGGCCAAACTCTGGCTCTCTGCACGTATTTGCAGTTTGAAATTACGATTTTTTTATACCCAATATATGCCAAGTACTGAAAGCGGCGTTTGGTAACATTTGTCCCAAACCCCCCTGCAGTTTTCAAAATATCCCAAACATCCCAATTTCGAGGCCTGAGCCATATTTTGGAGCCAAATTCTGGCTCTATGCACGTATTCGCGGTTTGAAATTACGACATTTTATACCCAACATATGCCAAGTCTTGAAAGCGGCAGTGAGTCACATTTCGCACAAACTCCCCTGCAGTTTTCGAAATATCCCAAATATCCTAATTTCGAGGACTGAGCCATATTTTGGAGCCAAATGCTGGCTCTCTGCACGTATTCGCAGTTTGAAATTACGACTTTTTTATGCCTAACATATGCCAAGTACTGAACGCGGCATTTGGTCACATTTGTCCCAATCCCCCCACTGTAGTTTTCAAAATATCCCAAACATCCCTATTTCGAGGCCTGAGCCAAATTTTGGAGCCAAATTCTGGCTCTATGCATGTATTCGTGGTTTGAAATGACGACATTTTATACCCAACATATGCCAAGCCCTGAAAGCGGCAGTGAGACACATTTCGCACAAACTCCCCTGCAGTTTTCGAAATATCCCAAATATCCCAATTTCGAGGACTGAGCCATATTTTGGAGCCAAATTCTGGCTCTCTGCACGTATACGCAGTTTGAAACTACGACTTTTTTATACCCAACATATGCCAAGTACTGAAAGCGGCGTTTGGTTACATTTGTCCCAAACCTCCCTGCAGTTTTCAAAATATCCCAAACATCACAATATCGAGGCCTCAGCCATATTTTGGAGCCAAATTCTGGCTCTCTGCACGTATTCGCAGTTTGATATTAGGATTTTTATACCCAACATATGCCAAGTACTGAAAACGCCAGTGAGTCACATTTTGCACAAACTCCCCTGCAATTTTCGAAATATCATAAATATCCCAATTTTGAGGCCTGAGCCATATTTTTGAGCCAAATTCTGGCTCTCTGCACGTATTCGCAGTTTGAAATTACGACTTTTTTATACCCAATTTATGCCAAGTACTGAAAGCGGCGTTTGGTAACCTTTGTCCCAAACCCTCCTGCAGTTTTCAAAATATCTCAAACATCGCAATTTCGAGGCGTGAGCCATATTTTGGAGCCAAATTCTGGCTCTATGCACGTATTCGAGGCTTGAAATTACGATATTTTATACCCAACATATGCCAAGTCCTGAAACCGGCAGTGAGTCACATTTCGCACAAACTCCCCTGCAGTTTTCGAAATATCCCAAATATCCAAATTTCGAGGCCTGAGCCATATTTTGGAGCCAAATTCTGGCTCTATGCACGTATTCGCAGATTGAAATTACGACTTTTTATACCCAACATATGCCAATTCCTGAAAGCGGCAGTAAGTCACATTTTGCACAAACTTCCTTCCAGTTTTCGAAATATCCCAAATATCCCAATTTCGAGGCCTGAGCAATATTTTCGAGCCAAATTCTGGCTCTCTGCACGTATTCGCAGTTTGAAATTACGACTTTTTATACGCAACATATGCCAAGTCCTGAAAGTGGCGTTTGGTTACATTTGTCCCAAACCTCCCTGCAGTTTCAAAATATCCCAAACATCCCAATTTCGAGGCCTGAGCCATATTTTGGAGCCAAATTCTGGCTCTATGCATGTATTCGCGGTTTGAAATTACGACATTTTATGCCCAACATATGCCAAGTCCTGAAAGCGGCAGTGAGTCACATTTCACACAAACTGCACTGCAGTTTTCAAAATATCCCAAATATCCCAATTTCGAGGCCTGAGCAATATTTGGGAGCCAAATTCTGGCTCTCTGCACGTATTCGCAGTTTGAAATTACGACTATTTATTCAAACATATGCCAAGTCCTGAAAGCGGCAGTGAGTCACATTTCACACAAACTGCACTGCAGTTTTCAAAATATCCCAAATATCCCAATTTCGAGGCCTGAGCAATATTTGGGAGCCAAATTCAAGCACTCTGCACGTATTCGCAGTTTGAAATTAGGACTTTTTATACCCAACATATGCCAAGTACTGAAAGCGGCGTTTGGTAACATTTGTCCCAAACCCCCCTGCAGTTTTCAAAATATCCCAAACATCCCAATTTCAAGGCCTGAGCCATATTTTGGAGCCAAATTCTGGCTCTATGCACGTATTCGCGGTTTGAAATTACGACATTTTATACCCAACATATGCCAAGTCTTGAAAGCGGCAGAGAGTCACATTTCGCACAAACTCCCCTGCAGTTTTCGAAATATCCCAAATATCCCAATTTCGAGGACTGAGCCATATTTTGGAGCCAAATTCTGGCTCTATGCACGTATTCGCGGTTTGAAATTACGACATTTTATACCCAACATATGCCAAGCCCTGAAAGCGGCAGTGAGTCACATTTCGCACAAACTCCACTGCATTTTTCGAAATATACTAAATATCCCTATTTTGAGGCCTGAGCCATATTTTGGAGCCATATTTTGGAGCCAAATTCTGGCTCTCTGCACGTATACACAGTTTGAAATTACGATTTTTTTATACCCAACATATGCCAAGTACTGAAAGTGGCGTTTGGTCACATTTGTCCCAAACCTCCCTGCAGTTTTCAAAATATCCCAAACATCCCAATTTCGAGGCATGAGCCATATTTTGGAGCCAAATTCTGGCTCTATGCACGTATTCGCAGTTTGATATTACGATTTTTATACCCAACATATGCCAAGTACTGAAAGCGGCAGTGAGTCACATTTTGCACAAACTCCCCTGCAGTTTTCGAAATATCCCAAATATCCTAATTTCGAGGCCTGAGCTATATTTTGGAGCCAAATTCTGGCTCTCTGCACGTATTCGCAGTTTGAAACTACAACTTTTTTATACCCAACATATGCCAAGTACTGAAAGCGGCGTTTGGTTACATTTGTCCCAAACCTCTTTGCAGTTTTCAAAATATCCCAAACATCACAATATCGAGGCCTCAGCCATATTTTGGAGCCAAATTCTGGCTCTCTGCACGTATTCGCAGTTTGATATTACGATTTTTATACCCAACATATGCCAAGTACTGAAAGCGGCAGAGAGTCACATTTTGCAAAAACTCCCCTGCAATTTTCGAAATATCATAAATATCCCAATTTTGAGGCCTGAGCCATATTTTTGAGCCAAATTCTGGCTCTCTGCACGTATTCCCAAACTCCCCAGCAGTTTTCGAAATATCCCAAACATCCCAATTTCGAGGCCTGAGCCATATTTTGGAGCCAAATTCTGGCTCTATGCACGTATTCGAGGTTTGAAATTACGATATTTTATACCCAACATATGCCAAGCCCTGAAAGCGGCAGTGAGTCACATTTCGCACAAACTCCACTGCATTTTTCGAAATATACTAAATATCCCTATTTTGAGGCCTGAGCCATATTTTGGAGCCAAATTCTGGCTCTCTGCACGTATACACAGTTTGAAATTACGACTTTTTATACCCAACATATGCCAAGTACTGAAAGTGGCGTTTGGTCACATTTGTCCCAAACCTCCCTGCAGTTTTCAAAATATCCCAAACATCCCAATTTCGCGGCATGAGCCATATTTTGGAGCCAAATTCTGGCTCTATGCACGTATTCGCAGTTTGATATTACGATTTTTATACCCAACATATGCCAAGTACTGAAAGCGGCAGTGAGTCACATTTTGCACAAACTCCCCTGCAGTTTTCGAAATATCCCAAATATCCTAATTTCGAGGCCTGAGCTATATTTTGGAGCCAAATTCTGGCTCTCTGCACGTATTCGCAGTTTGAAATTATGAATTTATATACCCAACATATGCCAAGTACTGAAAGCGGCGTTTCGTCACTTTTGTCCCAAACCTCCCTGCAGTTTAGAATATCCCAAACATCCCAATTTCAAGGCCTGAGCCATATTTTGGAGTCAAATTCTGGCTCTATGCACGTATTCGCAGATTAAAATTACGATTTTTATACCCAACATATGCCAAGTCCTGAAAGCGGCAGTGAGTCACATTTCCCACAAACTCCCCTGCAGTTTTCGAAATATCCCAAATATCCCAATTTTGAGGCCTGAGCCATATTTTGGAGCCAAATTCTGGCTCTCTGCACGTATTCGCAGTATGAAATTACGACTTTTTATACCCAACATATGCCAAATACTGAAAGCGGCAGTGAGTCACATTTTGCTCAAACTCCCCTGCAGTTTTCAAAATATCCCAAACATCCCACTTGCATGGCCTGAGCCATATTTTGGAGCCAAATTCAAGCTCTCTGCACGTATTCGCAGTTTGAAATTATGACTTTTTATACCCAACATATGTCAAGTTCTGTAAGCAGCGTTTGGTCATATTTGTCCCAAACCCCCCTGCAGTTTTCAAAATATCCCAAACTACCCAATTTCGAGGACTGAGCAATATTTTGGTGCCAAATTCTGGCTCTATGCACGTATTCGCAGTTTGAAATTACGACTTTTTATACCCAACATATGCCAAGTGTTGAAAGTGGCGTTTGGTTATATTTGTCCCAAACCTCCCTGCAGTTTTCAAAATATCCCAAACATCACAATATCGAGGCCTGAGCCATATTTTGGAGCCAAATTCTGGCCCTCTGCACGTATTCGCAGTTTGATATTACGATTTTTATACCCAACATATGCCAAGTACTGAAAGCGCCAGTGAGTCACATTTTGCACAAATTCCCCTGCAGTTTTCGAAATACCCCAAAAATCCCAATTTCGAGGCGAGAGCCATATTTTGGAGCCAAACTCAGGCTCTCTGCACGTATTCACAGTTTGAAATTACGACTTTTTTATACCCAACATATGTCAAGTACTGAAAGTGGCAGTGAGTCACATTTCGCACAAATTCCCCTGCAGTTTTCGAAATATCACAAATATCCCAATTTCGAGGCTTGAGCAATATTTTGGAGCCAAATTCTGGCTCATTGTACGTATTCGCAGTTTGAAATTACGACCTTTTTTATGCCCAACATATGCCAAGTACTGAATGCGGCGTTTGGTCACATTTTTCCCAAACCGTCCGTGAAGTTTTCAAAATATCCCAAACATCCCAATTTCAAGGACTGAGCAATATTTTGGAGCCAAATTCTGGCTCTATGCACGTATTCGCAGTTTGAAATTACGACTTTTTTATACCCAACGTATGCCAAGTACTGAAAGCGGCGTTTGGTCACATTTGTCCCAAACCCCCCTGCAGTTTTCAAAATATCCCAAACATCCCAATTTTGAGGCCTGAGCCATATTTTGGAGCCAAATTCTGGCTCTCTGCACGTATTCGCAGTATGAAATTACGACTTTTTATACCCAACATATGCCAAATACTGAAAGCGGCAGTGAGTCACATTTTGCTCAAACTCCCCTGCAGTTTTCAAAATATCCCAAACATCCCACTTTCAAGGCCTGAGCCATATTTTGGAGCCAAATTCAAGCTCTCTGCACGTATTCGCAGTTTGAAATTCCTACTTTTTATAACCAACATATGCCAAGTTCTGTAAGCAGCGTTTGGTCATATTTGTCCCAAACCCCCCTGCAGTTTTCAAAATATCCCAAACTACCCAATTTCGAGGACTGAGCAATATTTTGGAGCCAAATTCTGGCTCTATGCACGTATTCGCAGTATGAAATTACGAATTTTTTATACCCAACATATGCCAAGTGTTGAAAGTGGCGTTTGGTTATATTTGTCCCAAACCTCCCAGCAGTTTTCAAAATATCCCAAACATCCCAATTTTGAGGTCTGAGCCATATTTTGGAGCCTAATTCTGGCTCTATGCACGTATTCGCGGTTTGAAATTACGACATTTTATACCCAACATATGCCAAGTCTTGAAAGCGGCAGTGAGTCACATTTCGCACAAACTCCCCTGCAGTTTTCGAAATATCCCAAATATCCCAATTTCGAGGACTGAGCCATATTTTGGAGCCAAATGCTGGCTCTCTGCACGTATTCGCAGTTTGAAATTACGACTTTTTTATGCCTAACATATGCCAAGTACTGAACGCGGCATTTGGTCACATTTGTCCCAATCCCCCCACTGTAGTTTTCAAAATATTCCAAACATCCCTATTTCGAGGCCTGAGCCAAATTTTGGAGCCAAATTCTGGCTCTATGCATGTATTCGTGGTTTGAAATGACGACATATTATACCCAACATATGCCAAGCCCTGAAAGCGGCAGTGAGTCACATTTCGCACAAACTCCCCTGCAGTTTTCGAAATATCCCAAATATCCCAATTTCGAGGACTGAGCCATATTTTGGAGCCAAATTCTGGCTCTCTGCACGTATACGCAGTTTGAAACTACGACTTTTTTATACCCAATATATGTCAAGTACTGAAAGCGGCGTTTGGTTACATTTGTCCCAAACCTCCCTGCAGTTTTCAAAATATCCCAAACATCACAATATCGAGGCCTCAGCCATATTTTGGAGCCAAATTCTGGCTCTCTGCACGTATTCGCAGTTTGATATTACGAATTTTTTATACCCAATATATGCCAAGTACTGAAAGCGGCGTTTGGTAACATTTGTCCCAAACCCCCCCTGCAGTTTTCAAAATATCACAAACTTCCCAATTTCGAGGCCTGAGCCATATTTTGGAGCCAAATTCTGGCTCTATGCACGTATTCGCGGTTTGAAATTACGATATTTTATACCCAACATATGCCAAGTCCTGAAAGCGGCAGTGAGACACATTTCACACAAACTGCACTGCAGTTTTCAAAATATCCCAAATATCCCAATTTCGAGGCCTGAGCAATATTTGGGAGCCAAATTCTGGCTCTCTGCACGTATTCACAGTTTAATATTACGATTTTATACCCAACATATGCCAAGTACTGAAAGCGGCAGTGAGTCACATTTTGCACAAACTCCCCTGCAATTTTCGAAATATCATAAATATCCCAATTTTGAGGCCTGAGCCATATTTTTGAGCCAAATTCTGGCTCTCTGCACGTATTCGCAGTTTGAAATTACGACTTTTTTATACCCAATTTATGCCAAGTACTGAAAGCGCCGTTTGGTAACCTTTGTCCCAAACCCTCCTGCAGTTTTCAAAATATCTCAAGCATCGCAATTTCGAGGCCTGAGCCATATTTTGGAGCCAAATTCTGGCTCTATGCACGTATTCGAGGCTTGAAATTACGATATTTTATACCCAACATATGCCAAGTCCTGAAACCGGCAGTGAGTCACATTTCGCACAAACTCCCCTGCAGTTTTCGAAATATCCCAAATATCCAAATTTCGAGGCCTGAGCCATATTTTGGAGCCAAATTCTGGCTCTATGCACGTATTCGCAGATTGAAATTACGACTTTTTATACCCAACATATGCCAATTCCTGAAAGCGGCAGTAAGTCACATTTTGCACAAACTTCCTTCCAGTTTTCGAAATATCCCAAATATCCCAATTTCGAGGCCTGAGCAATATTTTCGAGCCAAATTCTGGCTCTCTGCACGTATTCGCAGTTTGAAATTACGACTTTTTATACCCAACATATGCCAAGTACTGAAAGCAGCAGTGAGTCACATTTTGCACAAACTCCCCTGCAGTTTTCAAAATATCCCAAACATCCCACTTTCGAGGCCTGAGCCATATTTTGGAGCCAAATTCAAGCTCTCTGCACGTATTCGCAGTTTGAAATTACAACTTTTTATACGCAACATATGCCAAGTTCTGAAAGCGGCGTTTCGTCTCTTTGGTCCCAAACCCCCCTGCAGTTTTCAAAATATCCCAAACATCCCAATTTCGAGGACAGAGCAATATTTTTCAGCCAAATTCTGGCTTTATGCACGTATTCGCAGTTTGAAATTACGACTTTTTATACCCAACATATGCCAAGTCCTGAAAGCGGCAGTGAGTCAAATTTTGTACAAACTCCCCTGCAGTTTTCGAAATATCCCAAATATCCCAATATCGAGGCCTGAGCCATATTATGGAGCCAAATTCTGGCTCTCTCCAAGTATTCGCAGTTTAATATTACGATTTTATACCCAACATATGCCAAGTACTGAAAGCGGCAGTGAGTCACATTTTGCACAAACTCCCCTGTAGTTTTCGAAATATCCCAAACATCCCAATTTCGAGGCCTGAGCCTTATTTTGGAGCCAGACTCTGGCTCTCTCCACGTATTCGCAGTTTGAAATTACGAATTTTTTATACCCAATATATGCCAAGTACTGAAAGCGGCGTTTGGTAACATTTGTCCCAAACCCCCCCTGCAGTTTTCAAAATATCACAAACTTCCCAATTTCGAGGCCTGAGCCATATTTTGGAGCCAAATTCTGGCTCTATGCACGTATTCGCGGTTTGAAATTACGATATTTTATACCCAACATATGCCAAGTCCTGAAAGCGGAAGTGAGACACATTTCACACAAACTGCACTGCAGTTTTCAAAATATCCCAAATATCCCAATTTCGAGGCCTGAGCAATATTTGGGAGCCAAATTCTGGCTCTCTGCACGTATTCACAGTTTAATATTACGATTTTATACCCAACATATGCCAAGTACTGAAAGCGGCAGTGAGTCACATTTTGCACAAACTCCCCTGTAGTTTTCGAAATATCCCAAACATCCCAATTTCGAGGCCTGAGCCTTATTTTGGAGCCAGAATCTGGCTCTCTCCACGTATTCGCAGTTTGAAATTACGAATTTTTTATACCCAATATATGCCAAGTACTGAAAGCGGCGTTTGGTAACATTTGTCCCAAACCCCCCCTGCAGTTTTCAAAATATCCCAAACATCCCAATTTCGAGGCCTGAGCAATATTATGGAGCCAAATTCTGGCTCTATGCACGTATTCGCGGTTTGAAATTACGATATTTTATACATAACATATGCCAAGCCCTGAAAGCGGCAGTGAGTCACATTTCACACAAACTCCCCTGCAGTTTTCGAAATATCCCAAATATCCCAATTTTGAGGCCTGATCCATATTTTGGAGCAAAATTCTGGCTCTCTGCACGTATTCGCAGTTTGAAATTACGACTTTATATACCCAACATATGCCAAGTACTGAAAGTGGCGTTTGGTTACATGTGTCCCAAACCTCCTTGCAGTTTCAAAATATCCCAAACATCCCAATTTCGAGGCCTGAGCCATATTTTGGAGCCAAATTCTGGCTCTATGCATGTATTCGCGGTTTGAAATTACGACATTTTATGCCCAACATATGCCAAGTCCTGAAAGCGGCAGTGAGTCACATTTCACACAAACTGCACTGCAGTTTTCAAAATATCCCAAATATCCCTATTTCGAGGCCTGAGCAATATTTGGGAGCCAAATTCTGGCTCTCTGCACGTATTCGCAGATTGAAATTACGACTTTATATACCCAACATATGCCAAGTACTGTAAGCGACGTTTGGTCATATTTGTCCCAAACCTCACTGCAGTTTTCAAAGTATCTCAAACATCCCAATTTCGACGCCTGAGCCATATTTTGGAGCCAAATTCTGGCTCTCTGCACGTATTCGCAGTTTGAAATTACGACTATTTATTCAAACATATGCCAAGTCCTGAAAGCGGCAGTGAGTCACATTTTGCACAAACTCCCTTGCAGTTTTCGAAATATCCCAAATATCTCAATTTCGACACCTGAGCCATATTTTGGAGCCAAATTCAAGCACTCTGCACGTATTCGCAGTTTGAAATTAGGACTTTTTATACCCAACATATGCAAAGTTCTGAAAGCGGCTTTTGGTCAAATTTGTCCCAAACCCCCCTGCAGTTTTCAAAATATCCCAAATATCCCAATTTCGAGACCTGAGCCATATTTTGGGCCAAACTCTGGCTCTCTGCACGTATTCGCAGTTTGAAATTACGAATTTTTTATACCCAATATATGCCAAGTACTGAAAGCGGCGTTTGGTAACATTTGTCCCAAACCCCCGTGCAGTTTTCAAAATATCCCAAACATCCCAATTTCGAGGCCTGAGCCATATTTTGGAGCCAAATTCTGGCTCTATGCACGTATTCGCGGTTTGAAATTACGACATTTTATACCCAACATATGCCAAGTCTTGAAAGCGGCAGAGAGTCACATTTCGCACAAACTCCCCTGCAGTTTTCGCAATATCCCAAATATCCCAATTTCGAGGACTGAGCCATATTTTGGAGCCAAATGCTGGCTCTCTGCACGTATTCGCTGTTTGAAATTACGACTTTTTTATGCCCAACATATGCCAAGTACTAAACGCGGCGTTTGGTCACATTTGTCCCAACCCCCCCCCCCCTGTAGTTTTCAAAATATCCCAAACATCCCAATTTCGAGGACTGAGCCATATTTTGGAGCCAAATTCTGGCTCTATGCACGTATTCGTGGTTTGAAATTACGACATTTTATACCCAACATATGCCAAGCCCTGAAAGCGGCAGTGAGTCACATTTTGCACAAACTCCCCTGCAATTTTCGAAATATCATAAATATCCCAATTTTGAGGCCTGAGCCATATTTTTGAGCCAAATTCTGGCTCTCTGCACGTATTCGCAAACTCCCCAGCAGTTTTCGAAATATCCCAAACATCCCAATTTCGAGGCCTGAGCCATATTTTGGAGCCAAATTCTGGCTCTATGCACGTATTCGAGGTTTGAAATTACGATATTTTATACCCAACATATGCCAAACCCTGAAAGCGGCAGTGAGTCACATTTCGCACAAACTCCACTGCATTTTTCGAAATATACTAAATATCCCTATTTTGAGGCCTGAGCCATATTTTGGAGCCAAATTCTGGCTCTCTGCACGTATACACAGTTTGAAATTACGACTTTTTATACCCAACATATGCCAAGTACTGAAAGTGGCGTTTGGTCACATTTGTCCCAAACCTCCCTGCAGTTTTCAAAATATCCCAAACATCCCAATTTCGAGGCATGAGCTATATTTTGGAGCCAAATTCTGGCTCTATGCACGTATTCGCAGTTTGATATTACGATTTTTATACCCAACATATGCCAAGTACTGAAAGCGGCAGTGAGTCACATTTTGCACAAACTCCCCTGCAGTTCTCGAAATATCCCAAATATCCTAATTTCGAGGCCTGAGCTATATTTTGGAGCCAAATTCTGGCTCTCTGCACGTATTCGCAGTTTGAAATTATGAATTTATATACCCAACATATGCCAAGTACTGAAAGCGGCGTTTCGTCACTTTTGTCCCAAACCTCCCTGCAGTTTTCAGAATATCCCAAACATCCCAATTTCAAGGCCTGAGCCATATTTTGGAGTCAAATTCTGGCTCTATGCACGTATTCGCAGATTAAAATTACGACTTTTTATACCCAACATATGCCAAGTCCTGAAAGCGGCAGTGAGTCACATTTCCCACAAACTCCCCTGCAGTTTTCGAAATATCCCAAATATCCCAATTTCGAGGCCTGAACCATAATTTGGAGCCAAATTCTGGGTCTCTGCACGTATTAGCAGTTTTTAATTGCAAATTTTATACTCAACATATGCCAAGTACTGAAAGCGGCATTTGGTCACATTTGTCCCAAACCTCCCTGCAGTTTTCAAAATATCCCAAACATGCTAATTTCGAGGCCTGAGCCATATTTTGAAGCCAAATTCTGGCTCTCTGCACGTATTCGCAGTTTGAAATTACGACTTTTTATACCCAACATATTCCAGGTACTGAAAGCAGCAGTGAGTCACATTTTGCACAAACTCCCCTGCAGTTTTCAAAATATCCCCAATATCCCAATTTCGAGGCCTGAGAAATATTTTGAAGCCAAATTCTGGCTCTCTGCACGTATTCGCAGTTTGAAATTACGACTTTTTTTATGCCCAACATATGCCAAGTACTGAAAGCGGCATTTGGTCACATTTGTCCCAAACCTCCCTGCAATTTTCAAAATATCCCAAATATCCCAATTTCGAGGCCTGAGCCATATTTTGGAGCCAAATTCTGGCTCTCTGCACGTATTCGCAGTTTGAAATTACGAATTTTTAAACCCAACATTTGCCAAGTTCTGAAAGCGGCGTTTGGTCATATTTGTCCCAAACCCCACTGCAGTTTTCAAAATATCCCAAATATCCCAATTTCGAGGCCTGAGCCATATTTTGAAGCCAAATTCTGGCTCTCTGCACGTATTCGCAGTTTAAAATTACGACTTTTTTATACCCAACATATGCCAAGTACTGGAAGCGGCGTTTGGTAACATTTGTCCCAAACCCCTCCCTGCAGTTTTCAAAATATCCCAAACATTCCAATTTCGAGGCCTGAGCCATATTTTGAAGCCATATTCTGGCTCTATGCTCGTATTCACGGTTTGAAATTACGACATTTTATACCCAACATATGCCAAGTCCTGATAACTGCAGTGAGTCACATTTCGCACAAACTCCCCTGCAGTTTTCGAAATATCCCAAACATCCCAATTTCGAGGCCTGAGCCATATTTTGGAGCCAAATTCTGGCTCTCTGCACGTATTCGCAGTTTGAAATTACGACTTTTTTTATGCCCAACATATGCCAATTACTGAAAGCGGCGTTTGGTCACATTTGTCCAAAACCCCCAATGCAGTTTTCAAAATATCCCAAACATCCCAATTTCGAGGTCTGAGTCAAATTTTGGAGCCAAATTCTGGCTCTCTGCACGTATTCGCAGTTTAAAATTGCGACTTTTTTATACCCAACATATGCTAAGTCCTGAAAGCGGCGTTTGGTAACATTTGGAGCAATCCCCCCCTGCAGTTTTCAAAATATCCCAAACATCCCAATTTTAAGGCCTGATTCACATTTTGGAGCCAAATTCTGGCTCTCTGCACGTATTCGCAGTTTGAAATTACGATTTTTTATACCCAATATATGCCAAGTAATGAAAGTGGCAGTTAGTCACATTTTGCACAAACCCCCTTGCAGTTTTCAAAATATCCCAAATATCCCAATTTCGAGGCCTTTGCCATATTTTGGAGCCAAATTCTGGCTCTCTGCACGTATTCGCAGTTTGAAATTACGACTTTTTATACCCAACTTATGCCAAGTTCTGAAAGCAGCGTTTGGTCATATTTGTCCCAAACCCCCCTGCAGTTTTCAAAATATCCCAAATATCCCAATTTCGAGGCCTGAGCCATATTTTCGAGCCAAATTCTGGCTTTCTGCACGTACTCGCAGTTTGAAATTACGACTTTTTTATACCCAACATATGCCAAGTACTGAAAGTGGCAGTGACTCACATTTTGCTAAACTCCCCTGCATTTTTCAAAATATCCTAAACATCTCAATTTCGAGCCCTGAGCCATATTTTGAAGCCAAATTCTGGCTCTCAGCTCGTATTCGCAGTTTGAAATTATGACTTTTTATACCCAACAAATGCCAAGTACTGAAAGCGGTGTTTGGACACATTTGTCCTAAACCTCCCTGCAACTTTCAAAATATCCTAAACATGCTAATTTCGAGGCCTGACCCATAGTTTGGAGCAAAATTTTGGCTCTCTGCACGTATTCGCAATTTGAAATTACGACTTTATATACCCAACATATGCCAAGTACTGAAAGCGGCGTTTGGTCACATTTGTCCGAAACCTCCCTGCAGTTTTCAAAATAATACAAACATCCCAATTTCGAGGCCTGAGCTATATTTTGGAGCCAAATTCTGGCTCTATGCACGAATTCGAAGATTAAAATTACGACTTTTTATACCCATCATATGCCAAGTCCTGAAAGCGGCAGTGAGTCACATTTTGCACAAACTCCCCTGCAGTTTTCGAAATATCCCAAATATCCCAATTTCGAGGCCTTAGCCATGTTTTGGAGCCTAATTCTGGCTCTCTGCACATATTCGCAGTTTGAAATTGCGACTTGTTTATGCCCAACATATGCCAAGTACTAAAAGCGGCGTTTGGTCACATCTGTCCCAATCCCCCCTGCAGTTTTCAAAATATCCCAAATATCCCAATTTCGAGGCCTGAGCCATATTTTGGAGCCTAATTCTGGCTCTCTGCACATATTCGCAGTTTGAAATTACGAATTTTTATACCCAACATATGCCAAGTACTGAAAGAGGCAGTGAGTCACATTTTGCAGAAACTCCCCTGCAGTTTTCAAAATATCCCAAACATCCCAATTTCGAGGCCTGAGCCATATTTTGGAGTCAAATTCTGGCTCTCTGCACGTATTCGCAGTTTGAAATTTCTACTTTTTATACCCAACATAAGCCAAGTCCTGAAAGCGGCAGAGAGTCACATTTTGCACAAACTCCCCTGCAGTTTTCGAAATATCCCAAATATCCCAATTTCGAGGCCTGAGCCATATTTTGGAGCCTAATTCTGGCTCTCTGCACGTATTCGCAGTTTGAAATTACGAATTTTTATACCCAACATATGCCAAGTACTGAAAGCAGCAGTGAGTCACATTTTGCACAAACTCCCCTGCAGTTTTCAAAATATCCCAAATATCCCAATTTCGAGGCCTTAGCCATGTTTTGGAGCAAAATGCTGGCTCTCTGCACGTATTCACAGTTTGAAATTGCGACTTGTTTATGCCCAACATATGCCAAGTACTAAAAGCGGCGTTTGGTCACATCTGTCCCAATCCCCCCTGCAGTTTTCAAAATATCCCAAACATCTCAATTTCAAGGCCTGAGCCATATTTTGGAGCAAAA
This sequence comes from Procambarus clarkii, assembly GCF_040958095.1. Lineage (NCBI taxonomy): Eukaryota > Metazoa > Arthropoda > Malacostraca > Decapoda > Cambaridae > Procambarus > Procambarus clarkii. Next base: position 40,410 of record NW_027189268.1, on the reverse strand, counting down.
TGCTGGCTCTCTGCACGTATTCGCAGATTGAATTTATGACTTTTTATACCCAACATATGCCGAGTCCTGAAAGCGGCAGTGAGTCACATTTCGAACAAACTCCCCTGCAGTTTTCAAAATATCCCAAACATCCCAATTTCGAGGCCTCAGCAATATTTTGGAGCCAAATTCTGGCTCTATGCACGTATTCGCGGTTTGAAATTACGACATTTTATACCCAACATATGCCGAGTCCTGAAAGTGGCAGTGAGTCATATTTCGAACAAACTCCCCTGCAGTTTTCGAAATATCCTAAATATCCCAATTTCGAGGCCTGAGCCATATTTTGGAGCCAAATTCTGGCTCTCTGCACATACTCGCAGTTTAAAATTACGACTTTTTATACCCAACATATGCCAATGCGTTTGGTCACATTTGTCTCAATCCCCCCTGCAATTTTCAAAATATCCCAAACATCCCAATTTCAAGGCCTGAGCCATATTTTGGAGCCAAATTCTGGCTCTCTGCACGTATTCGCAGTTTGAAATTACGACTTTTTTATACCTTACATATGCCAAGTACTGAAAGCGGCGTTTGGTCACATTTGTCCCAAACCCCCCCTGCAGTTTTCAAAATATCCCAAACATCCCAATTTCGAGGCCTGAGCCATTCTTTGGAGCCAAATTCAGGCTCTCTGCACGTATTCGCAGTTTGAAATTACGACTTTTTATACCCAACATATGCCAAGTACTGAAAGCGGCGTTTGGTCACATTTGTCCCAAACTTCCCTGCAGTTTTCAAAATATCCCAAAAATCCCAATATCAAGGACTGAGCCATATTTTGGAGCCAAATTCTGGCTCTATGCACGTATTCGCAGTTTGAAATTATGACTTTTTATACCCAACATATACCAAGTCCTGTGAGTGGCAGTGAGTCACATTTTGCACAAACTTCCCTGCTGTTTTCGAAATATCCCAAATATCCCAATTTCGAGGCCTGAGCCATATTTTGGAGCCAAATTCTGGCTTTCTGCACGTATTCGCAGTTTGAAATTGCGACTTTTTTATACCCAACATATGGCAAGTACTGAAAGCGGCGTTTGGTCACATTTGTCCCAAACCCCCCCTGCAGTTTTCAAAATATCCCAAACATCCCAATTTCGAGGCCTGAGCTATATTTTTGAGCAAAATTCTGGCTCACTGCACGTATTCGCAGTTTGAAATTATGACTTTTTATACCCAACATATGCCAAGTCCTGAAAGCGGCAGTGAATCACATTTTGCACAAACTCCCCTGCAGTTTTCGAAAAATCCCAAATATCCCAATTTCGAGGCCTGAGCCATATTTTATAGACAATTTCTGGCTCTCTGCACGTATTCGCAGTTTGAAATATCGACTTTTTTATACCCAACATATGCCAAGTACTGAAAGCGGCGTTTGGTCACATTTGTCCCAAACCCCCCTGCAGTTTTCAAAATATCCCAAACATCCCAGTTTCAAGGACTGAGCCATATTTTGGAGCCAAATTTTGGCTCTCTGCACGTATTCGCAGTTTGAAATTATGACTTTTTTATACCCAACATATGCTAAGTACTGAAAACGGCGTTTGGTCACATTTGTCCCAAACCCACCCTGCAGTTTTCAAAATATCCCAAACATTCCAATTTCGAGGCCTGAGCCATATTTTGGAGCCAAATTCTGGATCTCTGCACGTATTCGCAGTTTGATATTACGACTTTTTATACCCAACATATGCCAAGTACGTAAAGCGGCAGTGAGTCACATTTTGCACAAATTCCCCTGCAGTTTTCAAAATATCCCAAACATCCCAATTTCGAGGCCTGAGCCATATTTTGGAGCCAAATTCTGGCTCTCTGCACGTATTCGCAGTTTGAAATTTCGACTTTTTTATACCCAACATATGCCAAGTACTGAATGCGGCGTTTGGTCACATTTGTCCCAAACCCCCCTTCAGTTTTCGAAATATCCTAAATATCCCAATATCGAGGCCTGAGCCGTATTTTGGAGCCAAATTCTGGCTCTCTGCACATATTCGCAGTTTAAAATTGCGACTTTTTTATACCCAACATATGACAAGTCTTGAAAACGGCATTTGGTCACATTAAGCCCAATCCCCCCTTCAGTTTTCCAAATATCCCAAACATCCCAATTTTATGGCCTGATTCACATTTTGGAGCCAAATTCTGGCTCTCTGCACGTATTCGCACTTTGAAATTACGACTTTTTATACCCAACATTTGCCAAGTTCTGAAAGCGGCGTTTGGTCATATTTGTCCCAAACCCACCCGCAGTTTTTAAAATATCCCAAACATCCCAATTTCGAGGCCTGAGCCATATTTTAGAGCCAAATTCTGGCTCTATGCATGTATTAGCAGTTTAAAATTACGACTTTTTATACCCAACATTTGCCAAGTCCTGAAAGTGGCAGTGAGTCACATTTTGCACAAACTCCTCTGCAGTTTTCGAAATATCCTAAATATCCCAATTTCGAAGCCTGAGCCATATTTTGGACCCAAATTCTGGCTCTCTGCACGTACTCGCAGTTTGAAATTACTACTTTTTATACCCAACATATGCCAAGTACTGAAAGCGGCGTTTGGTCACATTTGTCCCAAACCTCCCTGCAGTTTTCAAAATATCCCAAATATCCCAATTTTGAGGCCTGAGCTATATTTTATAGACAAATTCTGGCTCTCTGCACGTATTCGCATTTCGATATTACGACTTTTTATACCCAACATATGCCAAGTACTGAAAGCGGCAGTGAGTCACATTTTGCACAAACTCCCCTGCCGTTTTCGAAATATCCCAAATATCCCAATTTCGAGGCCTGAGCCATATTTTGGAGCCAAATTCTGGCTTTCTGCACGTATTCGCAGTTTGAAATTGCGACTTTTTTATACCCAACATATGGCAAGTACTGAAAGCGGCGTTTGGTCACATTTGTCCCAAACCCCCCCGCAGTTTTCAAAATATCCCAAACATCCCAATTTCGAGGCCTGAGCCATATTTTGGAGCAAAATTCTGGCTCTCTGCACATACTCGCAGTTTAAAATTACGACTTTTTATACCCAACATATGCCAATGCGTTTGGTCACATTTGTCCCAAATCCCCCCGCAGTTTTCGAAATATCCCAAATATCCCAATTTCGAGGCCTCAGCAATATTTTGGAGCCAAATTCTGGCTCTATGCACGTATTCGCGGTTTGAAATTACGACATTTTATACAGAACATATGCCGAGTCCTGAAAGCGGCAGTGAGTCACATTTCGAACAAACTCCCCTGCAGTATTCGAAATATCCTAAATATCCCAATTTCGAGGCCTGAGCCATATTTTGGAGCCAAATTCTGGCTCTCTGCACGTATTCGCAGTTTGAAATTTCAACTTTTTTATACCCAACATATGCCAAGTACTGATCTGCGGCGTTTGGTCACATTTGTCCAAAACCCCCCCCCCTGCAGTTTTCAAAATATCCCAAACATCCCAATTTCGAGGCCTGAGCTATATTTTTGAGCAAAATTCTGGCTCACTGCACGTATTCGCAGTTTGAAATTATGACTTTTTATACCCAACATATGCCAAGTCCTGAAAGCGGCAGAGAGTCACATTTTGCACAAACTCCCCTGCAGTTTTCGAAAAATCCCAAATATCCCAATTTCGAGGCCTGAGCAATATTTTATAGACAATTTCTGGCTCTCTGCACGTATTCGCAGTTTGAAATATCGACTATTTTATACCCAACATATGCCAAGTACTGAAAGCGGCGTTTGGTCACATTTGTCCCAAACCCCCCTGCAGTTTTCAAAATATCCCAAACATCCCAGTTTCAAGGACTGAGCCATATTTTGGAGCCAAATTTTGGCTCTCTGCACGTATTCGCAGTTTGAAATTACGACTTTTTTATACCCAACATATGCCAAGTACTGAAAACGGCGTTTGGTCACATTTGTCCCTAACCCACCCTGCAGTTTTCAAAATATCCCAAACATTCCAATTTCGAGGCCTGAGCCATATTTTGGAGCCAAATTCTGGATCTCTGCACGTATTCGCAGTTTGATATTACGACTTTTTATACCCAACATATGCCAAGTACTTAAAGCGGCAGTGAGTCACATTTTGCACAAATTCCCCTGCAGTTTTCAAAATATCCCAAACATCCCAATTTCGAGGCCTGAGCCATATTTTGGAGCCAAATTCTGGCTCTCTGCACGTATTCGCAGTTTGAAATTTCGACTTTTTTATACCCAACATATGCCAAGTACTGAATGCGGCGTTTGGTCACATTTGTCCCAAACCCCCCTTCAGTTTTCGAAATATCCTAAATATCCCAATATCGAGGCCTGAGCCGTATTTTGGAGCCAAATTCTGGCTCTCTGCACATATTCGCAGTTTAAAATTGCGACTTTTTTATACCCAACATATGACAAGTCTTGAAAACGGCATTTGGTCACATTTAGCCCAATCCCCCCTTCAGTTTTCCAAATATCCCAAACATCCCAATTTTATGGCCTGATTCACATTTTGGAGCCAAATTCTGGCTCTCTGCACGTATTCGCACTTTGAAATTACGACTTTTTATACCCAACATTTGCCAAGTTCTGAAAGCGGCGTTTGGTCATATTTGTCCCAAACCCACCCGCAGTTTTTAAAATATCCCAAACATCCCAATTTCGAGGCCTGAGCCATATTTTAGAGCCAAATTCTGGCTCTATGCATGTATTAGCAGTTTAAAATTACGACTTTTTATACCCAACATTTGCCAAGTCCTGAAAGTGGCAGTGAGTCACATTTTGCACAAACTCCTCTGCAGTTTTCGAAATATCCTAAATATCCCAATTTCGAAGCCTGAGCCATATTTTGGACCCAAATTCTGGCTCTCTGCACGTACTCGCAGTTTGAAATTACTACTTTTTATACCCAACATATGCCAAGTACTGAAAGCGGCGTTTGGTCACATTTGTCCCAAACCTCCCTGCAGTTTTCAAAATATCCCAAATATCCCAATTTTGAGGCCTGAGCTATATTTTATAGACAAATTCTGGCTCTCTGCACGTATTCGCATTTCGATATTACGACTTTTTATACCCAACATATGCCAAGTACTGAAAGCGGCAGTGAGTCACATTTTGCACCAACTCCCCTGCCGTTTTCGAAATATCCCAAATATCCCAATTTCGAGGCCTGAGCCATATTTTGGAGCCAAATTCTGGCTTTCTGCACGTATTCGCAGTTTGAAATTGCGACTTTTTTATACCCAACATATGGCAAGTACTGAAAGCGGCGTTTGGTCACATTTGTCCCAAACCCCCCCGCAGTTTTCAAAATATCCCAAACATCCCAATTTCGAGGCCTGAGCCATATTTTGGAGCAAAATTCTGGCTCTCTGCACATACTCGCAGTTTAAAATTACGACTTTTTATACCCAACATATGCCAATGCGTTTGGTCACATTTGTCCCAAACCCCCCCGCAGTTTTCGAAATATCCCAAATATCCCAATTTCGAGGCCTCAGCAATATTTTGGAGCCAAATTCTGGCTCTATGCACGTATTCGCGGTTTGAAATTACGACATTTTATACAGAACATATGCCGAGTCCTGAAAGCGGCAGTGAGTCACATTTCGAACAAACTCCCCTGCAGTATTCGAAATATCCTAAATATCCCAATTTCGAGGCCTGAGCCATATTTTGGAGCCAAATTCTGGCTCTCTGCACGTATTCGCAGTTTGAAATTTCAACTTTTTTATACCCAACATATGCCAAGTACTGATCTGCGGCGTTTGGTCACATTTGTCCAAAACCCCCCCCCCTGCAGTTTTCAAAATATCCCAAACATCCCAATTTCGAGGCCTGAGCTATATTTTTGAGCAAAATTCTGGCTCACTGCACGTATTCGCAGTTTGAAATTATGACTTTTTATACCCAACATATGCCAAGTCCTGAAAGCGGCAGTGAGTCACATTTTGCACAAACTCCCCTGCAGTTTTCGAAAAATCCCAAATATCCCAATTTCGAGGCCTGAGCAATATTTTATAGACAATTTCTGGCTCTCTGCACGTATTCGCAGTTTGAAATATCGACTATTTTATACCCAACATATGCCAAGTACTGAAAGCGGCGTTTGGTCACATTTGTCCCAAACCCCCCTGCAGTTTTCAAAATATCCCAAACATCCCAGTTTCAAGGACTGAGCCATATTTTGGAGCCAAATTTTGGGTCTCTGCACGTATTCGCAGTTTGAAATTACGACTTTTTTATACCCAACATATGCCAAGTACTGAAAACGGCGTTTGGTCACATTTGTCCCTAACCCACCCTGCAGTTTTCAAAATATCCCAAACATTCCAATTTCGAGGCCTGAGCCATATTTTGGAGCCAAATTCTGGATCTCTGCACGTATTCGCAGTTTGATATTACGACTTTTTATACCCAACATATGCCAAGTACTTAAAGCGGCAGTTAGTCACATTTTGCACAAATTCCCCTGCAGTTTTCAAAATATCCCAAACATCCCAATTTCGAGGCCTGAGCCATATTTTGGAGCCAAATTCTGGCTCTCTGCACGTATTCGCAGTTTGAAATTTCGACTTTTTTATACCCAACATATGCCAAGTACTGAATGCGGCGTTTGGTCACATTTGTCCCAAACCCCCCTTCAGTTTTCGAAATATCCTAAATATCCCAATATCGAGGCCTGAGCCGTATTTTGGAGCCAAATTCTGGCTCTCTGCACATATTCGCAGTTTAAAATTGCGACTTTTTTATACCCAACATATGACAAGTCTTGAAAACAGCGTTTGGTCACATTTAGCCCAATCCCCCCTTCAGTTTTCCAAATATCCCAAACATCCCAATTTTATGGCCTGATTCACATTTTGGAGCCAATTTCTGGCTCTCTGCACGTATTCGCACTTTGAAATTACGACTTTTTATACCCAACATATGCCAAGTTCTGAAAGCGGCGTTTGGTCATATTTGTCCCAAACCCACCCGCAGTTTTTAAAATATCCCAAACATCCCAATTTCGAGGCCTGAGCCATATTTTAGAGCCAAATTCTGGCTCTATGCATGTATTAGCAGTTTAAAATTACGACTTTTTATACCCAACATTTGCCAAGTCCTGAAAGTGGCAGTGAGTCACATTTTGCACAAACTCCTCTGCAGTTTTCGAAATATCCTAAATATCCCAATTTCGAAGCCTGAGCCATATTTTGGACCCAAATTCTGGCTCTCTGCACGTACTCGCAGTTTGAAATTACTACTTTTTATACCCAACATATGCCAAGTACTGAAAGCGGCGTTTGGTCACATTTGTCCCAAACCTCCCTGCAGTTTTCAAAATATCCCAAATATCCCAATTTTGAGGCCTGAGCTATATTTTATAGACAAATTCTGGCTCTCTGCACGTATTCGCATTTCGATATTACGACTTTTTATACCCAACATATGCCAAGTACTGAAAGCGGCAGTGAGTCACATTTTGCACCAACTCCCCTGCCGTTTTCGAAATATCCCAAATATCCCAATTTCGAGGCCTGAGCCATATTTTGGAGCCAAATTCTGGCTTTCTGCACGTATTCGCAGTTCGAAATTGCGACTTTTTTATACCCAACATATGGCAAGTACTGAAAGCGGCGTTTGGTCACATTTGTCCCAAACCCCCCCGCAGTTTTCAAAATATCCCAAACATCCCAATTTCGAGGCCTGAGCCATATTTTGGAGCAAAATTCTGGCTCTCTGCACATACTCGCAGTTTAAAATTACGACTTTTTATACCCAACATATGCCAATGCGTTTGGTCACATTTGTCCCAAACCCCCCCGCAGTTTTCAAAATATCCCAAATATCCCAATTTCGAGGCCTCAGCAATATTTTGGAGCCAAATTCTGGCTCTATGCACGTATTCGCGGTTTGAAATTACGACATTTTATACAGAACATATGCCGAGTCCTGAAAGCGGCAGTGAGTCACATTTCGAACAAACTCCCCTGCAGTATTCGAAATATCCTAAATATCCCAATTTCGAGGCCTGAGCCATATTTTGGAGCCAAATTCTGGCTCTCTGCACGTATTCGCAGTTTGAAATTTCAACTTTTTTATACCCAACATATGCCAAGTACTGATCTGCGGCGTTTGGTCACATTTGTCCAAACCCCCCCCCCCTGCAGTTTTCAAAATATCCCAAACATCCCAATTTCGAGGCCTGAGCTATATTTTTGAGCAAAATTCTGGCTCACTGCACGTATTCGCAGTTTGAAATTATGACTTTTTATACCCAACATATGCCAAGTCCTGAAAGCGGCAGTGAGTCACATTTTGCACAAACTCCCCTGCAGTTTTCGAAAAATCCCAAATATCCCAATTTCGAGGCCTGAGCAATATTTTATAGACAATTTCTGGCTCTCTGCACGTATTCGCAGTTTGAAATATCGACTATTTTATACCCAACATATGCCAAGTACTGAAAGCGGCGTTTGGTCACATTTGTCCCAAACCCCCCTGCAGTTTTCAAAATATCCCAAACATCCCAGTTTCAAGGACTGAGCCATATTTTGGAGCCAAATTTTGGGTCTCTGCACGTATTCGCAGTTTGAAATTACGACTTTTTTATACCCAACATATGCCAAGTACTGAAAACGGCGTTTGGTCACATTTGTCCCTAACCCACCCTGCAGTTTTCAAAATATCCCAAACATTCCAATTTCGAGGCCTGAGCCATATTTTGGAGCCAAATTCTGGATCTCTGCACGTATTCGCAGTTTGATATTACGACTTTTTATACCCAACATATGCCAAGTACTTAAAGCGGCAGTTAGTCACATTTTGCACAAATTCCCCTGCAGTTTTCAAAATATCCCAAACATCCCAATTTCGAGGCCTGAGCCATATTTTGGAGCCAAATTCTGGCTCTCTGCACGTATTCGCAGTTTGAAATTTCGACTTTTTTATACCCAACATATGCCAAGTACTGAATGCGGCGTTTGGTCACATTTGTCCCAAACCCCCCTTCAGTTTTCGAAATATCCTAAATATCCCAATATCGAGGCCTGAGCCGTATTTTGGAGCCAAATTCTGGCTCTCTGCACATATTCGCAGTTTAAAATTGCGACTTTTTTATACCCAACATATGACAAGTCTTGAAAACAGCGTTTGGTCACATTTAGCCCAATCCCCCCTTCAGTTTTCCAAATATCCCAAACATCCCAATTTTATGGCCTGATTCACATTTTGGAGCCAATTTCTGGCTCTCTGCACGTATTCGCACTTTGAAATTACGACTTTTTATACCCAACATATGCCAAGTTCTGAAAGCGGCGTTTGGTCATATTTGTCCCAAACCCACCCGCAGTTTTTAAAATATCCCAAACATCCCAATTTCGAGGCCTGAGCCATATTTTAGAGCCAAATTCTGGCTCTATGCATGTATTAGCAGTTTAAAATTACGACTTTTTATACCCAACATTTGCCAAGTCCTGAAAGTGGCAGTGAGTCACATTTTGCACAAACTCCTCTGCAGTTTTCGAAATATCCTAAATATCCCAATTTCGAAGCCTGAGCCATATTTTGGACCCAAATTCTGGCTCTCTGCACGTACTCGCAGTTTGAAATTACTACTTTTTATACCCAACATATGCCAAGTACTGAAAGCGGCGTTTGGTCACATTTGTCCCAAACCTCCCTGCAGTTTTCAAAATATCCCAAATATCCCAATTTTGAGGCCTGAGCTATATTTTATAGACAAATTCTGGCTCTCTGCACGTATTCGCATTTCGATATTACGACTTTTTATACCCAACATATGCCAAGTACTGAAAGCGGCAGTGAGTCACATTTTGCACAAACTCCCCTGCCGTTTTCGAAATATCCCAAATATCCCAATTTCGAGGCCTGAGCCATATTTTGGAGCCAAATTCTGGCTTTCTGCACGTATTCGCAGTATGAAATTGCGACTTTTTTATACCCAACATATGGCAAGTACTGAAAGCGGCGTTTGGTCACATTTGTCCCAAACCCCCCCACCAGTTTTCAAAATATCCCAAACATCCCAATTTCGAGGCCTGAGCCATATTTTGGAGCAAAATTCTGGCTCTCTGCACATACTCGCAGTTTAAAATTACGACTTTTTATACCCAACATATGCCAATGCGTTTGGTCACATTTGTCCCAAACCCCCCCGCAGTTTTCGAAATATCCCAAATATCCCAATTTCGAGGCCTCAGCAATATTTTGGAGCCAAATTCTGGCTCTATGCACGTATTCGCGGTTTGAAATTACGACATTTTATACAGAACATATGCCGAGTCCTGAAAGCGGCAGTGAGTCACATTTCGAACAAACTCCCCTGCAGTATTCGAAATATCCTAAATATCCCAATTTCGAGGCCTGAGCCATATTTTGGAGCCAAATTCTGGCTCTCTGCACGTATTCGCAGTTTGAAATTTCAACTTTTTTATACCCAACATATGCCAAGTACTGATCTGCGGCGTTTGGTCACATTTGTCCAAAACCCCCCCTGCAGTTTTCAAAATATCCCAAACATCCCAATTTCGAGGCCTGAGCTATATTTTTGAGCAAAATTCTGGCTCACTGCACGTATTCGCAGTTTGAAATTATGACTTTTTATACCCAACATATGCCAAGTCCTGAAAGCGGCAGCGAGTCACATTTTGCACAAACTCCCCTGCAGTTTTCGAAAAATCCCAAATATCCCAATTTCGAGGCCTGAGCCATATTTTATAGACAATTTCTGGCTCTCTGCACGTATTCGCAGTTTGAAATATCGACTATTTTATACCCAACATATGCCAAGTACTGAAAGCGGCGTTTGGTCACATTTGTCCCAAACCCCCCTGCAGTTTTCAAAATATCCCAAACATCCCAGTTTCAAGGACTGAGCCATATTTTGGAGCCAAATTTTGGCTCTCTGCACGTATTCGCAGTTTGAAATTACGACTTTTTTATACCCAACATATGCCAAGTACTGAAAACGGCGTTTGGTCACATTTGTCCCTAACCCACCCTGCAGTTTTAAAAATATCCCAAACATTCCAATTTCGAGGCCTGAGCCATATTTTGGAGCCAAATTCTGGATCTCTGCACGTATTCGCAGTTTGATATTACGACTTTTTATACCCAACATATGCCAAGTACTTAAAGCGGCAGTTAGTCACATTTTGCACAAATTCCCCTGCAGTTTTCAAAATATCCCAAACATCCCAATTTCGAGGCCTGAGCCATATTTTGGAGCCAAATTCTGGCTCTCTGCACGTATTCGCAGTTTGAAATTTCGACTTTTTTATACCCAACATATGCCAAGTACTGAATGCGGCGTTTGGTCACATTTGTCCCAAACCCCCCTTCAGTTTTCGAAATATCCTAAATATCCCAATATCGAGGCCTGAGCCGTATTTTGGAGCCAAATTCTGGCTCTCTGCACATATTCGCAGTTTAAAATTGCGACTTTTTTATACCCAACATATGACAAGTCTTGAAAACAGCGTTTGGTCACATTTAGCCCAATCCCCCCTTCAGTTTTCCAAATATCCCAAACATCCCAATTTTATGGCCTGATTCACATTTTGGAGCCAATTTCTGGCTCTCTGCACGTATTCGCACTTTGAAATTACGACTTTTTATACCCAACATATGCCAAGTTCTGAAAGCGGCGTTTGGTCATATTTGTCCCAAACCCACCCGCAGTTTTTAAAATATCCCAAACATCCCAATTTCGAGGCCTGAGCCATATTTTAGAGCCAAATTCTGGCTCTATGCATGTATTAGCAGTTTAAAATTACGACTTTTTATACCCAACATTTGCCAAGTCCTGAAAGTGGCAGTGAGTCACATTTTGCACAAACTCCTCTGCAGTTTTCGAAATATCCTAAATATCCCAATTTCGAAGCCTGAGCCATATTTTGGACCCAAATTCTGGCTCTCTGCACGTACTCGCAGTTTGAAATTACTACTTTTTATACCCAACATATGCCAAGTACTGAAAGCGGCGTTTGGTCACATTTGTCCCAAACCTCCCTGCAGTTTTCAAAATATCCCAAATATCCCAATTTTGAGGCCTGAGCTATATTTTATAGACAAATTCTGGCTCTCAGCACGTATTCGCATTTCGATATTACGACTTTTTATACCCAACATATGCCAAGTACTGAAAGCGGCAGTGAGTCACATTTTGCACAAACTCCCCTGCCGTTTTCGAAATATCCCAAATATCCCAATTTCGAGGCCTGAGCCATATTTTGGAGCCAAATTCTGGCTTTCTGCACGTATTCGCAGTATGAAATTGCGACTTTTTTATACCCAACATATGGCAAGTACTGAAAGCGGCGTTTGGTCACATTTGTCCCAAACCCCCCACCAGTTTTCAAAATATCCCAAACATCCCAATTTCGAGGCCTGAGCCATATTTTGGAGCAAAATTCTGGCTCTCTGCACATACTCGCAGTTTAAAATTACGACTTTTTATACCCAACATATGCCAATGCGTTTGGTCACATTTGTCCCAAACCCCCCCGCAGTTTTCGAAATATCCCAAATATCCCAATTTCGAGGCCTCAGCAATATTTTGGAGCCAAATTCTGGCTCTATGCACGTATTCGCGGTTTGAAATTACGACATTTTATACAGAACATATGCCAAGTCCTGAAAGCGGCAGTGAGTCACATTTCGAACAAACTCCCCTGCAGTATTCGAAATATCCTAAATATCCCAATTTCGAGGCCTGAGCCATATTTTGGAGCCAAATTCTGGCTCTCTGCACGTATTCGCAGTTTGAAATTTCAACTTTTTTATACCCAACATATGCCAAGTACTGATCTGCGGCGTTTGGTCACATTTGTCCAAAACCCCCCCTGCAGTTTTCAAAATATCCCAAACATCCCAATTTCGAGGCCTGAGCTATATTTTTGAGCAAAATTCTGGCTCACTGCACGTATTCGCAGTTTGAAATTATGACTTTTTATACCCAACATATGCCAAGTCCTGAAAGCGGCAGCGAGTCACATTTTGCACAAACTCCCCTGCAGTTTTCGAAAAATCCCAAATATCCCAATTTCGAGGCCTGAGCCATATTTTATAGACAATTTCTGGCTCTCTGCACGTATTCGCAGTTTGAAATATCGACTATTTTATACCCAACATATGCCAAGTACTGAAAGCGGCGTTTGGTCACATTTGTCCCAAACCCCCCTGCAGTTTTCAAAATATCCCAAACATCCCAGTTTCAAGGACTGAGCCATATTTTGGAGCCAAATTTTGGCTCTCTGCACGTATTCGCAGTTTGAAATTACGACTTTTTTATACCCAACATATGCCAAGTACTGAAAACGGCGTTTGGTCACATTTGTCCCTAACCCACCCTGCAGTTTTAAAAATATCCCAAACATTCCAATTTCGAGGCCTGAGCCATATTTTGGAGCCAAATTCTGGATCTCTGCACGTATTCGCAGTTTGATATTACGACTTTTTATACCCAACATATGCCAAGTACTTTAAGCGGCAGTGAGTCACATTTTGCACAAATTCCCCTGCAGTTTTCAAAATATCCCAAACATCCCAATTTCGAGGCCTGAGCCATATTTTGGAGCCAAATTCTGGCTCTCTGCACGTATTCGCAGTTTGAAATTTCGACTTTTTTATACCCAACATATGCCAAGTACTGAATGCGGCGTTTGGTCACATTTGTCCCAAACCCCCCTTCAGTTTTCGAAATATCCTAAATATCCCAATATCGAGGCCTGAGCCGTATTTTGGAGCCAAATTCTGGCTCTCTGCACATATTCGCAGTTTAAAATTGCGACTTTTTTATACCCAACATATGACAAGTCTTGAAAACGGCGTTTGGTCACATTTAGCCCAATCCCCCCTTCAGTTTTCCAAATATCCCAAACATCCCAATTTTATGGCCTGATTCACATTTTGGAGCCAAATTCTGGCTCTCTGCACGTATTCGCACTTTGAAATTACGACTTTTTATACCCAACATTTGCCAAGTTCTGAAAGCGGCGTTTGGTCATATTTGTCCCAAACCCACCCGCAGTTTTTAAAATATCCCAAACATCCCAATTTTATGGCCTGATTCACATTTTGGAGCCAAATTCTGGCTCTCTGCACGTATTCGCACTTTGAAATTACGACTTTTTATACCCAACATTTGCCAAGTTCTGAAAGCGGCGTTTGGTCATATTTGTCCCAAACCCACCCGCAGTTTTTAAAATATCCCAAATATCCCAATTTCGAGGCCTGAGCTATATTTTATAGACAAATTCTGGCTCTCTGCACGTATTCGCATTTCGATATTACGACTTTTTATACCCAACATATGCCAAGTACTGAAAGCGGCAGTGAGTCACATTTTGCACAAACTCCCCTGCAGTCTTCGAAATATCCAAAATATCCCAATTTCGAGGCCTGAGCCATATTTTGGAGCAAAATTCTGGCTCTCTGCACTTATTCGCAGTTTGAAATTCCGACTTTTTATACCCAACATATGCCAAGTACTGAAAGCGGCGTTTGGTCACATTTGTCCCAAACTTCCTTGCAGTTTTCAAAATATCCCAAATATCTCAATTTCGAGGCCTGAGCCATATTTTGGAGCCAAATTCTGGCTCTCTGCACCTATTCGCTTTTTGAAATTGCGACTTTTTTATACCCAACATATTCGAAGTACTGAAAGCGGCATATGGTCACATTTGACCCAAACCTCCCTGCAGTTTTCAAAATATCCCAAACATTCCAGTATTGAGGCCTGAGCCATATTTTGGAGCCAAATTCTGGCTCTCTGCACGTATTCGCAGTTTTAAATTACGACTTTTTATACCCAACATATGCCAAGTACTGAAAGGGGCAGTGAGCCACATTTTGCACAAACTCCCCTGCAGTTTTCAAAATATCCCAAACTTCCCAATTTCGAGGCCTGAGCCATATTTTGGAGCCAAATTCTGGCTCTCTGCACGTATTCGCAGTTTGAAATTACGACTTTTTTATACCCAACATATGCCAAGTACTGAATGCGGCGTTTGGTCACATTTGTCCCAATCCCCCCTGCCATTTTCAAAATATCCCAAACATCCCAATTTTGAGGCCTGAGCCATATTTTGGAGCCAAATTCAGGCTCTCTGCACGTATTCACAGTTTGAAATTACGACTTTTTATACCCAAAATATGCCAAGTACTGAAAGCGGCGTTTGGTCACATTTGTCCCAAACCTCCCTGCAGTTTTCAAAATATCCCAAATATCCCAATTTCGAGGCCTGAGCTATATTTTATAGCCAAATTCTGGCTCTCTGCACGTATTCGCAGTTCGATATTACGACTTTTTATAGCCAGCATATGCCAAGTACTGAAAGCGGCAGTGAGTCACATTTTGCACAAACTCCCCTGCAGTTTTCAAAATATCCCAAATATCCCAATTTCGAGGCCTGAGCCATATTTTGGAGCCAAATTCTGGCTCTCTGCACGTATTCGCAGTTTGATATTACGACTATTTATATCCAACATATGCCAAGTACTGAAAGCGGCAGTGAGCCACATTTTGCACAAACTCCCCTGCAGTTTTCAAAATATCCCAAATATCCCAATTTCGAGGCCTGAGCCATATTTTGGAGCCAAATTCTGGCTCTCTGCACGTATTCACAGTTTGAAATTACGACTTTTTATACCCAACATATGCCAAGTACTGAAAGAGGCAGTGAATCACATTTTGCACAAACTCCCCTGCAGTTTTCAAAATATCTCAAACATCCTAATATCGAGGCCTGAGCCATATTTTGGAGCCAAATTCTGGCTCTCTGCACATATTCGAAGTTTGAAATTGGGACTTTTTTATACCCTACATATGCCAAGTACTGAAAGCGGCGTTTGGTCACATTTGTCCCAAACCTCCCTGCAGTTTTCAAAATATCCCAAATATCTCAATTTCGAGGCCTGAGCCATATTTTTGAGCCAAATTCTGGCTCTCTGCACGTATTCGCAGTTTGATATAACGAATTTTTATACCCAACATATGCCAAGTACTGGACGAGGCAGTGAGTCACATTTTGCACAAACTCCCCTGCAGTTTTCAAAATATTGCAAACATCCCAATTTGGGACAAATATGACCAAACGCCGCTTTCAATACTTGGCATATGTTGGGTATAAAAAAGTCGCAATTTCAAACTTCGAATACGTGCAGAGAGCCAGAATTTGGCTCCAAAATATGGCTCAGGCCTCGAAATTGGGATGTTTGGGTTATTTTGAAAACTGCAGGGAGGTTTGGGACAAATGTGACCAAACGCCGCTTTCAGTACTTCGCATATGTTGGGCATAAAAAAGTCGTAATTTCAAACTGCGAATACGTGCAGAGAGCCAGAATTTGGCTCCAAAATATGGCTCACGCCTCGAAATTGGGATATTTTGGATATTTTGAAAACTGCAGGGAGGTTTGGGACAAATGTGACCAAACGCCGCTTTCAGTACTTCCCATATGTTGGGTATAAAAAAGTCGTAATATCAAACTGCAAATACGTGCAGAGAGCCAGAATTTGGCTCCAAAATATGGCTCAGGCCTCGAAATTGGGATATTTGGAATATTTTGAAAACTGCAGGGGAGTTTGTGAAAAATGTGACTCACTGCCGCTTTCAGTACTTGGCATATGTTGTGTATAAAAAGTCGTAATATCAAACCGCGAATACGTGCAGAGAGCCAGAATTTGGCTTCAAAAATATGGCTCAGGCCTCGAAATAAGGATGTTTGGGATATTTTGAAAACTGCAGGGAGGTTTGGGGCAAATGTGACCAAACGCCGATTTCAGTACTTGGCATATGTTGGGTATAAAAAGTCGTAATTTCAAACTGCGAATACGTGCAGAGAGCCAGAATTTGGCTCCAAAATATGGCTCAGGCCTCGAAATTGGGATGTTTGGGATATTTTGAAAACTGCAGGGAGGTTTGGGACAAATGTGACCAAATGCCGCTTTCAGTACTTGGCATATGTTGGGTATAAAAAGTCGTAATTTCAAACAGCGATTACGTGCAGAGAGCCAGAATTTGGCTCCAAAATATGGCTCAGGCCTCAAAATTGGGATATTTGGGATATTTTGAAAACTGCAGGGGGGGTTTGTGCAAAATGTGGCTCACTGCCGCTTTCAGTACTTTGCATATGTTGGGTATAAAAAGTCGTATTTTCAAACTGCGAATACGTGCAATGAGCTAGAATTTGGCTCCAAAATATCGCTCAGGCCTCGAAATTGGGATGTTTGGGGTATTTTGAAAACTGCAGGGGAGTTTTGCGCAAAATGTGACTCAATGCCGCTTTCAGTACTTGGCATATGTTGGGTATAAAAAGTCGTAATATCAAACTGCGAATACGTGCAGAGAGCCAGAATTTGGTTTCAAAATATGGCTCAGGCCTCGATATTGGGATGTTTGGGATATTTTGAAAACTGAAGGGAGGTTTGGGACAAATGTGACCAAACGCCGCTTTCATTACTTCGCATATGTTGGGCATAAAAAAGGCTTAATATTAAACTGCGAATTCGTGCAGAGAGCCAGAATTTGGCTCCAAAATATGGCTCAGGCCTCGAATTGGGATGTTTGGGATATTTTGAAAACTGCAGGGAGGTTTGGGACAAATGTGATCAAATGCCTCTCTCAGTACTTGGCATATGTTGGGTATAAAAAGTCGTAATTTCAAACTGCGAATACGTGTAGAGAGCCAGAATTTGGCTCCAAAATATGGCTCAGGCCTCGAAATTGGGATGTTTGCGATATTTTGAAAATTTGCAGGGGAGTTTGTGCAAAATGTGACTTACTGCCGCTTTCAGTACTTGGCATATGTTGGGTATAAAAAGAAACTTAAAATTTGGTAACTAGAAAAAGAGTAGTGCTCAGAACACTACCCTGGGGTACACCCTCATACTGCCTAAAAGAGGCAGAGAGAGTGGAACCAAGCTGCACACGAAAGGAACGACGAGAGAGGAAACTCTGGAGGAAGAGAGGGAGATTCCCACATAGGCCAAAAGAATGAAGTTGAGACAGAATATGATACCGCCAGGTAATGTCTAAGTCTTTTCCAGGTCAAAAAGGACGGCAACAACGGAGGTCTTCGCAGGAACAGCAGTACGAATATAGACCTCCAAGTTTACCAGGATATCCGTTGTGCTGCGGCACTTGCGAAAACCAAATTGAGAAGGGGAGAGGTGGTGATAGTGCTCTAAGAACCACATCAAACGAACGTTAACCATACATTCAAAGAGCTTGGAGACAACTCGTGAGGGCAATAGGGCGGAAGTCCTTGGGGGAATGACCTGAGAGGCCCTAGTTTCCAAATAGGGAGGACAACAGCATCGAGCCAGTCCCCAGAGACTGACGACGACTCCCAGACCTGATTGTACAGACTCAGTAAATACTGAGACGTGCACGGAGGGAGATGGCGTAGCATTTCATAATGAATAATGAATGCCTTCGGAGCCCGCCACCGTAGAACCGCAGAGAGCTAGGGCAGACTGAAGCTCAGAGAGAGAGAGAGAGAGAGGGGATCATTATAAGGAAGGCAAAGATGAGTACAGAAATCTAAAGGACGAGATTCAAGAATAGGCTTACGAAAAAGGAAGGATTGGGGAAGATGAGAACCAGAACTAACAGATGAAAAGTGGGAACCCAGTTCGGTCGCGACCTGCAACAGGTCCGCCACAAGAGCACCACGGAGGCGAAGGACCAGCGAGACATCGGGAACGAACTTACCCGCTATCTTGCGGATACGCTTCCAGACCAGTGGTAGAGGAGTTTCAGACGTAACGGTGGAGACATAAGACATCCAGGATGCACATTTAGCTGTACGGGTGGTCCTACGGGCCACCGCACTCGCCTTCCGAAACAAAACAAAAGACTCAACCGTTTGCCGGCGGCAATGTCTCTTCCAGGCTGCACGCTTACAGCGGACAGCCTGAGCTCAGTCCACATTCGACCAGGGAACACACTTTTGTGTTCCCCGAGAGGAAGAGCGAGGAATAGAGCGGAGGGCAGCGTCAAAGACAATGTCATGAAAAAGAAGGAGGGCGCGAGGGAGAGGCAGAATGGAGAGGTCGGAAATAGTAGCACGGAGAGTAAAGAGGCGCCAGTCAGGCTCGGCAAACCGCCACCTAGGGAAGGAGAGAGGAGGGTGAAAAGAGAAAAAGGTAACAAGGATAGGATAATGGTCACTGCCATGGAGGTCATCAAGGACCTGTCACCCGAAATCTAAGGAAAGGGATGACGAGCACAGAGAAAGATCGAGACAGGAAATGGAGCGAGTCCGAGAGTCCAAATGAGTGGGCTCACGAGAATTCAAAAGGGACAGGGAAGAAGAGAGGATGAAAGTTTCAAGGAGGCGACCCCGGGTGTTTGTCAGCACATCACCCCAAAGGGCATGACGACAATTCAAATCTTCCAGCAGGAGCACAGGCTCTGGCAAGGAGTCCAGGAGGTGTTTAAAATGGGGAAGAGAAAGTGGGACAGCAGGGGGGAGATAAATGGAACAAACCGTGTACCATTAAGCACAAAGACACAGTCAGCAGAACAGTGGAGAGGCGAGGAAAAAGTAAGGGGACGAAGGGAACATCTGAGCAAATCAAGAGAGCAGAAGAGTTATGGGCCCCAGCGACAGCTGGGAGGGGGGGGGGCCACGGAAGCGACCAGGACGAGCACCAAGCATCGGCTCCTGGAGACAGACACAAAGGGGCAAAAACTGTGAATATTAGAAGTGGGAGGTCAAGGAAATTGGCGTAATATCCACGGATGTTCCATTGAAGAATATACATTGACAAAAAGAGAAAGGATAGCAACAGAGAGCAAAAAAGAAACAAAGGTGAAAAAGGAACACAGCACGTTAAAGAAGCACAGGATCAGGGTCAGTGAAGTCAGGGTTAGGGGGCATGGGTAAACTGAGCATAGAAGGAGGGAAAGGAGTGGGAGGGCAGACCAGAGGTGGACGAGCAAGGTCTCGAGGAGGAGAAGAGGAAGAGGAGGAGGAGGGGCAGAAAGAGGGGGAGTGCACCTCAGCAAGGGCAGAAACTGAGACGGAACCGGGGGCTAAAGAAACCTCCACAGTTGGAACAGGGGGCTCCACCACCAAAGCGGGAGGGAAGGAACGATAAAATCAGATATAGGGGCGAAGAAGAAAGCAAAGCCTTCATACTTACCAGGGAGGAGGAAAGAGAGGAGCCAGGTTTCTGCTTCTGACTCAAAGAGACTGGCGTCCCAGCACCAATGTACTGGCAACAGACTCTAGCGTCTCAATAGGAGGAGAAGAAGAGCGAGAGCGAACAACACGACCACCAGGAGAGCGATGGACATCGGCCGGCACAGTCAGGCGGCGTGGAGAGCCAAGAGACAGAGGAGAATGAAGGGAAGGAGGACCAGAGGGAGAGGAGAAAGAAGACACAGGAGACATGACAGACTGGGTAGAAAGAAGGGAAACCCTAAACAGAGAACCAGGAGGGGGACCCTACGGGACAGAAAGGAAGGAAACGGGGGAGGTGGTGGTGGTGGTGGACATGTCCGGGTCTAAGGCTTGGAAACGGTTGTGAGACTGAGGAAGGTGGGAAGGACGAGGAGAGGAAGAGCGCACCACGCGAGCATAGGAGACACCAGCGAAAGAGGGGAGACGATGAACTTGGCGCCGAGCCTCAGGAAAAGACAAACGGTCCCGGTGCTTCAAGTTTAGGACGGCCGCCTCAAGTTTGTAACGTATACACGTGTGGGAGAAGGTAAGGTGGGCCTCACCGTAATTGAGGCAGCGGGGGGCCTGGGGGGAAGTGCACACCAACTTAGAGTGACCCTCGCCTCCACACATGGGACAGAGGGAGAAAAGACTAGAGCATTTGAGGGCACCATGCCCAAACCTCCAACACTTATTGCAGAGCCGAGGAGATGGAATATACTCCTGGACGGAGCTTCTGGCACCAGCAAGAATGACAGAGGGCGGAAGGGTCCTACCATCAAAGGTAATCTTCACAACCCGGAGGGGTTGACGGCGACTACCACGAGGGGGACGAGTACACGTATCCACCTGGAGGACAGAATAACCCTGGGCCTCGAGGTTATGCTTGATATCCTCGTGGCAGTCTTTTAGATTCCTAACACCAGTTACAATATGGTGCAGGAGGAGAATAGTGCCAACACTGGCATTTAACTGAGCTTTCTTGGAGACCCGAACAGAGGTCTCACCAATGCAGGATAAGGCGGCCAAGTGGGTGGCCGCATCCTGAGAAGGAGCAGCAACGAAACGGGTACCAAGACAGGTGGGGTTGAAGGTAACAGAGACATCTACTGAATCTACAAAATGCCTATGAAGGGAAAAATCGTCAGGAGGAGTCGAATCTAAAGGATGGAGGTGAAAGTACTTAGTCCACGTAGCAGGACAAAGAAAGCACGGTATGGGAAGGGAGCATACGAGAGCGGCCGTGGCGGGGACAGCGATGAGAACCTTTAGAGAGAGACGGATCATAAGGTGCAGTAGTCACAATAAGAGATGGAGCCGTGCAAGGGGACGAGGCGGTCACCACAGCAAGCTTGGGGCTCGACACAACCACAGAGGAGGGAGGGGAGCAGGGAGGAAGAGCCCGGTCTGGGTCTAAACCGGGCCCTGTAGCCGGGGCTACAGATCCCGGTTTTCCAGGACGGTCCGACTCACGGGCCTGGTCGCACACACCATGAGCCTGGGTGAGAGAAGTCGTGTCGTCATCCATGCAGCAAACAATTTCAAAAGTTTGGGACCTGGAACCAAGGGATACCACCTACCAGGGCAGCCAGGGAGGCCGAGCGCTGGCCAGTGTAGGAAGCCCCAACGGTGCTCCCCCTTTTCAACAGGGGAGTCCTACTACATCGTTCATTCTCCCACACTGGTGCTAAGACCCCAGTCCCCCTATCGCACCAGCCTGGACACCCAACCATCCACTCAGGGCGGCCCCTCACAGGCGACCCCTCCAGCGGGTGGTCCGATGGCTCACAAAGCCCCTACGTGGGTCCCTTCCGCACGTACACCACACAAAGAGGGGGCAGGAGAGGGGGGCAAAGGCAACCCACACCGGTCCCTGGGAGGTGTACGTGAGCCCCTCACCACGGCAAGGAGGCACCACGGAGGCACCACGGCAAGGAGGCACCACGGAGGCACCACGGCAAGGAGGCACCACGGAGGGGTGATGCAGTGAAAAAACAATACTAACAAAACCCCGAGAACAAAAAATCAACCGACCTTTTGACTTTAAGGAAAAGAAGGTAGTTATTCTAATGTATAAATCTCTGGTGTATAGTAATACAGTAGTCTCATAGTAATCATTTAGATAAGTGTATCCAAGCTCGGAGAACCCCCCCCCCCCCTCCTTTCCCTGCCCTCTTTACAAAAACATACCCACTTCCAAAAAAATTCAACACTGGCCAACAAAAATATTTCGAAAACTAAGTCGACTCTAAAACCAGGAACAACTGAGGGCCACGACAAACACTGCAACTCTCTTCTACCCCCCAAGTCATCTATTAATGATCCAAGATAATTTGAGATACTTCCTACAGACGAGTCCAGTGACAGGGTGATCCAGTGAGTAAATTGAAGCACGATACAGGTGTCAAAGGACTTCATTCAGCCCAGTGGATAACTAACAACATTATAATCTGCAGTTTTGTATGCCTCACCGTGGCCATTTAAATAAATAAATTACAGGGTTGTGGCAATGTTTACAGCATAATGTAAGGTATAGAGGAAGCCTGGATTGCCTGGTAATGTCTAGTGTTTGTATGTGCTCTAGGCAACCAAACCGAATAACATTTCTGGTGTTAGACTATTTAATCCGACTTACTCATTCGGTAGAACCTTTTAAACCCAAATAGTAATTCACTTTAAAGGTAAAATTATTTGGAGATTCTGCTTAACAGATTCCAAATTACCGAGCTATGAAAGTATTACGAGGCAAGTTTAACTGGTTCAGTGTTTGCCTATCCACACCCCCATGAGGTATGTGACAACACTGAATAAAGAAAGGGTCTTTGAGCATTCAGAGTGCACAAATTTAACATGGCATGACCAATATAGCCAGGTGTTAAAGATCATTCTAAGCAGTTCTGCATAATCCATATAGTATCAAGTAATATAATTGCGCAATGGTGCCTAGTGGATAATGTTTCCTATTAAAATGCATTGCACAACTGTTTGTATTAGAGATTTTAAAGCTGTGAGTGGTACACTTCTCTCTACACTTCTAAAATACTTAACCACGCCTCTCTCACACACACACACACACACACACTCGGAAGGCATGCTTTAACACTGAAATTCCTCATACACCGAATACATCCCCCAAAAATAACTTACACTGTAGAAGGTCCCTGTACCTAGTCCAGGTGGAGGGGACCCTCTACGGTGTTGTCGTTGTTGAGTTAGGGGCAACGACGATCGTGGGATCGGATGCGCCCCGGCGTACCCGTGAAGGGTGAAATCGCAAAGCCAGGAAAGGCGAAATGCTAAGCCAAAACGCGAAACGAGTGACGCCAAGCACTAGAAACTAATATGCCACACGGCAAAGCTACGCACAAAGGGAGAGGCAGAAGCACATAATAGAACAGGGCAAACAAACAGCCAGAAGGACACACAGCATGTCAGAGCAAACACACAAGAAATCAGAGCACATACTTGCCCGGGAACTTGGCCCGCGGGAACCTCACATTGAACGCCTCCCAGAGCACCCATTGCCAAGGGTCTCGTCCATCCACCGGGGACGCCATAACATCTGGAACCGGGGCAACAAACACCTGCAAACTGGGGACCCAGATGGTAGAACTCTTGAGGCGAGAAGTCGCCACTCGCCCCCACCGGAGGAATGGCAGGCGCCGCCGGGGAAGCTGCAGCAGCAGACGGGACGCGCACCACCTCATCAACATCACCGGAGACTGCCGCCAGAGGGAGCGGCGGGAAATCCTCGTCGCGGAACAAGTTGACAGGAGCTGCAGGGGCCGCAGAGCACCCGGCAGCCTGATGCCCCAACAGGCCACACCGGAAACCAGTACGAGGCTGCCGGGCATAATACACCCGGACGTAGTACCCCATAAGCCGGACAGAAGAAGGTATATCCGACCGCAGGCGCATCCCCAACGTGCAAATGTTTGTACGCCTCCCAGCATACCGCCCCGAGGAGAGCGTGTTCACCCGCACGCTGACAACAGTACCAAAACCCCCGAAGTAACGCCGGAGGAGGTCATCAGGGAACTCCAGGGGCGCACCATGGACACTGTCATAAGTCAGGGCACCACTGCTCGCCACAGAGCCGGCATCGTCAGGCAACGGCAACGTAAAAATAAAATGATAAACTGACCACCACAGTTGACGTTGACGGGTTAATTATTTAAAAAGAAATACATATATATACCACAGGAGTACACACATAATATGCAATATGGAGCATAATTTGAGCAAACTCAACATTACATTAACCTCAAGTAGTAGGGCACCCTTGGAGAAATAAATTGCAGAGTTAGCTTATAATTTTTGAGATTATAAGGTGAGCGTGAGTTATGATCATTAAGACTAACTGTTTTTGTTAGAAGGGGGGGGGGGCGGACTTTCATGTTATTTATCCCTCATGTTATTAAGTCCCTCTTCAAGAGACTTAAGAAAAATCGTGCAGCGACTTTGAGTTACATTCGCCCCTCACGTTCCCTGTGCTACAAATGAGCAGAAATTTGTGTAGTGTTGAGGCAAGTTGGCATCTGCCTTGGCGGGTCAGCGATCTGGGACAAGATAACGAGCCCTGTTGGAAGTTCCCGCTGATAACGCAGATGTATAGTTACGTTAGTGAGAGATGGAGCGAGGGAGCTCGCTAGTATGGCCGGAGATTTCAGTGTGGATGTGAGCCTCCCTGAGAGAAACTAAGTGTATTCTTTGTTTTCCATCGGTGTTTTTTTCTTTCTGTATTTGAGCACCTGTGTGAATGAATGTACGTAAACAGATGGAAGTGTGTGTGCACTTGACTCAGCGTTCGTGCTTGACCCAGTGCGCGTGCTTGACCCATTTTCCTACTCATCCATCTACACTCATGAAGGTGTAGATACATATACCCATGATATACCCATCCATATTCCCATGAAGGTTCCACCTGTGTACGATAAATAAACCGTACAGTTATTATCTATTCTGTTTGTATATATGTCGTGCCTAATAGCGGGAGTTGCCTAGCAAGCAGAATTTTCCTGAAAGTTGAATTTTCATACATTTTTAAACATGAAATGATGTGGTTTAGAGTTTCATTATACATGAAAATTTTGGGAGTGTAATCAATTCGAGCAGAGCCAAACTAATTTAAGCGACTTAACTCTCCTAATCTAACCTATCACGATAACGTCGGTAATTAAGGTACGTAATATACAAATAATTTGTATTTGGAATGAAAAATTAATTTAGAATTAAATAATTTGGAAATAATTATTTGAACATTAAGAAAATCATTCTGCCTGTTAAGTAAATTAGGCCTTGCTTACTAGGCCAAGTAGAGTGGTTATGGCTGTGTGCGAAATGTAGTACGGAACTTCTCTCTACTGCTTGCATGAATGAATAAGTTGAAGCATGCGCCCAGCATCAGGAACCTTCAGATATATCAGCATCTTGAGGTTATCTTGAGATGATTTCGAGGCTTACCGTCCCCGCGGCCCGGTCCTTGACCAGGCCTTCTTTTTGTTATACATCCTCAGCAAGCAGCCCCGTAGCAGCTGTAATTCCCAGGTACCTATTTACTGCTAGATGAACAGGTGAATCAGGGTGAAAGAAACTGTCCATTTGTTTCCGCCTCCACCGGGCGATCGAACCCATAACCTTAGGACTACGAATCCCGAGCAGTGTCCTCTCAGCCGTCAGGGAGCTCTGTTGCATACCTACAGGAGATGTCAGAATTTAGGCCCACGTCAAGAAAAACTGTTCGACAATAGCCATTAAAAAATAGCAAATAGGTTTCTAACGAGTTAAAGAGTGAATTTAAGCGTAACTGTCTGGGACTAGAATGGTGGCAGTCACACTACAGTCAACACTAAGGAAAACAAAATAGGAGTGTGCCTTAATGCTAATAGTGAGTGCCTTGACATATATTGGCGAGCTGTCTTCGACCCCGACGCAGTTGGCGCCTGACAGCTGAGTGGACAGCGCTCGGGATTCGTAGCCCTGAGGTTCCGGGTTCGATCCCCGGTGGAGGCGGAAATAAATGGGCAGAGTTTCTTACACCCTGATGCCCCTATTCACCTAGCAGTAAATAGGTACCTGGGAGTTACAGCTGCTACGGGGCTGCTTCCTGGTGATGTGTAACAAAAAGGAGGCCTGGTCTAGGACCGAGCCGTGGGGACGCTAAGCCCCGGAAGCACCTCAAGATAACCTGATGGGCCGTCAACTGTGCTCTCGTCCACATTTCCAGCTGGAAGTAGGCTGACGAATAAGGAAGTAAGTAATTATCAAAAGAAGGCACCAAACCGGGAAGGCTATGTAGCACCATCAAATGCGCAAAATAATCAGAGGGCGCTAAATATCACCAAGGATGCCAATACGAGAACAAAAACGCATAAGGCGAACGATATCAAAAGTATCCGAGTCACCAAGAATTCTATCGAGGGACAAGTGACCGCGAGGGACGGTCGGAAAGCAAGACACGCTCGTCCTGGAAGTCAGGACATTCAAGAAGGACATGCACGTCCGTAAGAGGGACAATGCAACTAGGACAATAAGGAGCAGGGCTGCGCTCCATCAAGTGACCATGGGTTAAGCGAGTATGGCCACTACGCAACCTCGCCAGAGCTGTTTCCCACCGCCGGTTACGGTGGAAGGAGGACGGCCACAAGGAAACACAACATTTAAGAGTACGTAGCTTGTTACCAGAAACAGACAACCAAGAAGCCTGCCAACGGGGTAAGGACTAAGGAATGGATAACCGGGTAAAAGTCGGAATACGGAACGCCTTTACGAGAGATGGGACAAGAGCGGACAGCTTCCTTGGCGGCAGCATCCGCACGCTCATTTAAAGACACACCAATATGGCTGGGAACCCAACAAAACTCAACCGACTTAAATTTACTGTGAACAAGAAACAGCCAATGTTGGATCTCGACAACTACTGGATGAACCGGATTAAAGGACCCGAGAGCCATGAGGGCACTACGAGAGTCAACAACAACCACAAAGGAAGACTGACAACGAGAAAGCAGGAGACGAAGATCATAGAGAATCGCATAAAGTTCCGCTGTAAAGATGCTAGTCTCCGGAGGTAAGCGACACATATAAGTGCGATCAGGAAAAACAACAGAGTAGCCAACACCGTCCGCCGACTTAGACCCATCGGTGAAGACAGAAACGGAGCGGGAGTGAGAAGAAAAGTGCTCAAGGAAAAGGCGTTTTAGAACCGTGAGAGGGGTAAAAGCTTAGTGATACGGGTCAAGGAAGTACAAAACCGCGGAAGAGGAACTCGCCACGGGGGCAAAGAAGGAACAACACGAGGAGAAACATTAGAAATACGAACGGAAAGAGAATCCTGCAGGCGAGATAACCGGACAGAAAGAGGGAGCTGATGAAGAGGAACAGAAACCGCAGGAGGGGTAAAAGTTAAAGCACGACAGAGGCGAGAGGAAGGATGTTGTAAGGACCGCGCAAGATAGCGAAGACAGTAGCGATCACGGCGGTCCTGGAGAGACAGGAAGCCAGCGTCAACATACAGGCTAAGGATGGGAGTCGAACGAAAGGCACCAGAACTGAGGCGCAACCCAGTATGGTGCAAAGCATCAAGACGGCGAAGAGTAGGAGAAGCAGACGAGTAAGCAGGGCAACCATAATCAAGCTTAGACAGGACGAGAGAGGAATGTAAAGCAAGGAGAGTGCGCCTATCCGCTCCCCAAGAAGTATGGGACAAGACCCGAAGGAGGGTAAGGGCCTTAGAGCACTCAACACGAAGGTAAGAGATATGGGGAGACCAAGACAAACGAGTGTCAAGGAATAACCCCAAAAGCTTTGCGGATTCTTTGTATTCAAGGGGATGATCATAAAGTGACAAAGAGGGACGAAGAACAACCCGTTTCCGAGTAAAAGTCATGGCACAAGTCTTAGAAGTAGAGAACTTGAAGCCATGATCCGTGGCCCAAGACGACACGGCATCAATTGCAAGTTGAAGCCGGCGCTGAAGGAGAGGCGAATCATCACCCTGACAGCAAAGGGTAAGATCATCGACATAGAGAGCGGAGAAGACACCAGAAGGAAGAGAGGAAAGAAGACCATTGAGGGCAACCAGAAAAAGAGTAGTGCTCAGAACACTACCCTGGGGCACACCTTCATATTGCTGAAAAGAGGCAGAGAGCGCGGTACCAAGGCGCACCTGAAAGGAACGACGAGAGAGGAAGCTGCGGAGAAAGAGAGGGAGACGACCACGAAGGCCAAAAGAATGAAGTTGAGATAGAATATGATATCTCCAAGTGGTGTCGTAAGCCTTTTCCAGGTCAAAAAGGACGGCAACAACGGAGGTCTTCGCAACAAAAGCAGTACGAATATAGACCTCCAAGTTCACCAGGACATCTGTCGTGCTGCGGCACTGGCGGAAACCAAATTAAGAAGGGGAGAGGAGGTGATGGTGTTCCAGGAACCACATCAGACGAACGTTAACCATACGTTCAAAGAGTTTGCAGACACAACTTGTGAGAGCAATAGGGCAAAAGTCCTTAGGGAAGTACCCAGAGACCCGGTTTGCGAATAGGGAGGACAACGGCATCGAGCCAGTCCTCAGGGACTGACGACGACTCCCAGATCCGATTATACAGACTCAGTAAATACTGAGACGTGCACGGAGGGAGATGGCGAAGCATCTCATAATGAATACCATCGGAGCCCGCCGCCGTAGAACCGCAGAGGGCCAGGGCAGAACGAAGTTCAGAGAGAGAGAAGGGATCATTATAGGGAAGTTGAAGACGAGTGCAGAAATCTAAAGGACGAGACTCAAGAACAGGCTTACGAAGAAGAGAAGATTGGGGAAGATGAAGACCAGAGCTAACAGAAGAAAAGTGGGAACCCAGTTCGGAAGCGACCTGCAACGGGTCCGCCACAAGAGTATCATGGAGGTGAAGGACCGGTGAAACATCGGGAACGAATTTACCCGCCTATCTTGCGGATACGCTTCCAGATCTGGGCCAGAGGAGTTTCGGACGTAATTGTTGAGACATAAGATGCCCAACATTCACGTTAGCCGTACGGATGGCCCTACGGGCCACCGCACTCGCTTTCCGAAAGAAAAGAAAAGAATCGGTCGTCTGCCTACGGCGGTGCCTCTTCCAGGCTGCACGCTTACAGCGGACAGCCCGAGCACAGTTCGCATTCCACCAGGGAACGCACTTCCGTGACCCCGGGAGGAAGAGCGAGGGATAGAGCGGAGGGCAGCGTTGAAGACAGTGTCATGAAAAAGGAGGAGAGCGCGAGAGAGAGGCAGAAGGGAGAGGTCAGAGAGAGCAGCACTGAGGGTAAATAGGGTCCAGTCCGCCTTAGCAAACTGCCACCTAGGCAAAGAGAGGGAAGGGCGAAAAGAGAAAAAGGAAACAAGGATGGGGAAATGATCACTTCCGTGGAGGTCATCAAGAACCTGCCACGTGAAATCTAAGTAAAGAGAAGAAGAGCAGAGAGAAAGATCAAGACAAGAAAGGGTGCGAGTCCGAGAGTCCAAATGAGTGGATCACTCATTTGGGGAGATCTCCCCATCCCCCCCCCCCTGGCGTATGCATTTAATGATATATAATGCATATGCCAGCCAGTCCAAGCCTAATCTTAAGGTAATTCTCCTATCCCTCAATTTATTCTTTACCTACTCTTCACAGCAAGTCTTTGTCACCCACATTGAACAATATTCTAAGTCTTCACTACCCCAAAACTTGCCTCGCCACCCCAACTTTTACCTTACCATACATCTTTGCTACCCATCATTTGGTTCGGATTAAACATTCAAGGTTAAATGTTTGCCCTTGATCACCTAGCAGCAATTGAGGATACAGATGTAAGCTGATTGGAGAGTCGCGTTCTGAGTGTAAACTAGTAGAACGTAAGTCAAGAAACTGCAGATGGCCTATTGTTCTGCACGTGGCACTTCCTATTTATATCCACCCACACTCATTCATATACGTCTAACCTAAGCTTCAACCAATCAAGATTCCTATGCCTATTATGATCAGTGATCCAGTAGTATGATCCACAATAGACTTGAGAATGATCCAGGACGGACCGAAACGTCGTTGTCCTTTCACCTTCTAGTGTGTGGTCTGGTCAACATACTTCAGCCACGTTATTGTGACTCGTCGTCTGCACATGATCCAGTAATTTGTTCCGCAAATTCACAACCCAGTTACCAAACCAGTATTTACCCAGGTATTTCCTAAATCTAAACTTATCTTCATTTAAAGCCTTATCAATAACTCCCTTGTTATGCCATTAACTACTTGTACACTTCAGTCATGTCACGTTAAGGTTTTTCCAACATCTCTTCATACAGAAGCTTTCTAATTTGCGGGATTAACTTGTCATCCTAACTGACGTGTTCTAGTGAATTATGTCCATTCTTTAGCATGGCGACCAAAACTGAACTGCATAATCTAAATGGGACCTAAAAACAATACGTTAATAAACCCACCCGACTTATTGCTAACTCTTCTATAAATAAATCTATGGAAAGAAAAGCTCTCAGCCTGTTAACAAGAGTGTACAAATCCACAAGGGCCGGGATGAGGATTCGAACCTGCGTCCGAGAGCATCCCAGACGCTGCCGTAATCGACTGAGCTACGACATGGTCAAAAGGAGTTGAAACCGAAGTTCTACTGAACTTACTGGATCCTGCAGCCTCTCCGAGGCACAAACCAGTGTAAGTGTAACAAGAATGTGAAGTTGACTACGTCCATCTAGTTCCACCCGCTCCTCCCAGAACTAGTTGTTAAATAAGCACTTTACCTTGACTCCTCTGATCCAACACTTGTCCACACGTGCCACACTCCTGAAAAAATATTTTTTACATATATTAAGGGCAAGTATAAGTAATTATTAAATAAGGCACCAAACCAGGAAGGCTATGTAGCACCAGGGTAAGTATAAACAGTTTATTTCAAATACAATCGAGTAGGAAAATACAATTATGAATTTCAAGAACACTGGAACCAATCACTGGAAAAGGTGAAATTGCAATGGAGATTAATTACAGATTGTATCAACAATAGTGAGTAGCAAGACTGATAAGACTGCAATAGCCTAACGGAATACATTTTTTGTCTCTGACTCATGAGGCTATGGTTAAGCATCAATGTTCATTTAAAGTTACATAGAAACACATTATCTTATACGGTCTTCCACTCAAACAAACCTTTAGCTAACCTTAGATAAACGTACTGTGTATTATTAATTTATTTAGCTGTTTATTGGCCTAAATTATATAAATAACATGCTTAAAACCTCTTAAGTACAGTATATGGTCTCTGAGCACCAAACCAACGTTAGAAGCCTAGTGATTACATTGTCAAAAATTACCATTTACAGGTGAAACCATTTCATATCGCAGAGTAAACAAGATGGAAACAATTATCTTCCACATTTATTTGCACAATTGCCATCCTGATATGACCACTCCATCGCCCCAGTCGTTAACACACTAAGTGCAGGCGATGAGTCACAATAACGTGGCTGAAGTAGTTTGACCAGACCACACACTAGCAGGTGAAGGGATGACGACGTTTCGGTCCGTCCTGGACCATTCTCAAGTCGACTTGAGAATGGTCCAGGATCGAAATGTCGTCGTCAACACACTAAACAATCTAGGGTGGCTTGTTGCTAAACATTACAAGTCACCTTTACCTTAGCTACAAGACACGTTGTGCATATTATCAAACTACCTTTAATGTCATAATGCAGCAGTTTGCGCGCTCAAAATACAGATAGACAAACTCCTCAGGAACCGTAGGGGAACCTTTGACAAGCCGCCGGCTTCCTGTTGCCGTAGAGGGCACTATGGAGAAATGGTGGCCCTCTGGTAAATTTAAGTCAATATTACCTAGGAGTTATGATGTACCAGCCATTGAACATCTGGGACTCACAGTTAATATGAAAACAATCCTTAAGAATAGTTAAACGAATCTTTGACTGAAACGAACAACAATGAATATTGAACTGTACGAGTCTCTGTTGTGGTCCCATCTGGCCTACTGTCCTAATATGGAAACTTCACTTCAAAAAGATATCAATGATTTTCCGCTTTGGAGAAAGTTCAAGACAGCAACAACAATCATGCCAGAACTTGTTCAACTGTCACTACCACGAATCTTTGAAGGACTAACACTATAAATGTTTAAATTGTTATAGATTTTGATAGATTAGCCTATAAATTTTGCTAGAAATTACCTTCTTAATATTATCTGTTAGATTAAGGCCCTGCCCGAAGCGCTATGCGTACTAGTGGCTTTACAAGAATGTAAACACATCATGCCATGTACTCTCAGAAACCCAATGTAACTTCTTATAGATATATAAATAAATGAATAACAGCCGAGGCCTTTGTAATACTATTTTAATGCATTGCTTTATACTTTGTAAAGTCTTTTAGAGAAGTGCTTTGTATTTATAACCTCCAACTTTGTCAGTATTACAAATTAAAAAAAAAAATTATAATACTGACCAAATTGGAGGCTATTAATACAGACCACTTCTCTAAAATGTCATATTTGACACAGACAGGCTGGACAACAGCTTCAAGCTCAACAAGCCACAATGTAACACAGAAAATAGATGTGTTGTTTCCCCCATAGGGGGGATTAACCCATGAACCCGCTTAACCACTCAAGTCGTAAATGCAGAGTCATTCCTCTTGTTCACAATATACACAAGACAAATCCTCAATAAAATAAGGGTGGAGGGAGTAGGAAGGCTGACCTTTGACAAGGTGCCGCCATCCTGTCCCCGTCGAGGCCACTGTAGATGGTGGCCCTTAGGTCAATTCATCATAGGAGCCCTTCTCCTTCCATCATCCTGAATCATGCTCATCGTACTAACCTGCACCCCCTCAATCCCCCCCCCCACCATCGTCACACAATCTGTGGCTAAAATTTCTCGTTTCATTCAGATTTTCATCAAAATATGTCGAAGATTTCTCTTTGGGTTGTTTTAAGGGACCTGACAGCCGAGTGGACAGCGCTTCGGATTCGTAATCCTGAGGTTCCGGGTTCGATCCCCGGTGTAGACTGAAACAAATGGGCACTTTCTTTCACCCAGATGACCTGTTTACCTATCAGTAAATAAGTACCTGGGAGTTTAGACAGCTGCTATGGGCTGCTTCCTGGGGATGTGTAAGAAAAAGAAGGCCTGGTCGAGGACCGGGCCGCGGGGACGCTAAGCCCCGAAATCATCTCAAGATAACCTTAAGATTGCTGGCTAGCTACTGGCATGGCTATTAAGGCCACCACAAGCGCCCTAATGACTTAACTAGCGGGAACACCTATGGCTGCCACCTGACAATCTCCTCTATATTTTGTCTAAATACATAAATATACAAAATAATAACGAATAACAACATGAAGTACACACCTCGAACAATGCTTTCTTTATTATGATTGATTAATGATATCTGTAACACTTATTTTTTGCACACTGGTAATCAACGTGACCCTTGCCAGGCGGCGGCTGGTCGACAACTGAGCCACACGTTAAGAAGTGGGACTCCCAGACGCGCCACTCACCCTTACTTCACTATAATATCTAAACTGTCAACCTCTAATACAGTTAAGCATCTGACCACCAGAGGCGCTAATGTTCCCCTGTTATTACGCCATCCATATAATAATTGCTCTCATTATTCATTGTTGCAACGTTTCATGCCCGAAACGCTTTGCGTAATAGTGGCTTTAGGCATTGTATGTACTAGCCCTATCTATAAATCCATCACTCTTTGTAAAATCTCTTGTATGTATGTACCTTACCTAAATAAACATTTGATTTGATTTGAAATACATTCATGTTCTGTAGTGACATGTGTCAGACCTCGAAGGAAGAATTGAAACACCCTTCTGAAGTTGTATTATTAAATACGAAAATACTTAAGGAAATTCCTGTTTCAATTCTTCCTTCGTGGTCTGACACTATCGTCACATTTTCATCACGTGTTAATTTTCGTGATTTACACGCAGATTTTGCAGTGTATATACGACAACTTCAGGAAAGTAATGAGTAGCGGATTTAGTCTAAACAATAATATATGCGTTTTGTTTTTAGTGCCAAATTATCTGGCAAATATACATTTGGAGATGAAGCTCAATCCTTCCTGTAGCCCAATCTTTCCTGTAGCCCAATCCTTCTTGTAGCCCAATCCTTCCTGTAGACCAATCCTTCCTGTAGCTCAATCCTACCTGTAGCCCAATCTTTCCTGTAGCCCAATCCTTCTTGTTGACCAATCCTTCCTGTAGCCCAATCCTTCCTTCCAAATCCGATTTGTAATATAATATTATTGGAGGTGTTGTGGTTTCTGTTCTAGGTTCAGGATTGTACCTGGTCCAGGTGTCATCATGTCCGCGGTTGTTCAACGTCCTCCCAGCAAGCATAAGAAATATTGCCGGAACAACCGTGGACATTTTCAAGAGGAAACTAGATTTATTCCTCCAAGGAGTGCCGGACCAACCGGGCTGTGGTGGGTATGTGGGCCTACGGGCCGCTCCAAGCAACAGCCTGGTGGACCAAACTCTCACAAGTCGAGCCTGGCCTCGGGCCGGGCTTGGGGAGTAGAAGAACTCCCAGAACCCCATCAACCAGGTACCAGGTATCAACCAGGTATCTTCTGTCGCGTTTATTTCTTTGTTGCTATATCCATTGTTCACCAACACTTCAGTTAACTTTCAAACTCCGTACTCACGTTGCTCCATTCTGAGCAGTGGGTAAGGGCTCGACGAATATAAGTGTTTAGAACACTGGCTTTGTGTCTTTGGAAGCACTCACTCCTACTGTTTAGGCATAATCCTATGTTTGTAGGCTTAGTATATACGCTACTGCTTAGAGATGCTCCTGTTAAATTGTGTGTTTATTTGTCTACTTATACTGAATCCTTTTAAAGTGTGTCCTTATCTGTCATTTGCATCAAACTTCATCCCTCCTACTGACCTGTTTGGTAGTGAGTTCTGCTAATCGTGGATTGCTGTTACGTAGCTCATTTAGCTTCATAATAGTTGGATGGCAGAAATAAAAAGGCTTCAATTAAACAGAGCAGAAATTTATGAGAATGATGTTCAAAAATACCAAATAGTTATTATTTTATCTGTAGAAAACGATGTCTTACAGACAGGGTAAAAAAAAAAAATGAATGTAATGAAACATCATTTACATGGCGAGAGCCAGAGGCTCCCTGGAGCTATCCAGGCTGATATGGATGTACTAGATTTTGGCATCAGTCAGTGTGAATGGAGTTCTACTGAATTACAATCTCTCAGCAAATGAACTTTTTTTCACCCTCATTGTTTGCTGTGATCGCCAACATGGTATTTAGAAAAAGTTGATCTGCTGCTGACCTCTTGCTAAATCTCTCCACTAAGTGACATTAGACACTGGATGAATCATAGATCAGCAGTGTTGTTGATCTAAATATAGCAGGTGCATCTGAGTGGGTCTGGATTAGTAGGAAAGCATCACGCACTAGCCCCAGTCACCATTCTGCAATATAAAAAAAATCCCCCATGCTTTCCACATCACTTTTTTATACCCAACATATGCCAAGTTCTGAAAGCGGCGGTTGGTCACATTTGTCCCAATCCCCACTACAGTTTTCAAAATATCCCAAACATCTCAATTTTGAGGCCTGAGCCATACTTTCGAGCCAAATTCTGGCTCTCTGCACGTATTCGCAGTTTGAGATTACGACTTTTTATACCCAACATACGCCAAGTACTGAAAGCGGCAGTGAGTCATATTTTGCACAAACTCCCCTGCAGCTTTCAAAATATCCGAAATATTCCAATTTCGAGGCCTGAGCCATATTTTGGAGCCAAATTCTGGCTCTCTGCACGTATTCGCAGTTTTAATTACGACTTTTTTATACCCAACATATACCAAGTACTGAAAGTGGCATTTGGAAACATTTGTCCAAAACCCCCCCTGCAGTTTTCAAAATATCCCAAACATCCCAATTTCGAAGCCTGAGCCATATTTTGGAGCCAAATTCTGGCCCTATGCACGTATTCGCGGTTTGAAATTACGGCATTTTATACCCAACATGCCAAGTCCTGAAAGCGGCAGTGAGTCACATTTTGCACAAACTCCCCTGCAGTTTTTCGAAATATCCCAAATATCCCAATTTTGAGGCCTGAACTATATTTTGGAGCCAAATTCTGGCTCTCTGCACGTATTCGAAGTTTGAAATTACGACTTTTTATACCAACATATGCCAGGTACTGAAAGTGGCATTTGGTCAAATTTGTCCCAAACCTCCCTGCAGTTTTCAAAATATCCCAAAAATCCCAATTTCGAGTCCTGAGCCATATTTTGAAGACAAATTCTGGCTCTCTGCACGTATTCGAAGTTTGAAATTACGACTTTTTATACCCAACATATTCCAAGTACTGAACGCGGCGTTTGGTCACATTTGTCCAAAACCCCCCCTGCAGTTTTCAAAATATCCCAAACATCCCAATTTTGAGGCCTGAGGTATATTTTGGAGCCAAATTCTGGCTCTCTGCGCGTATTCGAAGTTTGAAATTACGACTTTTTATACCCAACATATGCCAAGTACTGAAAGTGGCATTTGGAAACATTTGTCCAAAACCCCCCTGCAGTTTTCAAAATATCCTAAACATCCCAATTTAGAGGCCTGAGCTATATTTTGGAGCCAAATTCTGGCTCTCTGCATGTATTCTCAGTTTGAAATTACGACTATTTTATACCCAACATATGCCAAGTAATGAAAGCGCCGTTTGGACACATATGTCCGAAACCCCCCTGCAGTTTTCAAAATATCCCAAACATCCCAATTTCGAGGCCTGAGCCATATTGTGGAGCCAAATTCTCGCTCTCTGCACGTATTCGCAGTTTGAAATTACGACTTTATATACCCAACACATTCCAAGTACTGAAAGCGATGTTTGGTCACATTTGTCCCAAACCTCCCTGCAGTTTTCAAAATATCTCAAATATCCTAATTTCGAGGCCTGAGCCATATTATACAGCCAAATTCTGGATCTCTGCACGTATTCACAGTTTGAAATTACGACTTTTTATACCCAACATATGCCAAGTACTGAAAGCGGCGTTTGGTTACATCTGTCCCAAACCTCCCTACAGTTTACAAAATATCCCAAACATCCCAATTTCGAGGCCTGAGCCATATTTTGGAGCCAAATACAAGCTCTTCGCACGTATTCGCAGTTTGAAATTACGACTTTTTATACCCAACATATGCCAAGTTCTGAAAGCGGCGTTTGGTCATATTTTTCCAAAACCCCCCTGCAGTTTTCAAAATATCCCAAACATCCCAATTTCGAGGCCTGAGCCGTATTTTGGAGCCAAATTCTGCCTCTATGCACGTATTCGCAGTTTGAAATTACGACTTTTTATACCCAACATATGCCAAGTCCTGAAAGCGGCAGTGAGTAACATTTTGCACAAACTCCCCTGCAGTTTTCGAAATATCCCAAATAACCCAATTAAGAGGCCTGAGCCATATTTTGGTCCAAATTCTGGCTCTCTGCACGTATTCGCAGTTTGAAATTACGACTTTTTATACCCAACATATACCAAGTACTGAAAGCGGCATTTGGTCACATTTGTCCCAAACCTCCCAGCAGTTTTCAAAATATCCCAAACATCCCAATTTCGAGGCCTGAGCCATATTTTGGAGCCAAATTCTGGCTCTATGCACGTATTCGCGGTTTGAAATTACGGCATTTTATACCCAACATATGCCAAGTCCTGAAAGCGGCAGTGAGTCACATTTTGCAAAAACTCCCCCGCAGTTTTCGAAATATCCCAAATATCCCAATTTAGAGGCCTGAACTATATTTTGGAGCCAAATTCTGGCTCTCTGCGCGTATTCGAAGTTTGAAATTACGACTTTTTATACCCAACATATGCCAGGTACTGAAAGTGGCATTTGGTCAAATTTGTCCCAAACCTCCCTGCAGTTTTCAAAATATCCCAAAAATCCCAATTTCGAGTCCTGAGCCATATTTTGGAGACAAATTCTGGCTCTCTGCACGTATTCGAAGTTTGAAATTACGACTTTTTATACCCAACATATTCCAAGTACTGAAAGCGGCAATTGGTCACATTTGTCTCAATCCACACGGCATTTTTCAAAATATCCCAAACATCCCAATTTCGAGGCCTGAGCCATATTTTGGAGCCAAATTCTGGCTCTCTGCACATATTCGCAGTTCGAAATTAAAACTTTTTTATACCCAACATATGCCAAGTACTGAAAGCGGCAGTGAGTCACATTTTGCACAAACTCCCCTGCAGTTTTCGAAATATCCCAAATATCCCAAATTCGAGGCCTGAGCCATATTTTGGAGCCAAATTCTGGCTCTCTGCACGTATTCGCAGTTTGAAATTACAACTTTTTTATACCCAAAATATACCAAGTGCTGAAAGTGGCGTTTGGTCACATTTGTCCCAAACCCCCCATGCAGTTTTCAAAATATCCCAAATATCCCAAATTCGAGGCCTGAGCCGTATTTTGGAGCCAAATTCTGGCTCTCTGCACGTATTCGCAGTTTGAAATTACAACTTTTTTATACCCAAAATATACCAAGTGCTGAAAGTGGCGTTTGGTCACATTTGTCCAAAACCCCCCCTGCAGTTTTCAAAATATTCCAAACATCCCAATTTCGAGGCCTGAGCCATATTTTGGAGCCAAATTCTGGCCCTATGCACGTATTCGCGGTTTGAAATTACGGAATTTTATACCCAACATATGCCAAGTACTGAAAGCGGCAGTGAGTCACATTTCGCACAAGCTCCCCTGCAGTTTTCGAAATATCTCAAATATACTAATTTTGAGGCCTGAGCTATATTTTGGAGCCAAATTCTGGCTCTCTGCACGTATTCGCAGTTTGAAAATAAGATTTTTTTATACCCAACATATGCCAAGTACTGAAAGCGGCGTTTGGTTACATTTGTCCATAACCTCCCTGCAGTTTTCAAAATATCCCAAACATCACAATATCGAGGCCTGAGCCATGTTTTGGAGCTAAATTCTGGCTCTCTGAACGTATTCGCAGTTTGATATTACGATTTTTTTACCCAAAATATGCCAAGTACTGAAAGCGGCAGTGAGTCACATTTCGCACAAACTCCCCTGCAGTTTTCGAAATATCCCAAATATCCCAATATCGAGGCCTGAGCCATATTTTGGAGTCAAATTCTGGCTCTCTGCACGTATTCGAAGTTTGAAATTACGACTTTTTTTACCCAACATATGCCAAGTACTGAAAGTGGCATTTGGTCAAATTTGTCCCAAACCTCCCTGCAGTTTTCAAAATATCCCAAAAATCCCAATTTCGAGTCCTGAGCCATATTTTGGAGACAAATTCTGGCTCTCTGCACATATTCGCAGTTTGAAATTACCACTTTTTTATACCCAACATATGCCAAGTACTGAAAGCGGCGTTTGGTCACATTTGTCCAAAACCCCCCCTGCAGTTTTCAAAATATCCCAAACATCCCAATTTTGAGGCCTGAGCCATATTTTGGAGCCAAATTCTGGCTCTCTGCACGTATTCGCAGTTTGAAATTACGACTTTTTTCCCCAACATATGCCAAGTCCTGAAAGCGGCAGTAAGTCACATTTTGCACAAACTCCCCTGCAGTTTTCAAAATATCCCAAACATCCCAATTTCGAGGCATGAGCTATATTTTGGAGCCAAAGTTTGGCTCTCTGCACATATTCGCAGTTTGAAATTACGAATATCCCAATTTCGATGCCTGAGCCATATTTTGGAGCCAAATTCTGGCTCCCTGCACGTATTCGCAGTTTGAAATTACGACTTTTTTATACCCAACATATGCCAAGTACTGATTGCGGCGTTTGGTCACTATTGTCCAAAACCCCCCCTGCAGTTTTCAAAATATTCCAAACATCCCAATTTCGAGGCCTGACCCGTATTTTGGAGCCAAATTCTGGCTCTATGCACGTATTCGTGGTTTGAAATTACGACATTTTATACCCAACATATGCCAAGTCCTGAAAGCGGCAGTGATTCACATTTCGCACAAACTCCCCTGCAGTTTTCGAAATATCCCAAATATTCCAATTTTCAGGCCTGAGCTATATTTCGGAGCCAAGTTCTGGCTCTCTGCACGTATTCGCAGTTTGAAATTACGACTTTTTATACACAACATATGCCAAGTTCTGAAAGCGGTGTTTGGTCATATTTGTCCCAA